>NW_006921650.1:8360792-8385759 GCF_000298275.1 Orycteropus afer afer | reverse complement strand
ATCTTTCCTGAAGAATGATCCATGCGCATTGAAGTAGAAATATATTGTGCTATTTTTGAGTGGAGGTGGAGTATTCTGTGTATAGCTCTGATGGCACAATTGTTACGTGCTTGATTACTAACCAAAAAGTTAGCACTTTGAACCCACTAGCCGCTCCATAGCAGAGAGATGTAACAGTCTGTTTCCAGAAAGATTTATGAAGTTGGAAACCCTATAGGGTCACTACGAGTCAGAATCAACTAAACAGCAATGGATTTTGTTTTGGTTATGTTCTATATGTGTCTGTTGAGTCTACTGTCATTCAGGTCTCTGTTTCCTGGTTGATATTGTTGCTAGATGTCCTGTCCAATACTCAAAGTGGTGTATTGAAGTCTCCAACTATTTTTGTATTATCTTTCCTTCAGTTCTATCAGTGTTTGCCTTATATATTTGAATGCTCCAATGTTGAGTGTATTATGATTGTTAAATCTTGATTGACTGTTTCATCACTATATAATGTCCATCTTTATTTCTTCTATCAGATTTTGTGTTAAAGTCTCCTTTCTCTGATAATAAGGTTCCTACTCTAGCTCTCTTTTGTTTATTATTTGCATGGAATATTTTCTCCTATCCTTATACCTTCAAACTATTTGTGTTCCTGGGTTGAAGGTATGTCTCTTGTAAATAGCACATAGTTGAATCATGTTTTTTATCCATTCTACCACCTCTGCGTTTAGATTGAAGCATTTAGTCCACTTACATTCACTGTAATTACTGATAAGAAGTGATTTATTTCTGCCATTTTGTTATTTGTTTTCTGTTGTCTTAAGTCTTTTTTGTCTGTCCTTTAATACTGCTTGCTTTTGTGTATTGTTGTTTTATTATACTGGGACTGTCTGGTTCCCTTCTTTCCTTTTGTGATGTTCTTTATATATTTTCTTAGTGGTTTCCATGAATATTACACGAAAGAGCTTGTATTTGTAACATTCTAGATTAAGTTGGTACAAACTTAACTTCAGTAACACATAAGAAATTCTGTATCTATACCGTTCCTTTCCCCCATAGTTCTTGTTGTTATCATCACTAATTACATCTTTATATTTCATGTGCTCTGTAACACAATTTTATTCTTTCCTTTTATATATTTGTTATTAAAAACCATGAAGAACAAAACAGTATTAAATACCTTATTACTAGCCCTTATACTTGTTCATGAATTTCCCTTTATTAGGGCTCTTTCTTTTTATGTATGTCTTTGTATTACTTTCTAGTGTCTTTCCCTTCCACGTACAGAACTCCCATAGGTGTTTCATTGTATGGCTTATCTGGTGGATAAACCTTGGTTTGTCTGGGGGATGTTTTAATTTCACCTTCATCCTTGAAGGATAGTTTCACTGGGGGTAATATTCTTGGTTGACAAGTTTGTTTGTTTGTTTTTCCCTTAAACACTTGACATATATCATTCTAGCCTCCAACATTTCTGAGGAGAAATCAGCACTTAATCTTATTAGGGATGCTTTCTATGTGACTGTTTGCTTTTCTCTCACTGGTTCCAGGATTCTCTCTTTATCTGTACTTTTTGAGGGCCTAACTGATGTGTCTTGGTGTAGATCTCTTTGAATATTCTGTTTAGGGTTCTTTGAGCATGTTGGGTTTGTAGATTCGTGTCATTCATTAGATTGAAAAATTTTTGTGTAATTATTTCTTCAAATTTTCTTTCTGTCCCTTTCTCTTGCTCTCTCATCTTTTTATGGATTTCCCATGATATATTAAGTCTTTTGATGTTATCCCATAATTCCATTAAACTGTGCTTAGCCTTCTTGAGCCTTCCGTTTTGTTGTTATTCAACATGTTATGTTGACTGTCTTTTCCTCTAATTAGCTGATTTTTTCTTCTGCCTGATTAAATCTGTTGTGTTTCTTATTTCAGTTGTTGTCTGTTTCAGTTGCCGTGTCTCATTTTGGAGATCTTCATTTTGTTCTTACATTGTTTTCCTTATTTCTTTTAGTTCTTTGTCTGCATTTTCCCTTAGTCCTTCAGTTATGTTTAATATTGTTGTTGTTGTTGTTTTGTTATGTGATGTGGAGTCAGCCCTGACTCATAGAGGCCCCTGCATGGGCGTTCTGTAGCAGTTTGCAATAGGCTTGTAGCCAGTGTTGTCTGGGTCAGGGATATTCTGACACACTCCACATGGACCCCGGGGAGGTCAGTCTTGTTGCTATCAGAGGCCCCCGGAGTATGTTGGCTATCGACGTAACCTCCACTTAACATGCCTGCTTCTTAGCACATAGTAGCCTTGGTCAGCAGTCCTTAGCACTGACTGAACGAGGGAGCAGACAGACCTGAACTGACTCTCTGAGAGGTATGTCCTCTTGGTTTCGGAGGCCTGAACTGTGGAGTGTGCAGGCAGGCAGGTAGAGTATTGACTATAAGAGTAGACTCAACTGCAGGGGCCTTCTGTAGCAATGCACAGTAGTCTTGTAGCAGGTAGTCTCCAGGTGAAGGAAGTACAGTATACTCCAAACAGACCCCCAAGGAGGTCTGCATTGTTGTGGAGGGTCTGTCTTAAGCAGAAGCTTGAGGTTCTGACTCTGTACAGGAAAGGGCTATGGTAGTAAGAGAATAAAACTCTTCTTCTGGGGCCACTGCCCCAGTTCACAGCAACTCGTGTCCCGCATGGCTAGAAAGGGTGGGGATAGTGGAAGATGAGATTTTCCTACCACATGGAACTCATTGATTTTTTTTTTTTTTTAAATTTTGCCTGTCTGCAGATCCCCACTGCTTTCCTCTGTTCTGGAATTCAGAGTTCCTCAAAGCCAAGCACTGTCTCCTTGTATTTTTTGTTGCATTTATGGGAGAAGGTCAGGGCAGTGGTTTGTTTATGCCACTCTCCTTCCAGAATTCATCATGCTGTTTCTTTTTAGTTCTAAAAAGCATGTATCAGTCAAGTCAGTTGCTTAATTCTGAATTAGATAGATAGGCAGAAAGTTGACAATGACAGGTCCTGAGAAGACTAGATTGTTTGAATTCCTTGGAACTACTATTTCACTTTTTGTTTGGGAAATTATATTGAATAACTAGTAAATACAACAGTGGAAACTTGATCATCTTGTCTTCAAGAGTTCCTACTCATGTAAGTATTATTTCTAATGCTAATTTTAGGCTGATAATCAATTTTATTAAAGAGAAGACTCAACCTTCACCCTCCCTACTTTCTTTAACACATATACAAACTCCAATAACTTGGGAACATACTTGCTATAGTAGAGCTTCTTTTACAGAAGTTGGAAAAACAAAACAACTGTCTTACAGGCCTTATTGGTTCCTTGTAAGTCTCCCAGATCTAGATCCTATGGCATCAATCAGCCTGTTCCTTGGAGAGTGGAACAACCACTTGTTTGGTAACCACCATTGCATTGAAGCAGGAGGAGAGGTCAGAATGGAAAGCTGACTTACTTGGCAAGCTCAAGGATTACAGAAAGGATTATAGAAACTATGCAAACAAGGAGGTCTCCCAACCTTCTGAAACTCATATTTTCAGTTACTTCTTTCTAGAAAGTTATCATCTTGAGAAATAGCATATTATCATTCAAATATCTTAGGTGATGCAAATTAAATTGTCATTATATTATCTAGGAATAATGAAACATAGTAAGTATCTCAGGACATTGAGAGAGTAGAACAAAAATCCAGAAAGTTGAATGGAAAAACTCAAAAAGAGCAGAAAAGTGTGACAAGGTGAACTTCCTGCAACTCAGATTTTCCAAAAGTTGTACCTACTTGAAGTACACAGCACAAGGTTGAGTTTCCTCTCTGACTTGATGTCCTGGCTTGCATATATGTCTGTTTATCATCCCACTAGCACACTGTCATTGTTATGTGCTGTCGAGTTGACCCTGACTCATAGCGACCCCTCCTTGGATTTCCGAGGCAGTATCACTATAGAAGTAGGATTGCCCAACCTTCCTTCCGAGGAGTGGCTGGTGACTAGCACACTAAGTAGTGTAAAATATGTTCTAGGTGACCCTTGAATTATACCATAATTTTTGATATCTGGGGTTTTATTTCTCTCTCCTTTGTATCTTTGTAGGAACCCTGATGGCACAATGGTTAAGTGCTGGCCTCCTAATTGAAAGGTCGGCAGTTGAACCCGCCAGCAGCTCTGCAGAAGAAAGATGTGCCATTCTGCTTTTATAAAGATTTATAGCCTTGGAAACCCTGTAGGACAAATCCATTCTGTTTTATAGGATCACTATGAATTGGAATTAAATTTATGGCAGTGGGTGGGTTTATAACCTTCTAAGTATTTTTTTTAATAAAGTTATGGTTTAAATATACATAACAAAATATACATCATCATTTTTAAAAAATCAGTGCTTAGAATTTCAACAATGCTTTGTAAAATAGAAACTATTTGGGTGTATATTGTATACATTTGTTACAAATTAAATGTGATATTTTGAATTAGATATTTCAAAGCACTACTAAATTCAATGAATCATGATGAATCATTCTGTGGCTTTTAAAAATTGAAGTAGACAATATTGCACATCTAATCTGATCCATGTTATATAATATTTTGACATTCATTAAATAGTTTTGGGACTCAAACTTTCTAATTATTTTTCATTTCTAGAAAGTTGAAAATATGGTTAACTTAATATTTGTGCACCCTAGGGAGCTCTGGTAGCATAGTGGCTAAGACACTTGCCTGCTAACCAGACGGCTGGCGGTTCAAACCCACCAGCCACTCCTCGGAAGGAAGGTTGGGCAATCCTACTTCCGTAGTGATACTGCCTCGGAAACCCAAGGAGGGGTCGCTATGAGTCGGGGCCGACTCGACGGCACATAACAACAACAACAACATGGCTTTTTTTACAGCATCAAACATGGGACATAGTATTTATTACCCATGTGTAACTTTGGTTCATGACTTCAACATTTTCTAACCTTGGGTCTACACAGTGTGTCTCTGACTTTAGTCAAATAGTACAAAAACTTTTATTTTAGCATTACTCTTGATTGTGGAAGTCAGAGCAAGACAAACAGGGGTTCAACTGTTTGCATTACCCATTTCTTGCTTTGTGTTCCTTTGGCCAATTCACATAATTTCTCTGAGTCTTTTTTTAAATCTGTGAAATAGTGATAATAATACCTGCCTGGTAGAGGTGTTGTTAGAATTAAATTATCTAATGGCTATGAAGCAGTCAACACAATGTCTATTGTGGTAAGACATGATGTCTATGTGGTAAGTACTCAATAAAAAAAAGCCAGAAAACCAAACGCACTGCTGTCGAGTTGATTCCAACTCATAGCAACCCCAGTTGGGTTTCCAAGGCGGTAAATCTTTATGGAAGTAGGCTGCCTAGTCTTGCTTCCACGGAGTGGCTGATGGGTTTGAACCACCAGACTTCTGGTTAGCAGTCAGATGCCTTAGGCACTGTGCTACCAGAGCTCCTTAGCACTCAATAAGTGCCTGTTATTTATAGTTTTTGATCGTTAGACGCTCTGCTACTTCTGTTACTCATAAAACGTAGCATTCATATAATTTTACAGCTTGAATGGTACTAGAGATATCTAAGATTTAGTTAGTCATTTTCAAGATGAGAAACCTAAGATAGAGAAATCCTGAGCTTAGTCCCTAGTTGACAGAATAGCAGGTTGACTATATTTGTATGATGGTACAGATAAGGCATATGGTTCATTGCTAACAGCTCTAATAGGCCTTCTGTCCCTGGGGGGTACAGATAGCTAAGCATGGCTACTAGTCAAAATTTTGGTGGTTAGAACCCACACAGCTTACTTCAGAAGAAAGATTTGGTGATCTGCTTCCGAAAGGTCACAGACATGAAACCCCTATGTAGAAGAGTCCTACTTTGCAACACATGGGCTTGCCATGAGTTTGAAAGGACTAAACGACATCAGGTTCTTGGTGGATTATATCTTGAAAGACCTTACATGTTTTAAAGAAGTTGACCCACATCTTGTGTTACTGCAAGTTGTTGTTTGTGCTTGGTTTTTATTAAGTGGCACCATATATATTAAATGTTGCATATATTTCATACCATTCACTGAAGCTAAGAATTCAAGACATAAGGACAAAAGGCTTCTTTTGATCACACATCGAAGGTGGTGAGGGGTTATAAAACCTTGCTTACTGCAGGTACCAGTTATTCTTCTGAGAAATAAATACAAGATATTGAGTCTAATAATGTGTACCTTTAAAAACTTACTTTAAAAGTTCTGGTAAAAAAGACCCTATCTTGTTGTTTTTTACCCATTTAAAGTCAAAAGAGTTTCAGAAAGAAATAGATGAAGTATTAAGGGTTATTCCCAAGAAGAGTATGTTATGGCACTGAGAATATGAGCTGCTTTCTGCTGGAGATGACAAGACACTGGGGTATAGATAGATGTGCTGCTGGCAAGAGTATCCCTATTCATCATATCATTGCTAGTTAGGACATTTTCCCATTGGGATTTTTATTTCAAAAAGGAAATATATTCAAACTAGAATATAAATCTTCAGTGATCACACTGAAGAATTTTGAGGAGTCTCTTTTTATAAATGTTAAACAGAATATCCTGAGGTGCCAATCAGGGTATTAGGAAGCCCTTGCAGCTCCTGCAGTAGAAAGGTGGGAAGGGAGTTTCGAACGTGTTAATTTATTGTCTTTAGTACACAAAGCTGTCTTCTGCTGTGTTACTTATTCTAAGAGGATTTTAAATGGCAAAAACAGAAATTCAGGAATCATATGCTGATTATATAATATGTTAATGCAGGCTTTTACAAAGCTAGATTCACTTAATAATAAAAGCACTTTGATTACATTGAGTGCATAATTTTATCCATCCATGTATTTATTATACATCCACTACATATAAAATACTGAGGCTTAATGGAAAGTTCACAAGCAGTATATGAACTACACGTTGTGAGATAACATCAAGCACATCAAAAGAAAGCAAAAGATCATTAAAATGATAGAAAAGAAAAAATAATGCCAGAAATGACTCTGAAACTTACCTGAAATGTAGAGTAGCTAAGCAAAAGGAAGAAATGATGCAAAGAGCTAAACAGAAGATTTCACAGGATGGCTCAAGAAGATAAAGTGAAGTATTATAACAAAGCAAAGACCTAGAATTAGAAAACTAAAAAAAGAAGAACACGTTCAGCACTTCTCAAGCTCAAAGGACTGAAGGAAAATTCAAAGCCTCAAGTTGCAATATTGAAGGATTCTAGGGATAGGAAACTGAACGATGCAGGAAGCATCAAAAGATGATGGAAGGAATGCACACTTAATGTATCAAAAAGAATTGTTCGAAGTTCAGCCATTCAAGGAAGTTGCATATGATTAAGGGCTGATGGTACTTTTGGAGAAGTCCAAGCTGTACTGAAGAAATTGGCAAAAACAAAGCTCCATAAATTGCCAGAATACCA
This sequence comes from Orycteropus afer afer, assembly GCF_000298275.1. Classification (NCBI taxonomy): domain Eukaryota; kingdom Metazoa; phylum Chordata; class Mammalia; order Tubulidentata; family Orycteropodidae; genus Orycteropus; species Orycteropus afer. The sequence goes on along the minus strand of NW_006921650.1, from coordinate 8,378,342 downwards.
ATTGAGATATTTTCAATAAACAGATGCCACATTGGAAGCATTCTCCTGTCTATGCCAAGAAATTTAGATAGCTACCTGACCAGGTGACTGGAAGACATCGTATATGTGTCTATTCCAAAGAAAGGTGATCCAACAGAATATGAAAATTTCATTAATATCACACTTAAGTACAGTTTTCCTGCAGAAAAATGATTTCACCCGTACTTCAGCAGGGAAGTACCAGTATTTCAAGCCAGATTCAGAAGAGGATGTAATATGAGCGATATTGTTGCTGATGTCAGATGGATCTTGGCTGAAAGCAGAGATATCCAGAAAGATCTTTATCTGTGTTTTATTGACTTTGCAGAGGTATTTGACTGTGTGGATCATAATAAATTATAGATAATATTGAGAAGAATGGGAATTCCAGAGCATTTAATTGTGCTCATGAGAAACCTTTACATAGACCAAGAGGTAGTTGTTCGAACGTAACAAGAGGCTACTGTGTGATTTAAAATCAGGAAAGGTGTGCATCAGGATTATATCCTTTCTCCACACTTAATCTGTATGCTGAGCAAATAATCTAAGAAGCGGGATGTGAAGAAGAACTCAGCCTCAGGATTGGAGGAAGACTCATTAACAACTTTCAATATGCAGCTGACACAGTTTTGCTTTCTGAAAATGAAGACTTCAAGTGCTTACTGATGAAGGTCAAAGATTAAAGCCTTCTGTATGGAGTGCACCTCAACATAAAGAAAAAAAAAATCCTCACAGCTAGACCAATAAACAAATCATGAGAAATGGAGAAAATATTGAAGTTATCAAGGATTTCCCTTTATTTGGGAATGCTCATGGGAGCAGCAGTCAGGGAATCAAATGACGTATTGCTTTGGACAAATCTGCAAAACACCTCTTTTAAGTGTTCAAAAGCAAAGATGTCACCTTGAGGAGTAAAGTGCAGCTAACCTTAGCCATGCTATTTTCAATCCCTCCATTGCATGCAAAAGCTGGACAATGAATAAGGAAAACTGAAGAAGAATTAATGCATTTGAATTATGGTGTTGGCAAAGAATATACCATATATTCTGGTGGCATAGTGCCTAAGGCATTTGACTGCTAACCAGAAGTCTGGTGGTTCAAACCCACCAGTCATTCCTCCTTGGAAGGAAGATTGGGCAATCTACTTCCGTAGTGATACTGCCTCGGCAACCCAAGGAGGGGTCACTATGAATCGGATCCGACTCGATGGCAGAGTTTGTTTTTTTTTTGGTTATGGACTACCGTAAGAATGACAAATCTGTCTGGGAACAAGTACAGCCAGAATGATCCTTAGAAGTGAGAAAGGTGAAACTTCATCTCATACTTTAATATGTTATCAGGAGGGACCAATTCCTGGAGAATGACACCATGGTTGGTAAAATATAGAGTCAGCAAAAAAGTGGGAGATCCTCAATGAAATGAACTGACACAGTATCTGCCAGAATGGGTTCAAAAATGGCAACCATTCTGAGGGTGGTGCAGGAGCAAACAGTATGTCATACATAGTACATAGGGTTGGAACAGACTCAACAACACCTAACAACAGCACCAATTCGTTGACATAGGTAAGTTTCTTGTGCTCTGAGAGACTGAGTTTTCTCATTTGTTTGAATTTAAAAGAAGAATAAAAAGTACAGATGGAAAGATAGCTTGGCATACTGTGGTGGTTTGTAGGTTGCTATGATGCTGGAGGTTGTGCCACAGGTATTTCAGTTACCAGCAAGGTGTCCCCCATGGTGGACACGTTTCAGTGGCACTTCCAGACAAGGAAGAGAGGCCTGGCAATCTACTTTCAAAAATTAGCCAACGAAAGCATTATGGATCACAACAGAATATTGTCTGTGGTAGATGAGGGCCCCCTAGGCTCTTGCCAGGGATAGGAGGAAATACACTCAAAATACATAGGGGCTGCAACGATGGATTTTTGCGTATCAGTGTTTGTAAATATGATTCCGGACTGGGCAGCATTTCATTCTGTTGTATGTTAGTTTCTATGAGTCTGAGCAACTGACAACAATAAAAGAGTCAATAATATATGTGAAAGCACTTTCAACAATCTTTAACATAGAATAAGCCATTTATTAGTATTAATCTCCCTTTCTTTCCAGTGCCTGAGATTCCATAGCAATTTACCAGTTCTATTAGCAAGCAGCAAAGCTGATTCTTAACTATTACTTTGGTGTGATTCCGTCTTTGGTGGTCTTTATTGTTTCCTCACAGTAAAAATAAATCAAGTATAAATTGTTGTGTCATGATTTATATAACAGCCAAGTGACTTTCTCAGAGAAATGTGTTGAGAGTTAGGTACAAAAATTTACTGAGCTCGGGAAAGTTAGGTAATTGCTTGGTTGTCTGAAGAAGCTCCCAAGACTTAAATCATTCCCAATGAGCAGGGGCCTTCTGTTTAACTCTTTATTGCCTTTGTATCTCTAGCTAGCAGTGTGGATTCTCTTCAGCACATTAAAATATTATTTGTAAAACACCATGTTTTATAATGGTTTCAATGTTGTTGAAGTCCTTGCCCCTGTCATTTTTATGGTGTTTGTGTTGTTCGATGCAGAACCTTTTTTTTTCCCCTACTTTTACTGTGGTAAAAACACAAACAAGACAGTTGCCAACATAGCAACTTGACCATTTACAGTTCAGGAATATTGATGATGTTTTTCATGTTGTGCCGCTATTATTGGTGTCTTTTTCCAAAATATTCCACCACCATTAGCATAAACTCAATGTCCCCAAAACAAAAGCTTCCTCTTTCTCTGGCAAGAACTAATAATTTGTGTGTGTGTGTGTGTGTGTGTATTGTTTTACACCCCACCCTACCTGGGAGTTTAGACAACCCCACCACTACCACTAATCCCTAGTAGCCAGCAAAGAAAGTTTCCTTCCATGTATAAACTTTTCCTTGACTTTTTACAATGGTGGACTAATACAATATTTGTCCTTCTGTGATTGACTTATTTCACTCAGCATAATGTCCTCCAAGTTCATCCACATTATGCGCTGTTTTGCAGATTCTACATTATTCTTTAGGGTTGCATACTGTTCCATTGTGTGTATGTACTGCAGTTTGGTTATTCATTTCTTGGTTGATGGCCATTTAGGCTGTTTCCATCACTTTGCTTTTGTGAATAGTGCTGCGATGAACATGGGTGTGCATGTATCTGTTCATGCCCTGCCTCTCACTGTTTTAGGATATATACCTAGTAATAGCATTGCTGGATCTAATGGTATTTATATTTGCAAGTTTTTAAGGAATCACCGTACTGATTTCCACAGTGATTGAATCATTTAACAGTCCCACCAGCAGTGTATGAGAGTCCTATCTTTCCACATCCTCACCAGCATTTGTTGTTTTCTGTCTTGTGGAACTTTGCTATTAATGCAGGGGTGAAATGGTATCACATTGTTGTTTTGATTTACATCTCACTAATGGCTAATGATCACAAACATTTCTTCATGTGTGTTTGCTGCCTGAATATCTTCTTTGGTGAAGTGTCTGTTCATGTCTTCTGCTCATTTTTTAATCGGGTTGTTTGTCTTTTTCATGTTGACATGCTGGAGTTTTCTATAAATTTCGGAGATAAGTCCTTTGTCTGATATCTTATTGCCAAACATTTTTTCCCATTCTGTAGGTTTTCTTTTTTACTCTTTTAGAGGTCTTTTGATTGATGCACATAAGAATTTAACTTTTAGAAGGTCCCATTCATCTAGTTTATCTTCTGCTGCTTGTGCATCTTACGTTATTCAGTGCAGAACTATTTAAGTGGCAATGATTTATTTCTCTGTCTGCTGTTCCCAATAAGCAGTGAATTCCTCAGTGCAAGAACCACAACTTACATCTTACTCATCTTTGTTTGCATGTTTCTTGTATGACATAGCATGTGGCACTTGGGTGGCCCTTAATATATCCTGAATGAATTGATTCTGTGAAAATTTGTTTTGACTTTACTTTCTGCATTGCTCAAAGAAGTAACAATTTTTGTTGTTTGAGCTATAAATTGTCACGTTTTAGTTTGTCACGGGGCTTAGTTTGTCATGTATACAATTATAATTGGAGTGTAGTTGCACCCTCTTCTAACACTGGTTTTCTTAATCTTTTTTAATGTGATGTCCTATTTGAATGGCTTCTGTATTAGCATGAGGATTATGTATTTTCACTAATTAGTAAAGGTATTAGAAGAAGAGCCCATTGGGACTGCTTGATCTATCCACTTCTGCCCCTAGCTTCTAGAGAATTCCATCCTAGAGTTTTCTATCTTACTTGTTTATTTTTATCTGAAGCTATCCAGATGTCGCTAAATTCAGTTCACTAATAATATTACTGGTATGAGAGTACTAAGTATGTGCCCAGATATGAAGCTGAAGAAGGAATGCAATTTAAGGAGGCAGGATAAATACTATCCTTTGATAGTTGTGTGCAGAATTGGTCCCTGGAGCACACTTCACACAGACCGGTAGAAGTGGTGAGGGCCTGGGGAGGTGAGTTAGGGAAGGCTCCAGGGAGGATGGATTCTCAGCCTGGTGGTTCAGAGCCACTCAAAAGGTGCCTTAGAAGAAAGGCCTGGTGATATGCTTCCGAAAGATCACAGCGTATGGAGTGCAGTGTACTCTGCATACAGGGGGTCAGCAGGAGTCATAATTGACTTGATGGCAACAAGTCTTGGTTTAGACAGAGGGAAAGCAGGAATAAAAGTACAGAGGTGAAGAGCAGCCTGCTGTGGGTGTGGGTAAGGCTGCTTGGAATCAGGTGATACAGAGTAATGATACCTGAGAACCTTGTTGAAGTCAGTGTCAGCTCAATGGCCTTAAGGATATGTTATTTAAAAAAAAAAAAAAAAAAGCGACTGCCATCAAGTGGGATCCGACTCATAGCGACCCCTCCTTGGGTTTCTGAGGTGGTATCTCTATGGAAGTAGATTGCCCAACCTTCCTTCCAAGGAGTGGCTGGTAGATTTGAACCACCAGCCTTCTGGTTTGCAGTCAAATGCCTTAGGCACTATGCCACCAGAGCTCCCCTATAGACCCTTAGGGGATTCGTATACATGCATAATCTTTACAATATAGATTCTTATTTAGTGTTATCTAGAGAGGAAAGGCAAATTTTCAGCAAGGTTCTGAATCAGAATGAACCGGTTTGAAGCTCTGGCAGGCAGAAAGGGTAATCATGTGTGTGTGTGTATGCTGCAGACAATAAACATCATAGCTAATAATGGAGTACTTCTGATGAATTGCACATTGTTTTAAGTGCTTTGCATATATTAATCTGGAATTTGCAGTCATACTCCCTGGGTTTGAGTCCTGGCTCAGCCATTTAATCGCTGTGTGTTTTTGAGGAACTGCACAGTTTCCTCATCAGTAATATGGGGTTAATAGTGGTATGTAGGAGCTCTGGTAGCATAGTGCCTAAGGCATTTGACTGCTAACCAGAAGGCTGGCGGTTCAAACCCACCAGCCACTCCTCAGAAGGAAGGTTGGGCAATCCTACTTCCGTAGTGGTACTGCCTCGGAAACCCAAGGAGTGGTCGCTATCAGTCGGGGCCGACTCGACAGCAAATAACAACAACAACAACAGTGGTATGTAGTTCATTAAATGGTTACACTGATTAAATGAAGTAATATTTGTTTTATGCATAGAAAAACAGCTGAAATAATTGCAATGTGTTTGTTAAATTCTTAAAATTCATTGCATTTTAAATAAACAGTTGCATTCTGACAAGTGTCTGCTAGGTCCCAAAGATTAGTTATCTTCTTCCACAGTAGCCAAATGTTTCTTTTCAAAATCAATTTATTTCTGAAGTTAAGTTTATTAGCTATGTAGTCTGCTTTTGTGTGTTTTTAATTTTTTAAGAAAGCTTTTGAAAATATACCAAAACCAAAGCAAACCCATTGCCATCTAGTTGACTCTGACTCATAGCAACCCTGTAGGACAGAGTAGAACTATCCCACAGGGTTTCCTTTATGGGGGAGCTCTGGTGGCATAGTGCCTAAGGCATTTGACTGCTAACTAGAAGACTGGCGGTTCAAAGCCACCAGCCACTCCTTGGAAGGAAGATTAGGCAATCTACTTCCGTAGGGATACTGCCTTGGAAACCTAAGGAGGGGTCGCTATGAGTTGAATTGACTCAACAACAGTGAGTTTGGGTTTTTTTTTTTTAATCTTTATGTCAGCAAACTGACACATCTTTCTCCCATGGAGTGGCTGGTGGGTTTGATTGCCAGCCTTTCAGTTCTTAGCTGAGCACTTTAATCACCCTGCCACCAGGCTTTCCTCTCGATTTCACAGCACATAACAATGATGATTTGAAAACATACAGTGGCTTTATTTGTTCACGCCTTCTCCCTTCTAAATTGAAAGAAGATGGATTTTCATAGAAATCATAAGCTTTGGACTTCAGGATGCAGGGGGTAAGAGAAGTGAGAAGTAAGGATGGAAGCTGCTACCGATGGTGCCCACTGAAGTCTTTCCATCTGCTGTGCAAGAGGATTGAGACAAGGAAAAGTCTCTTGAGCTTCATGAGCCTCTATTTTCATCTAGATTAAAACAGAGTGACTTCTACTTTCTGGAACTTAGAAACTGGAAATAATACTAGACCTTCTCTGCCCCACAGAATATTATCATGCATAAACTTGAGATGAAATCATCTTTGATTTCCACTAGTCTCCTTGTAAAAAACTTACTTGGTTTTCATAACCATTAGTTAGAAAATATTCCAGAAGTGCCAGCTTCCAGGGCCCTTACACAGTAGCTAGTCTTTTCCATCTGAACATTCTGGAATAGTCTTACACCATCCATCTTTTAAAACTCTTAAAATTTTCCTGAAATTTGGTTACTAGCTGGTTATATAGAATATTATTCTGGTGGCACTTAAAAAATAAGAACATTTGTTTTTATTTTTGTCTTAGGAGATTGATAGAAAAACTGCATCAAATCAGATTATTTTGACAAGTAAATTATTTTTTTAAAAAATCTCTTTTTCTCAAGCAGATTATGGGAAATCCCAGTGAATCACATTTTTTTTTAATTCTCAAAATAGGAACATTTTATATGATCCAATATGAAATGTCACAGACAGGCCATCAGTCACTTCTTAAATTATTTCTTGCCAAAGTATTGTTCTTGATTTCTGTTTTCTGACTTCTTTTTCCCTGTAGATTGGGTCTCCTCTGTAATTAGTGAAGGTACATGTCTGTCTTTAGGCAACAGTCTAATCTCTGTGGCCATATGTGCAATAGCAATATAATTACAGTGTAGTATTAATTAGACCATGTGACTGGTTCTTCTTTTAATTATTTCAAATCATCTTATCTTTCTATTCCTTAAATCATGTTAATGGGTAAATCCATGGGTACCATGTTTGTGGCGTTTCTGTGGAATCAAATATGCACATTCACATAAACTTGGTAAACAAATCTGCTTCTTTCATCTTTATAATATTATGGATATGTTTTTCACTCTCTCAAACATCATTGTAGGCCTGAAAAAATAGATAAAGAATTGATTCTTTACATTTTGCCTAATTTATAGAGTATAGATTGAATCTCTCTGACTGAAGAGGTCTTAGTTGACGGAGTAGGTTGTTAGGAATTCTCAGATTTTCATCTTAATGAATTAAGGAAGTGCATGCTTATACTGCATATTCTGCTTAAATAATGTGGTAAAACATTTAATGATGGATACACATTTTCACTAAATACAAGACCTAGGCAGACTGTATATAGAAACTGACATTTATTTGTATTCAAATTTTAACTTTTGTCTCCCTGTTTTTCAGTTGTTTTTATTTCAGTTGCTGCGAGGGCTGTCTTACATCCACCAGCGTTATATTTTGCACAGAGACCTGAAACCACAGAACCTTCTGATCAGTGACACGGGGGAGTTAAAGCTGGCAGATTTCGGTAGGAAAGCAGTTAATTACCAGTCTATTTTGTCACACTGTGAGAATGCCAGGCAGATGGTGGCATTGCATTTGGTGAGGTGCATAACTTATTCTGTCATCATAGATCATGGTAAATTTTTTTCTGGAGTGAAAGATTTTTTTTTTTTTTTAATATAAACATAATGGTATATTTTTAAAGATTCTATCTTAATTTTAAATAATCATTAGCATAAGTAAGATTTTATAATACAGATTGCCAAAAGAGAAGCAGTGTTTTTTTTATTGTGATATTTTATATATATATATATATATATAAAATATATATAATAATATATATATGTTGTTTTAATGTGCCGTCAAGTCGGCCCCGACTCATAGCGACCCCTCCTTGGGTTTCCGAGGCAGTATCACTACGGAAGTAGGATTGCCCAACCTTCCTTCCGAGGAGTGGCTGGTGGGTTTGAACCGCCAGCCTTCTGGTTAGCAGTCAAGTGCCTTAGGCACTATGCTACCAGAGCTCCTTCTGATATATATATATAGATAGATAGATAGATAGATAGATATCTATATATATATAGATAGATAGATAGATATCACCATTTCTACCATTTTTATCATTTTTATGCATATGCAAGTGGCTGGTAAAATTTTGAAAAATAAAATACATTTAAAGAAATGTGATCATTCCACATTTTATTACGAAAAAGTCAAGCATACTCAAAAACTGTAGGGTAGTATTAATATATCCCCATTACTCATCACCCAGTTTTAACTATAACACAATTGCCAAACTTGAAGAAACCTGAATTTAAACTTTTGAACTTTTTCGGGGCATCAAAGGATATATTCAACAGAGCATGTTGCCCTAAGGCTGTACACATAAAAACTCAATGCTTTTGAGTCAGTTCTGACTCATAACAACCCTATAGGATGGAGTAGAACTGCCCCATAGGGTTTCCAGGTGCCTAAGGCATTTGACTGTTAACCAGAAGGTTAGCAGTTCAAACCTACCAACCACTCCATGGAAGGAATATGGGGCAATCTACCTTCGTAAAGATTTACTGCTTTGGAAACCCAATGGGGGTCACTATGAGTTAGAATTGACTTGATGACAGTGAGTTTTTTTAATCTTAGTGGAAGCAGACTTCTACAACTTTCTACCATGTAGTGCCTGGTGGGTTTGAACTGCTAACCTTTCGGTTAACAGGGTAGTACTTAATTACTGGACCACCAGGGCTCCTGCTTGAAGACTTTAATAGCTTAAAAATCTAGAAACATTTTTAATCTTTCCAGAGTGACTGTTGTTTCAAGAGTTTTCAATAACATTGCAAAAGTTGGGAGACACTTGACCCGATCCCATTCTAAGTCATTCCTTCTTGGAAGTTTGAAGATTGACCTCTTCCAGTTTACAAGCTTTACTTCAAACTCTGTCTTTGAGCAACTCACTGCCAATCTGACTAGCAACCGCTACTTGTTGTATCCTCCTTGATCAAGTCTGACATTTCTGAATTGCCCTGGCTCCGTCATACCAGAGTATGTTGACTTGATTGCCAAGCCAGAAGAATGCTTGCAGGTTCATGTGTTGATATTCTATCACCTCAATTATTTTTGAATACCTACACTGATTAGAAATTTACTCCATTAAGATTAGAATGAAAATATTACTCTTGGGACATAAGATGTCGGAGGTTGAAATTTGGGCTTTTGCTGAAATATGATAATCTTTTCCCACCCAATCCTCAATAAGTAAAAGAGGATGGAAAATATTTGTATCTATTGAAGATTAGTATACTGTTGAATACCATTGCAATAAATCTACTGTAAATTATTTTTTATTTTGTGCATTATTTTTTCTTAAAAATGAAATAAACGTTTGCATGACTATTGATATATTGGGAAATTTTCTTATTTGTCCTTTCCTCACCTAGTTGTAAAAATGATGCAACTAGATGTGTGTATGTGCATATGTGTATATATTGTTTTTTGCCTGATTTTAGCATCAAAGTTATACCAGAGAGCTAGATGCAAAGTCTGTCACAAAATAACAGGAGTTCAGGTGAATGGAGAAAAGAATAAGGCTTGTAGTTCCTCACATTCAAGATTTTGATTGGGCTTTACTATAAATATATTATGTAATTTGCCAATCTCAGTAATTTAACAAAACTTTATAGTGATTTTATTATGATGTGCTAAGATTCTATAAGGCATATATTGGGATCAGTAGTTGCATTGGAATTTCATTGTACTGAACATTTTTTGGGGTATATTTATAGAATGCCTTTTTATAAAGTTGATTTTGTCCATATAACCAGAGATACAATGGCATTGTCTATACATCCTTATATGGGATTATATATTAATTTTGAATTTTATGTTGATGTTTTTGTTACATTTGGAACAAAATGTTTGTAAATTCAGTTTAAATATTATGAATAAATGGACATTTTATAGTATATTCAGAAAGAAATTGAAATGTAATTTAAAAATTGGTTTTTTTTTAGAAAATGGAAAATGTAGGAAGTATGAACAACCCAGAGATGAAAATGTTAACATTCTTTTGTATATTTTCCCAGTATATTTTTTCTCTTTCTCCCCCTCCTTTTAGTCTTTTCTTGCTTCTTTCACACGTTTTACATATCCTCAAAAAATGAAGCATAGTATTTTGTAAGCATTTTTCACAGAATAATATTTTGTAAACATTTTCTCATGTTATTAAATATGACAAAACCATTTAGAAAAGCTAAGATTTTTTTCATTAATTGTCCAACCCTAGTCTCTTATCAGTACCTTATCAATGGACATTTTGGTTCTAATAATTAGCTATCTTGCACAGTCCGGGAGCTCTGGTAGTGTAGTGCCTAAAGCATTTGACTGCTAACCAGAAGGCCGGTGCTTCAAACCCACCAGCCACTCCTCAGAAGGAAGGTTGGGCAATCTACTTCTGTGGTGATACCGCCTTGGAAACCCAAGAAGGGGTCGCTATGAGTCAGATCCCACTCCACGGAAATGTGTTGTGTTTTGTTGTATTGCTTACACAGTCCTGTACAACCTTGTGGAGAAAGTGATATATCCTGTAGTTGGAATATTGAGTTTCTTAAAGTGTCTGCTTCTTTAGACCAGACTGCTCTTTGGAAAGGGTATTCCTATATACATCCTGTCAGTGTCACGGACTGAATCTTTTAGCTTGGAACACTCCCTTGGCATCGTTCCTGCGCATAATGAGGGAGACTCATTCACCAGCTAACAATTTCCTCCAATTAATTGTGCATTATTTTTGTCTTTTAATTTAAGACATGCAATTAACTATGATTTACTGTGTTTGTGCACATGTGTGTGTCTGAGATGAAATAAACAGTGGAAATTTCAAAGAAACTAGGTAGTCAAAATGGGATGGATATAGGTAGCAGAACAATTAGAAACATGAGGATTGATACAGAAAGAGCTTTAGATATGGTTTCTTTTTTCTACTTTTTTTCTTTTAGTGAGCAACACCTTAACATTTTAAGAGACAGAATATAATCTGTATAATTGAAAACCCATATTGTAAATGCTATTATAGTCTATTTGCAAGACACTTAGTTCATTGTCTCTTCAACCTAGTAAGTAAGTGTGTCTATCCTTATATTTCTGAACCATACATGGAAGTCAGAGAGGAAAAGAAACTCACCTAGGCTTGGTAACACCAGTAGCTAGTTGCAAAGCTGCTGTGATCCTTACCCTTCAGGCTCAGGTGAGCCAAGGTGTTTATATTTACACACATAGATATTTTACTTTACAGGGATGCCTGCTCTTCTAGTATATTATTGATCAATATATATGTGCTGTTTTCTGCATATAACAAATACAGCACATGTAGTATGAAAATAGATTACACCAAGACTAAAAAAACCCTCACTATAATTTGAAAAACATTTTGTTACTTGCCTAATTCAATAGAATGAGGTAAACACCTTGGTACTTTGGAGAATTTGCATGTTGGGCCTAAGCCAGCTTAAACAGAATGCAGTTCTGAAGTATGTTGTTGTTCTTAGTTGCCATTGAGTCGACTCTGACCCATGGTGACCCTATGTGTGCACAGCAGAACTGCTCTTTAGGGTTTTCAAAGCTGTGACCTTCTGGAAGCAGATTGCCAAGCCTGTCTTCCGTGGCACCTCTAAATGGGTTCTAGTTGGCAATTATTCTGCAAGTAGTCAGATGTGTAACCATTTGTGCTATCCACTGACTCCAAGGTGATCAAAGTACTCTAATTATCATATTTGGTAAGCAAAGTAATATTTAAGCACTTACTTGAGCCTTATTTTCCATATGCATTTTGAATGAGTAAATTACACATGACTTAGAATGTCTTGAGCTTTTTTCTAGTGAAGAAGTTTGGCTGGAACTTCTGCCTACATATATAATAAAATAATGAACTTATGTAGACTCATTTTCCAAAAGAAGGCTCATCCTTAAATTGTCTATGAGAAAAATATTTCAAAACTTTTATATTGCCTGTTTATGCGGCTTTTTCCCTGCTATTATATCTTGTTTCTTCTTGCATAGTGTCTTGTAGCCAAATCCCAGGTTTGTTTCCACATCAGAGCCTTGGCTGCTTCTGGAGTGCTCTTCCTTCTGCTTCTTAGGTAGCTGCCTCTTTCTTATCATGCAGGTCATAGTTCATGTATCCACCTGTTCAGAGAGACCACCTTTTCAAAAATAGAACATTTCTCTTTCCTATCCAGATTAATTGCTTCAATAGTATTTACAGTGCAGTGAAATTGATCTTTTTTGTTTGTTTATCTGTTTATTTGTTGTCTCCCTATTAGATTGTATGTTCTATGAGAGCAGAGTCTTCCTATAGTCTGTGCTGTGACTGGAACCAGGTTTGGTACATCATAGGTGCTCAGCAAGTATTGGTTGAAAGAATAAATAAGTATGAATGACTAAATTGAGTAAAACCTAAGACCTACTAGAACTCAGTAATTTCTGTTTAATTATTTTGGCAAACTAAACCAAAAACCAAATGCATTGCTGTGGAGTTGGATCCAACTCATAGCGACCCCTCCTTGGGTTTCCGAGGCGGTATCACTACGGAAGTAGATTGCCCATCCTTTCTTCCGAGGAGTGGCCTTCTGGTTAGCAGTCAAATGCCTTAGGCACTCTGCCACCAGAGCTCCTTTTTGCAAGCTAGCACTTAATAAATTAATAATCTCTTTATCAGTGCTGTCCTGTTTGTACACAGTCAGGAGTGAAGATGGAGTTAGATTATTTTGGATAGTGCAGGAACCATGAGACTCTTACATATGGGCCCTACACACCAGAGTATATACTATTTTTATAACATCAGGTTACATAAATGAGCATCGCTGAGTGAATGTAAAAATGTATATGAAAGATGTCTAAGATTCGAACTTCCTACTCTGAAGATTCTAAATGATTTGTCTACTTCTAAGCTGGACTATATGAAGAATGCAGCCATCAGGTTTGGAAGAAAACTGACAACCGGAGATATGCAGATGACATAACCTTGCTTGTTGCAAGTGAAGAGGACTTGAAGCACTTAGTGATGAAGATCAAAGACTATAGCCTTCAATATGGATTACAACTCCATTTAAAGAAAACGAAAATCCTCACCAATGAACCAATAAGCAACATCATGATAAATGGAGAAAAGATTGAAGTTGTCAAGGATTTCATTATACTTGGATCCACAGTCAATTCTCATGGAAACAGCAGTCAAGAAATCAAACAACGTATATTGCATTGCACAAATCTTCTATAAAAGACCTCTTTAAAGTGTTACAAAGCAAAAATGTCCCTTTGAAGGTTAGGTGCACCTGCCCCAAGGATGGTATTTTCACTAGCCTCTTATGCATGTGAAAGCTGGACAATGAATAAGGAAGACCGCAGAAAAATTGATGCATTTGAATTGTGGCATTAGTGGGGAATATTTACTGTACCATGGACTACTAGAAGAAGAAACAAATCTGTCTTGGAGGAATGCTCCTTAGAAGCAAGAATGGCCAGACTTCGTCTCCATCATTTTGCTCATGTTATTAGAAGGGATCAGTCTCTGGAGAAGGATATCATTCTTTCTAAGGTCCTTTTCAGTGCTCACGTTTATATTGAAGTTTTCTGAAATCATTAACTTTCTAATAACCAGCTATTTCAGCTTACGAAATCTGGTATCAGTACAGTACCATCTCTTCCTTTGAACCTAATTTTTTTATTCTAGCTTCTGGAAATCCAAATAGATAGAAGCCAGTTTAAAAATAAATAAATAAAAGGTCACATAGATAGGAGCTGTGCTTTATGATGTGCATTGAGATCACATTAAAATAAAATTATTGAAGTTTGACAAGTAAATATATAAATAAATTCATTGAGAAATTAATGTTCATTTGCAGTATAATATTAAGCTTCCATGTAATTGAGATTAAAACAAAATAGATGAGTCTTTGAATTGCAGTTTCCCACAATTCTTGCAAGATGATGCTAGTGTCATCCACTAGCATGTCATCCACCCAGACATTCTTCTGCTATTCTTAGGGGTCCTGGCCTAGCTATATTAAAAGACAGGTTAAGTTTGCCTCGGAGAAGAGAGACCAGGAGAGCTCTGTTATATAAACATTTAAGGTCATGGCTTATTTTGCTGACTTTCTAATGCAGGACCAAGTTAAACAGCTCTGTGGTTTTAATCAAGTAAAATTATACAGGTCTCTCTCCCACCAAATGTCTAAAATATTAACTTCTTAATGTTGGTAATTTCTTCCCACAGGCTGTACCTTGTCTAGATTTGAGAAAAGAAATTACTGCAAATCACATTTTAGAATAATTTACAAAAGACATCAGAGATGTGACTCTGCAGAGCACATGGTCTGTGCATAGTTTGTTTATTATGTACTTTTCAGAATTCACATAAGGAATAGAAAACAGAAAGAAATCAAGTTCTTTCAGATGCAGAGTTGTCAGTGTGAGAAATATAAAATCTCTGAATAGAAGCCTGTTAGTCTTAAAGGGACAGACCTGTAACTTTTTTTTTTTTAAATCATAAGCATACACAATTCACCATTTCGTAGTTAGAAATTCAAGATTAGAAATAACATAACTCATTCATTATAGCCTGTTGGCTTGAATTTTGCTGTATGTTTGTCTTAGAATGTATTTTGTAGTAGCAAAAACAGAACCAAATAATAAAAACAACAACAAAAAAAACCTTTTGATACTCAGTGAAATATCACTCCACTTTTAAAAAGCTCTTTGAAAAGTTCAATGCATAAACAGTTTTAATACACACTTTAGGCAGTTCCTCTCAAGCAGATCTGAAAGCTGAAGGAATTTAGGATAACTGATGTTAAATATGAACCAGAGAGAGGACTATTTTTTCTTTCATTTCTCCCAATCTAATTAAAATTCTAAACGAAAAAACATATAATTTAAAATTTATCAAATAGATTATGAAGATTCAATGTTTGGAATTTTTAAAATTTGATATATGAAATAGACATAGTTATTTCCTCTTGACTCATTATTTTAAAGATGTAGTAACCCTTTTGAAAAAGAGATGTTGAAATTAAAATTATCTTCTCCCTGATTTTGAAATCACTTAGCTTCACCATTGAAATTGTAATGTCCTTTTCGTTCCCGTAAGTTTTTCTTTTTTTTATATCCAGAAGAAATAATGATAATGATGATGATAATAATTATATTTAATTTAATTATATTGATTTTATGCTTTATGTTGTCACTGTAACCAGACATGTTAAAATGCTTAATAAAAATTTATGAGAAACCATATACAGGAATAAGAAAAATATATGTGAACTACAGCTAATAGGCATATTCTACTCTATGAGAAATCTATCTGTGAAATATCTCTCTGGTCATGCTCCATAAACTAGTTTGAAGCAGTGTGGCTAAGAGTTTGCTCTTAGAATGCCAGCTTGAAACGTCATGGAAAATGAGGACATTTGAAAGTGTGAGCTTAGTCTTGGGCAAATCAGAGGTAAAGGGGAAAAAAAAAAACTCAACTGCCGTTGGGGTTTCTGAGGCGGTAACACTACCCAACCTTCCTTCCGAGGAGTGGCTGGTGGGCTTGAACTGCCAGCCTTCTGTTTAGCAGTCAAATGCCTTAGGCACTATGCCACCAGAGCTCTGGAGGTAAGGAGACATCTTTAAATGTAGAACAGACTGCTACTGAGAGGCATCTTCCTATTCTAGACTGTCAGTGGAAGCTTTCTGGGCAGAGGGGTTTCAATATGCAAATCTATGTGTGTGTGTGTGTTCATCTATTTCACACACACACAATATGAGGGTATAATTGCATAATTGTTGGCAGTAAATCAGATAGGTGATGCAGGATATGAATTGAAATATCCTAAGAATGTATCCTCCTCGGAAGGAAGAATGGGCAATCTACTTCCGTAGTGATACTGCCTCAGCAACCCAAGGAAGGGTCACTATGAGTCGGTCCGACTTGACGGCACATAACAACAACAACAACAAGAATGTATCCGAAGAAAAATCTTCATATGAATGGCTGGAACCCTAAGTACTGGGTATGATACCAAGAACGGAAGAGTTGTTAGGTGATGTTAGGAAGAGTAGCAATGGACCTTATAATTACATAACACACACATGCTCTTCAAGGCAACAATGATTAACACTGGAACATGAGAAAAGTATAAAAGGATGATTAGAGATTAGCGGTTCATCAATGTCCCTTCTTTATGGATCCTCCCCCATGTCTTACTCTATCTTTCAAGAAGTCACATTTTAAAACCAGGCTTCAACAATATGCAAGTCAATACCTAATGTATACAAGAATCTTGGGCAACAATGAGTCATTGCAGTCTAATGCACATGCTTTCTACAGTTTCTACTGAAAGCAAGAAAAGCAAACTTGCTACTGTGGGAAACCTGCAATATACTATAAATTCTGAAAGTGAGAAATCCTTTTTAAAAAATTGGATGTTTGAACATTTTTCCTCACTGTAACACTATCAGTTCAGTACTGGCTTGGTTTCTTCTTTTTTTTCTTAATGCCACATGTGTTGGTTTGTAAATTTTGAAATAGTGTAAATTTATAGTCCCCTGTTGCCATCGAGTCAATTCCAACTCATAAATGACAGAGTACAACTGCCCCATAGGCTTTCCAAGGCCATAATCTTTACAGAAGTACACTGCCACGTCTTTCTCCCGTGGAGTGTCTGATGTGTTCAAATTGCCAACCTTTCGGTTAGCAACTGAGTGCTTAATCACTGCACAATCAGGGCTCCCTATATTTATATTACAAAATTTTCTTCTCATTTGAATAATTTCTTCTGCTGAAATAATTACAGTTAGGACGTTTCTTATTTCATTTTGTCATAGAGCAAAGCGACAGAGTCTTGTTGAAATTAAAAGTAAAGAGCTTTTATTGACGGGCAAGGCAGTTTGCAAATTGAGAATCATAAAGTCCAGAGGATTCTGAACTAAGTGATCAAAAGAGTAGACAGTTCAGAGAGTATTTATAAGGAAATTCGGTAAAACTTCAGTGATTGGTTGATGTTTAGGTAATAGAAAATTAAGTGATGGTACATCTGTATGAGAGTATGTATGTTTCTGAAGTTTTTTATATTTTGTTTTAAAGTTAGAATCTTTTCATTCAGTTTACTGGCCTTGAAATAATCGT
>NW_006921650.1:8357582-8360277 GCF_000298275.1 Orycteropus afer afer | reverse complement strand
ACCACCATCTTATGTCAGGAGTCCTAAGTTAACTTGGAGTACTCTTACTAAATTTTAATGAAAGAAATAAGAACTAAAAAGCAATTAAGAGGGAATGATTTGTAGTGCTTAGGAATTTTAAATACATGTCTATGTTTATTTTATCACGTATTATAAAAAATATTATAAAAATAACCTTAATGTGAAAAACAAGGTTTACAGATCTAAAGTAATGTAACTTGTTGCAAAAATTCATATTTTGGAAATGGAATATAGACTCTCTACAGTTACTCAGCATTCTAATGTCCAATTATGAAGGATGCTGATATAAAATGCAGATTGAAGCATTTATTCGTGTTTTGGAGTAGAACTGTCAGCTTAAGAAATCTATTGTGAGACCATGACCATCTCATATTAAGGAAACTGGAATTAGAACCAATCTGGAAGTCATAGTATGGGGAGCAGTGAATAAATGGAGCTCATGCCTTGGCTAAATTGAGTGCCCCGGCGTGAGAACAGGATACAAGAGACATGACCAGAGGCAAGGACAAAAGTGGAAATTGTCAAGCGACGTGATTACGATGGTTTCTGAAAAGATTACCATTAGGCTTACCATTTATGTATCTTAAAAATCAGTTGGGAGCATCTCTTCATAACAGTCAATGATGTTAGCATTACCAGAGCAATATGAAATAAAATATACAGTGAAAACTGTGAGAGCTGAAACTCGATGCACTGCCTTGTTTCTCACGGTCTTACGAGTTTTCCACCTTTGAAAGGATGCAGTCTTGACACTTTCCTGTCACTTTTCCTTATTAGTGGAAAGTATCTGTTACCCTTCTCTGACAGGGTTCTGAAGCCTTATACAAGTTCCTACATTTTCTGGTTTTAGTATACAAATATTTGCTCAAAGAATTGGAAACAGAATATATTGTTTTTGGTTTATCATTAAGTTGTTAGAATCATATCGATGGGAAAGTTTTGTTTTCTTTTTCAGCATAGAGTTAGCAAATCTAGGAGGAGGCAGTTGAAATTGGTCAGTTATTTTATAAGAAAAAAGGAAAACCTCCAGGTTTTTTTTTTTTTTTAATAATAGTATTACATTCACATTTTCAGAACATTTTATTTTAAAGTTTTAGAGACCTTTGGATTTGAAGACTCCTCAGAAGCTAGTCAAAACCCTTCATTTAAAAAAAACATATTTATGTTCTTTGGCTTAGAGATGGGAAGTAAGTTAACAATTTTCTTGTTACTTAGTAAGTGATAAGTGTTAAATTATTATTATTAATATCATTACTACTGCTGTCTCTGGCCTCTAGTGTAGTCCCCAGTAAACTCTTGATAACGTGTTTAGCATACGAACAGGCTTAATTTAAGAAATGAGTGAGAAGGTAGGGGTGCTAACCAGAAGCCTAATCCACATTAACCTCTGTTGATCTGATGATCTGTCTCAGCTGAACAGTGAGTTCCCTGTCAGGAATGTGGACCCTGGAATACTAGATATCATTCAGTACTAAACATTGGAACTAGAGTCTTGAGGCTACTGCAAGAAACAATATAAAGAATGTTTCTCACAGAAACATGTAGGAAACCTCATTGGAAATATAAGTTGAATGGAGCCACTGTAATTTATGAATTAGAAGGAACCAGCCTCTTTAATTATATTCCTGGGAGAAATTAAGGCATTGAAAAAGCCCTGTGGGCCAGTCAAGGCTGAATTGGCTTTAACAATGATCCTGTTACAACTCAGCAATGCTAGGCAGAAGCTGAAAACACACCCTTGCTGGCTCTGAGCGGGAGGGATTTTCTTTTCACATCTTACTTTTTGCAGTGGTTGGAAGTAAACAGCATACAGCTCTACAGGAAGTGGAGTTGTAAAAGATGTCATAAGTAAAAACATATAAATCTGAAACACAAAGCTTGTTGCATGGAAGAAATATCAGGCCTTTGAAGCGGTTTAGCCTGATTCAGTCAGGCCAGTGACACAACACTTGAAATGAACCCAGATTTTCAAGAGGTTGAAGCCCTGCTAGAAACTTACTCTCGCTCTTAGAAAACAAGGGCAATGTGTGCATGGAATACCAAGTACACCACTTCATTGGTTGAGTTGTAAAGAACTGTCCCCATCTCAAAGATGGTGGCTGACTTGCGCTGCTTGGAATGTTGCTCCCCACAGAACTGGCAGTAAGCCAATCTCCCGCATCAAGCTCCTGAAAGAGCTCCCTGTGTCTTTTCAGAGTCTCTCATTCCAGGACTTTGACCTGCAATTTTTCCCATTCTAGATAGTGTTCTGAATCACCCAAATTTTAGAAATGTGGGTCTGTTCTGGTTTCGCTTCATCAGCCATGACTGAATCATTCATTGGGACTGGTTTGAAGCCCTGAAATATATTCAAATGAAAAGTAAAGTACTCCCAGAATGGTTAGGGTGCAGATTAGACATCCAGACTGCCTGAGTTTGAATGCTGGCTCTGCTACTTACACATTGTGTACTCTTGGATGAGTTCTTGAAATTTTCTTTGCCTTAATTATCCTGTTTGAAAATGAGATGGTGATAATACTATGTACCTCACAAAGGCATTAGAAGAATTAAGTAAATTAATACTTAAAAAGCATTTGACAACAGTGCCTGGCTTATAGAAACTTGATATAAATACCACTTTTATTATTAACACCTTTTAGATGTTCAAAGGTCACCCATGGTGGACAGGTTTCAG
>NW_006921650.1:8354980-8356467 GCF_000298275.1 Orycteropus afer afer | reverse complement strand
CCATAGTTTGGTTATCCATTCTTCTGTGATGGACACTTAGGTTGTTTCCATCTCTTTGCTATTGTGGACAGTGTTGTGAATAGTGCTGTGTACATATATTTTTTTCTTGTCCTGGCTCTCACTTCTTTAGGATGTATACCTAATAATGGGATTGCTGGATTAAATGGTATATCTAATTCCAGTTTCTTAAAGAATCACCATACTGCTTTCCACAGTGGTTGTATCATTTTACAGTGCCACCAGCAGTGTAGGAGAGTCCCAGTCTCTCCACATCCTCTCCTGCACTTGTTATTTTCTGTCTTGTTGAACTTTACCGTCAGTGTTGGGGTAAGATGGTATCTCATTGTTGTTTTGATTTGCATCTCTCTAATGGCTAATGATTGTGACCATTTCTTCATGTGTTTGTTGGCCATCTGAATATCTTCTTTAGTGAAGTGTCTGTTCATGTCTTCTGCCCATTTTTGAATTGGATTATTTAATGTCTTTTTGTTGTTGAGGTATTGGAGTTTTCTATAAATTTTAGAGATAAGTCCTTTGCCAAGTATGTCATTGCCAAATATTTTATCCCAATCTGTAGGTTCTCTTTTGACTCTTTTGGAGAAGTCTTTTGAAGTACGTAAATCCTTAATTTTTAAAAAGTTCTAAGCATCTAGTTTATCTTCTGCTGTTTGTGCATTTTGGGTTATGGTTGATAGTCTATTTATGCCATGAAGGAGAGCCTTTATTTTTTCCTTGAGGAACTCTATAGTGTTAGATTCCACATTTAAATCTTTGATGCATCTGGAGTTAGTTTTTGTGTATCGTGTGAGGTATGGATCTTGTTTCTTTTTTCTGTAAATGGATAACCAGCTTTGCCAGCACCATTTGTTGAATAGACTATCTCTTCCCCATTGAATGGATTTCAGTGCGTGGTCAAAGATCAACTGACCATAGATCAGTGGATCTATTTCTGGGTTCTCAATTCTTTTCCACTGGTCTTTGTGTCTGCTGTTGTACCAGTAATAGGCTGTTTAGACTACTGTGGCTGTATAGTAACTTTTGAGATCTGGGAGCGTGAGAGTTCCTTCTTTTTTGTTCTTCTTCAAAAGTGCTTTGCTTATCTGAGGTCTCTCCTTTCCATATAAAATTAGTGATTGGTTTTTCCATATCCTTAAAGAATGTTGATGGGATCTGGGATTGGGATTGCATTGAATGTATAGATTGCTTTGGGTAGAATTGACATTTCCACAATGTCTTCCTAGCTACGAGCATGGTATATGCTTCCATTTTTGTAGATCTCTTACAGTTTCTTGAAATAGGGTTTTTAATTTTTCTTTGTACAGGTCTTTTGTGTCACTGGTAAGATTTATTACTAAGTGTTTCATTTTTTTTGGTAGTTATCTTAAATGGTATTGATTTTCTTTTCAGCAATCTGTTTGCTGGTATAGAGGAATTCAAATGATTTTTGGATGTTGATTTTGTATCTTGCCACTATGCTGAATCTCTCA
>NW_006921650.1:8352242-8354325 GCF_000298275.1 Orycteropus afer afer | reverse complement strand
TGAGACTGACAATCAACTCCATGGTAGGATCTACCACAAGCAGCTGAGTAGTTGCTTTGGGTTTGTGGTCTGCTTCCCATATATAAGAAGCAGCTTTGGGAATGGTCTCTAGCTTATGGCATGCTTGGACCCTGCATGTAACCATGTCATTGTTCAGCAGCCTGCCATGCTCTGCCGACCTTGGGACTTACAATGCACTTAAATTAATGGCCTGCCATGTGGTTTGGTAACATCGGGACTGTACCTTTTTACTTGTCAACCTAGGGCTTCTCAGCCTCAGCAGCCAGCAGCTGTCTGAGTGAAGATACGCCTCTAGCTCCAGTGGGCTGGGAGCAAGAGGCAGAGCTGGACCCCAAGTTTGAGGGGCTTTCACCCAGCCCCTAGAGCCTGACACTTTGAACTTGGACTTAAAGTCTCCAAACTGTAATAGAATAAACTCCTGTTTGTTAAGGCCATCCCATTTGTGGTATATTCTTTTCAGAGCAGCACTAGGTAACCAGAACACTGGCCTTAATTATGTTAAGAAATTTCCATTCTATTCCTATTTTTCTAAGAGTTTTTATCTGGAATGGGTGTTGGCTTTTATCAAATGCCTTTTCTGCATTGATTGATATGATCATGTGGTTCTTTTCTTTTACTTACGTGATGGATTGCATCGACTGTTTTTCTAATGTTGAACCATCTTTGTGTACCTGGTATGAACTCTACTTCGTCATAATGTATTATTTTTTTTGATATGTTGTTGGAGTCTGTTGGCTAGGATTTTGTTAAAGATTTTTCCATCTATATTCATGAGGCATATTGATTTGTAGTTTTCCTTTTTTAGTAATATCCTTGCCTGCTTTTGGTATCAAGGTTATGTTTGCTTCATAAAATGAATCTAGGAGGGTTCCATCCTTTTCTCTGTTCTGGAATAGTTTGAATAGGATTGGTGTCAGTTCTTGTCTGAATGTGTGGTAGAATTCTCCAATGAAACATCTGGGCGAGGACTTATTTTGTTGGTAACTTTTTTATGACCTATTCAATTTCTTCTTTTGTTATGGGTCTATTCAAATTTTCCACGTCAGTCTGTGTTAGTTTAGGTAAGTAGTATTTTTCTAGAAATCTGTTTCTTCTAGATTTTCAAATTTGTTAGGGTACAGTTCTTCATAGTATCCTAATGTTATCCTTTTTATTTCAGTTGGTTCTAGTGTGATGTTGCCAAATTCCTTTCTTATTCATGTTTTTTGTATTCTCTCCCTCTTTTCCTTTGTTAAGTTTACAAGTGGTTTCAGTTTTATCAATCTTTTCAAAAAACCAACTTCTAGTCTTACTGAGTTTTTATTTTGTGTCTCTATTTCCTGTTTCATTTAATTCTACTAGAATCTTTATTATTTCATTTCATCTGTTCACTGTAGGCTTTTTTTTTTTTTCTTGTTACTCTTTTTCTAATTGTTGGAGATGTTGGGTTAAGCTGTTGATATTGGCTCTTCTTTTTTTTTATGTTGCATTTATTGCTATAAATCGCCTTCTGATCACTGCTTTTGTGGTGTCCCAAAGATTTTAGTATGTTGTGTTTTCATTCTTGTTTGATTCCAGGAATTTTTTAAGTTCATTTTTTATTTCTTCTCTTACCCAGTCATTTTTGAGGAGAGTGTTGTCCAGTTTCCATGTGTTTTCTCTTTCTCTGTGGATCTTCCTATTTTTGATTTCTAATTTGATAGCATTGTGATCTGAAAAGATGCTTTGCAGTATTTCAGTGTTTTTAAATTTATTAAGGCTTGCTTTGTGATGTAACATATGGTGTATCCTGGAGAATGTTCCATGTGCACTGGAAAAGAATGTATTTTGTGCTGTTGTTGGGTGAAATGCTCTGTAGATGTCTACACCATCAAGTTGGTGGATTGTATTGTTTAGCTCTTCTGCATCTTTTTTTTTTCTTTCTGTTGTTGTTGTTATGTGCCATCAAGTCAGACCTGACTCATAGCGACCCCTCCTTGGGTTTCTTTCTTTTTAATTGTGATTTGGGTGAAGATTTACAGAGCAAATTCACTTTCCATACAGCAGTTCACATATACTTTGTCTCATTTCATTGACCACATTT
>NW_006921650.1:8350076-8351087 GCF_000298275.1 Orycteropus afer afer | reverse complement strand
GTAAGTCTCTTGGAGACAGCATATTGATAGGTTATGCTTTCTTATTCAGTCTGCAACTCTCCATCTCCTGAGCAGTGCATTCAATGCATTGACATTCAGTGCAGTCATTGACAACTATGAATTTTGGTTGCTATCATTTTGCCATGTGTCACTTCATGGTGATGCTGGCTTTCTTGCTCCATGTAATTTTCTGTGCTGATCTGATTATGTTTATGAATTGTGCCATCATTTCCCTTGCTGCCATTGTTTTAGTATTTGCTAAATATTTGTGCTTGTCCTCTTTTTCACTGTGATGTGAAGGTCTGTCATTTCTCCCCGAGGTTACCTTGTGATTTATATTTTCCTCCAAGTCTAGAAGAGTCCATTCTGTCTTGCAACTCTCTTGACCTCCTTACCGTCCAGAAGCTTAGCGACTACGGTGGTTTTTTTTTTTTCTCTCCTCTTGGTCTATAGTTGTCCTCACTTGTCAATTGATGTCTCCGGTTCCCTGTTTACAGCCCTGCAAACTTATTTCACCATGGATACTTCCATAGCTGTGTTGGTTTCTGGGTTATTTCATATTGTGTAGGAGCTCTAAGGCATTTGACTGCTAACCAGAAGGCTGGCGGTTCAAATCCACCAGCTACTCCTCGGAAAGAAAATGGGGCAATCTACTGCTGTGATGATACCATCTTTGAAACCCAAGGAGGGGTCTCTGTGAGTCGGATCTGACTTAACAGCAGTGAGTTAGTTTTAGTATTAATGGTGGTCAGTTGTTGTTTGCTATTATTGGTTCTCTGGTCAAAGGACTTCCTTTAGAAATCTTATAAGGTTGGTCAGGTTTTAGTAAATTCCCTAAATTTCTGCTTATCTAGAAAATGTTCTAATTTCATCATCATACTTGAAGGACAGTTTTGCTGGGTACATAATTCTTGGTAAGAAATCTTTCTCTTTCAGAGTTTTATATATACCATTCCATTGCCCTCTTGCTTGCATGGTTTCTGTTGAGAAATCAGAGCTTATTCTTACTGG
>NW_006921650.1:8340384-8348389 GCF_000298275.1 Orycteropus afer afer | reverse complement strand
CCAGCCACCAGTGCAGCCCTCCATGCAGTCCCTGGCTAGCAGGGCCGATTTTTCAGTTAATTCTTAGGTCCTAAAACCACTTGGCAGTATCCAAGCTGTCTGTGCCATCAGGATTGCTGACAGACCGCAGCTCCATAGGTCTCCTTTTTTGTTGTTTTCATGAAGGTTCTTCTGCTGGTTGAAATTTAGTCCACTTCTATACACTTCCTTTCAAAGCTCAGGGGTCCAGGATTATCTTCTGTATCTGTGTTAATTGGTTCTCCTTTTCTTTGTTGTAGAGGGTCTGTGTAGTTTGTCTGCCTAGTCCTCTATCTTACCAGAACTCCTACCCAGTTGTTTTTAAGGAAGATGTTACTCAGTTTCCATATGTTTGCTCTTTTTCCATTGATCTTCCTACTGTTAATTTCTAATTTTATATAACATTGTTATCTGAGAAGATACTTTTCAGTATTTCAATATTCTTAAATTTATTGAGGCTTGCTTTATGGCCTAACATTTTTTTTAAAATGCATTTTATTGAAACATAATTTAGGTACAATGAAATACACAAAACTAAAGTGACATGCGTCAATGCTTTTTTTTTTTTTTTGCAGTTTTCTCTCCCCTCCCACCTGTTAACCAACAAAGAAAGTTCCCCTCCATATATGAACCATTCTGTAACTTTTTATAATAATGAGCTAATGCTATAATTGTCCTTCTGTGATTGACTTATTTCACTCAGCATAATGTCCTCCAAATTACGTGGTGTTCTGCACATTCTACATTATTCTTTAGGGTTGCATAGTATTCCGTTGTGTATATGTACCACAGTTTGGTTATCCATTCTTCTGCTGATGTGCACATAGGTTGTTTCCATCTTTTTGCTATTGTAGTGTTGCGATGAACATGGGTGTGTATAGATCTGTTCTTGTCCAGGCTCTTACTTCTTTAGGATATATACCTAGTAATGGAATTGCTGGGTCAACTGGTATTTCTAATTCCGGCTTTTTAAGGAATTGCCATACTGTTTTCCACAGTGGTTGTATCATTTTACAGTCCCACCAGCAGTGTATGAGAGTCCCAATCACTCCACATTCCTGCCAGCATGTGTTTTTTCTGTCGTGTTGAACTTTGGCATTAGTTCTGGGGTGAGATGTATCTCATTGTTGTTTTGATTTGCAGCTCTCTGACAGCTAATGATTATGAGCATTTCTTCATGTATTTGCTGGCTGAATATTCGTGTATTTGCTTGAATATCCTCTTTGGTGAAGTGTCCAATCATGTCTTCTGCCCATTTTTTAATTTGATTGTTAATCTTTTTGTTGTCGAAGTACTGGAGTTTTCTATAAATTTCAGAGATATGTCCCTTGTCAGATACGTTACAATTGACAAATATGAATTTGTTGCTGTCATTTTATGGTGACTTCCTTTTTTGTGGTGTTGCTTTCTTTGTTCCATGTAATTTTCTGTGCTCAGCTCATTTTGTTTATGAGTTGTGTTATCACTTCCTTCATTGCTGTTGCTTTAGTATTTACTAAATATTTGTGCTGGTCATCTTTTTTATTTTGATGTGTAGGTTTATCATTTTTCTTTGAGGTTACCCTATGATTTATAATTTCTTCCCAAGTTTAGAAGAGTCTGTTCTATCTTGTAGTTGTCATGACTTCCTTACCATTTAGAAGTTCTCTAACTACATGGTTTTTCCCTGCTTTTTGGTTTGTGGTTGTCTTCATCTGCCAGTTGATGTCTGTGGTTCCCTGTTTACAACCTTCTGGGTTTATTTACTTTGAATACTTATATAACTGGGTTGGTTTCTAGGTTATATCATCATGTGTGTTAATAGTTAGTTGTTGTTTGCATTGTTGGTTCTCTTTCCAAAGGACTCCCTTTAGCATCTCTTGTAAAGTTTGTCTGGTTTTAACAAATTCCCTTAAGTTCTGCTTATCTAGAAATGTCCTAATTTCACCATCGTATTTGAGGGACAATTTTGTCAGGTATATAATTCTTGTTGGAAATTTTTCTCTTTCAGGGTTTTATATATACCATTCCATTGCTTTCTCTCCTGTCTTGTTTCTGCCAACAAATCAGAGCTTAGTCTTATTGATTGCCCTTTGTAGATCACTTTTCATTTTTCCCATGCTGCGTTCAGGATTCTTTCTTTGTCTTTGGTTTTGGTGAGTTTGATGATGATATGTCTTGGTGATTTTCTTTTGCAGTCTATCCTGTTTGGAGTTTTTGGCCTTCTTGGGTGGATATATTCTCATCTTTTGTTATACCAGGAAAATTCTCTTCCAACAAATACTCAACAATTTTTCTGTAGTTTTATTTATCTCTTCCTGTTCTGGAATTCCAATTACATGTAGGTTATTCCTTTTGATGGTATTCCACATGAACCTTAGGCTTTCTTCATTTTCTTTCAATCTTTTTTCTGATTGTTCCCTTTCCAAAGAAGTATTGAGGTATTTGCCTTCAATCTCACTAGTTCTGTCTTCCATTGATTCATTTCTGCTCCTTTGCCCATTCAATACCTTATCTATTTAAGAAAATTTAGTATTAATCTTCTGGATTTCTGTCTGTAGATTATTTATCATTTCTAATTTTTCATTTATTTTGTCATTTTGTTCTTGTATTGTTTTTTGAAATTGTTCCAGGGTTTTCTCTGTTTTCCTCAATTTTGTCAGTGTTTTCCTTGATCTGTCTCTCAGTTTATTGAAGATCCCTAAATATAATTCTTTTGAATTTCTTAACAGGGAGTTCCAGTGCTGCATCTTCCTTAAGGACGTGTTTTGGGTCTGTGTCCTGGTCCCTTGTTTCTCCTGCTTTATCTTTCTTCTTTGTGTAGACTGTGATACTCTTTTGTCTCCACAGCCTTGCGATGTTTTTGTGTTTATATTTAATTGGTGATTGTATGTTGGACTGACTTGCCTACCATTTTTATTTTCTTTGTATGTTATCTGTGTAAACAAGATACTGTTCTGTGCTCCTCTATTTGCTACTTGGCAGCACTTACACACTCAAAGCCTGTTTCCTTTCTTAAATAATCATTTTGTACATTTTATGGAAATTATTATGTCTTTTTTAAAGTACAATCAGATTTTTAAAATAATTATCCCCAAATCATTGTTAGCACTTTTCTGTTTTTTGTAGTTCAGATTTAAAATGCATACCTGTCAAAGTACTATTTAATTTAGCTCCCGTGGTTTAAGCACTAAGGATAAGGTAATAAAAGTGAATCATTCTTGTCATAAAAATACTCTGAGACCAAATTTCTATGTCCTGTTAATTCTTGTAAAACGCAGAACACTGATAGTTAGCCAAGAATCCACTGGAATTACACATTTTCTCCTCATAAAAACTAACTGATGTTGCCTATTATTTTTAATAAGAAAGACTTTAAGATACAAAAATTCTTTGAGCCACAAAAAGAATCAGTCCTAGAAATATAATTCTACTTTACTGTGCACTTTAACAAAAACTGAGTAAGCCCTCACCTTGAATGAGCTCTTCTACAGTCTAGAATCAATGTTGGTGATCTCTTGGGGGTGAACTTGCTATAGGTCCTGCTTTCACATTACCAGGTAACTCAGAAATCCAAATGTAAAATGGTATATTTATTTTTATGAGCCTTTAGAGGTTTGTTGCTCTGTAAAGCAGTGAAATTAGTTTGTAAGAAAACATGTAGGATCATTATAACTTGTTTTCTAGGACTTTTGAGGCAGTATTACTGACTTTAAATTGTTGCCAAGTTTCACTTGACCAGTATATAAACGCGCAAGAGGAAAATTACACAACTAGAAATATGTATAGATTAAGGAATATACTTGTTACTTTTAAGAAGCAGAGTTGCTTAGATCATCAGTATGGATGATTTAAGATAATGGTGAAATGTAGATTCATTATCAAATTCATAAATCAAGTGCTTTATAGCATGGATCCATCACACCAATAAAAATAATATTACTGTATATTTTTACAGCCATGGTTATGAGCAGCAAGCTGAGTTACTTCTCCAGTTTTGAGAAATCCTTGTTTTTTTAGCTCCAATGTGTGAAAGACCTCTCTGTTGTTGTTTTGAATGTGGGTGTTTCTGTTATGCGATACTGACACAAAGGATGAGTATTTTACCTTGTCCAAGATGTATAAGTCTTTTCTAGACTTTAGTGTCTGAAAGCATCCTTATTTTTGAATATTGAGTTCAACGTTTGGAAGTATTCTAGTTGTTCAGCCATTGAAATGTTTTATTTAAAGGAGTTAACATTAGCTTGCTTTTAGGAAATGAAACTGATACAAACCAGAGTCATTTCTAATAATAATAACCTTTTAGAGTTTATGAAATGCTTTCATAGCTCTTATTTCATTTTATCCTTATAACACTATGAAATAGACAGCACAAGTCTCATTACCCCCTTTTTAATATGAGAACATTGCTTTGTGTGTGTAATATTAGCTTAGCTTGGGCATCAAATTGACCAGTATTTTTAACATTGGCATTTCTCCTGATTCCATAGGCTTAAAGATAATTCATTTTGAAATCATCTTATATGATCATATGGGTTCTCTTATACCTTTCAAATCACAGTATGAAGAGTTTTTATGTAGTTCTGCTTTTTATTATGATTAGCTAACTTTTAAATAAAAAATTATAGATAAATAAGTTTTGCTATCCAGCACATTATCAATGGGAATAACTACAAATAAGCTCTTTTGATTCCTCTCAGTGAAAAAGTTGAGACTAGTTATTGAGACACATAAAATTCATACATAATACCATCTTACTTTGAAATGTATCTCTTACATAGGGAAATTTTGATGCAAATCTAAAATTGTCTTTGAATCACTAAATGAATGCCAGAATAAACTTTCCTCACCAGTTCTTAAAGGGATATGTATAAATTGAAAATGTACAAGTTGAAGGCAATAAAATTCTCTTGTGTATGCCACCTTACCATTTCTGTGAGAATTTCACTGTTTTACGGAGCAACAAACCTCTAAAGACTCGTAAAAATAAGTACACCATTTTACGTTTGGATTCCTAAGTTACCTGATAGTGTGAAAGCAGGACCTATAGCAAGTTCACTATGGATTCATTTTAGTATCTCTCTCCAGGACAGGTCCCTTCTGACAGCATTACCAAAATATGTTTCAGAGTCTCTTCTGACATCCATTTTGGTCTCTTCTTCCTTTTCTATTTTTTTAATGACCTTTTGCTTTCTTCATGTATGATATTCTTGATGTCATTCTACAACTCATCTGGTCATCAATCATTGGTGTTCAATGTGTTAAATCTATTCTTCAAATCTGTTCTTGAAATGGTCTCTAAATTCAGGTGGGATATAATCAAGGTCATATTTTGACTCTTGTGGACTTGTTTTAATTATCTTCAGCTTTACCTTGAACTTACATATGGGGAATTGGTGGTCTTTTCCACAGTCAGCTCCTGGCCTTGTTCTGACTGATGATATTAACTTCTCCATTGCCTCTTTCCACAGATGCAGTTAATTTGTTTCTTGTGTATTCCATCTCGTGAGTTCTATGTGTATAGTCACCATTTATATCACTGAAATAAGGTATTTGTAGTGAATAAGTCATTGATCTTGCATAATTCTATCTGTAGTCTCCAGCATAATTTCTTTCACCAAGGCCATATTTTCCAACTCCCGATGCGTCTTTGTTTCCAACTTTCACATTACAATCACCACTAACTATCAATACATCTTGATTGTATGTTTGGTCAATTTCAGACTGTAGAAGTTGGTAAAAATCATCAATTGCTTCATTTTCGGTTTTAGTGGTTGGTGCATAAAGTGTAGTAATAGTAGTATTAACTACAAGTAAAGTTCTTGTAGGTGCATGGCTATTATCCTATCACTGACAGCGTTGCACTCCAGGATAGATCTTGAAATGTTCTTTTTGATGCTGAATGTGACACCATCCCTCATCAGTTGTCATTTCCAACATAGTGATCATATGACTGTCTGATTCACAATGACCCAAACAAGTCTATTTCAGCTCACTGATGCCTGTTGTTGTTGTTGTTATGTGCTGTCGAGTCGGCCCCGACTCATAGCGACCCCTCCTTGGGTTTCCGAGGCAGTATCACTACGGAAGTAGGATTGCCCAACCACTGATGCCTAGGATAGAGATATTTACACATTCTATTTCATTTTTGACAACTTTACAATTTTTCTAGATGCACGTTTTATACATTTCACATTCTGATTATTAATGGATGTTTGCAGGTGTTTCTTCCATTTTGAGTTGTGCCATGTCAGCATATTTAGGTCCCCATGATATTATTCCATCCATCCACGTAATTAAGATCAGCTCTGCTTTGAGGAGGCACCTATTCCCCAGTCATATTTTGAGTGCCTTCCAAACTGAGGGGTTCATCTTCCAGCACTATATTGGAGAGAGTTTCACTGCTAGTCATAAAGTTTTCCAGTAATGTATCAGACAGTGTTTCACTGCTGCTCATAAGGTTCTCAGTGGCCAATTTTTCTAGAAGTAGATGTCCCAGTCCTTCTTACCATTCTTATTCTGGAAGCTCTGCTGAAACCTGTCCACTATGGGTCACCCTGCTGATATTTGAAATATTGGTGGTTGGGCAGCTGAATGTAGTTATTCCCCATGGTGAGATTGGTAATTAACTCCATGGTGGAATCTATTGGAGCCGCTGAGTAGCTGCTTTGAGTATATGGTCTGCTTCCCATATATAAGAAACAGCTTTGGCAGTGGTCTCTAGCTTATGGCATGCTTGAACCCTGCATGCAGCCAAGTCGTTGTTCAGCAGCTTGCCATGCTCTGCTGATTTTGGAACTTTCAATGGACTTGAATTAATGACCTGCCATGTGGTTTGGTAACATTGGGACTATGCCCTTTTACTTGTCAATCTTGGGCTTGTCAGTCTCAGCAGCCAGTAGCTGTCTGAGTGAAAGAAAGCCTCTAGCTTCAGTGGGCCAGGAGCAGGAGGCAGAGCTGAAGCCCAAGGTTGAGTGGCTTTCACCCAGCCTCTAGAGCCTGGCACTTTGAACTCAGACTTCAAGCCTCCAAACTGTGAGAAAATAAACTCCTGTTTGTTAAAGCTATCCCATTGGTGGTATATTCCTGTTAAGCAGTACTAGGTAACCAAAACACCAAGCCACCCCATCTGACTCTCAGCCCTCTAACAGTCACTGCCACTGCTTATGAGAGGTGATATGTACTGCTTACACGATGGGGGAAGGAGGCGACAAGAAAGGATGAGGGCTACTACTATTTTGTGTTCTTCATAATTCTAAGTAATTTTGTTGATAAATGTAATTTTGTAATTTGTTTTCCTGTTAAAAACATGCTTGATACACAAAAACATTTGTGTATTTCCTACTTCGATAAATAGTGACTGGCGTCTTAAAAGCTTGCAAGTGACCATTTAAGGTGCAACAGTTGATCTTATCCTGAGTAAAGAAGAATGAAGAAAACCAAAGATGCATGGAAACAATTATTCCAAGGAACTAGTGGACTATGGGAACCTCAGCCTACATGACCCTGCCTCCAGAAGACCTAGATGGTACCCAGCTGCCACTGTCAACCACTTGGAAACTGGTCAGTTTAGGAGATCCTAGAGAGAGTAGGAGGAAAATATGGAGTGAAACTCCAAATCATAAAAAAGACCAGGCTTACTGGTCTGATAGAGACTGGTGAAACCCCTGAGACTATGCCTCTAGTCACCCTCTGGGCCTGGAATTGAACTCACTCCCATGGCTTCCAGCCAAACAATAGACTGGTGTATAAAATGAACATTTACATCAGACAGGTATACTCCTTAGAACAATCAACCATAGGAGATCAGAAGAGTAGTAATTGCACAGGCAGAGATCTCAGAGGGCAGGATTGCATAGGAAAGAAGGACACAAGGAAAATGTACCCAAAGGGAGAAAGTGAGAGCTCTTACATTATGGGTATTGCAATCAATGTCATAAAACAGTTATGAATTGTATGGAAAATGAAATTGCTCTGTAAACTTTCACCCAAGTCACAATTTAAAAAA
>NW_006921650.1:8331576-8338799 GCF_000298275.1 Orycteropus afer afer | reverse complement strand
TGAGGAAACTAACAATTTATACTACTAATTAAAGTATTTTCTGAGAAGTGACTTCTGTACATAATGGGAACCCAGAAAAGAGTGCCATACTCTTTGCCTGAGGGAAGCAGAGAGGAAGATGTAAAGCAGTCTTTTCAAAGGAAATGTTCAGAATGTTAGGAAGGTTCTGGGACAAAGACTGGGCCCAGAATGAGTAAAGGTAGGCAGGTTTAGGTAATGGCACTATTTTACAGTTGCTCTACTTCTAAAATGACAGAGGTAAGAGCTTTTACTGTTTAGCCACAGGAAGAGACGCTGATGGACATAAGGATAGCAAACCCAGAAAGTATATTAAATGTCAATGAGATGATAATACCAACAGCAGCAGATGGCAACTATTCTGGTTATATTTGTCATTATTTCTTCTTTCCCAGATGACTCTGAAGCAGCTGCTGATGGTCCATTGGCTTTATCCTTCTTATATTGCCAGCTGTTTTAGGCAGACTTGTTTCCATCTACTTCTTGCCCCCTCAGTTGTAATCTCCTAAAGTTCATGTTTGGTCTTGTGCCTTTGTGAAGCAGAGCCCAAGGTTGACAGCCCTTATTTCTGTGGCCTTGGCTCATATAGAACCTGTTTCCAGTCAGACATACCCTGGCCAGGTCCAGTCCCACCCAGATAGGCCAACAGGACTGTGGTACAGCACAAAGCTAGGTACCTACAGCCTATAGTTATCATGCTCTGGACTAGTTAGTAGTTCTGACGAGTCCAAGGCTGAGGAAGCAAATTCTGAGCCAGTTTTCCATTCCTCTGGGCTGGAAGGAGAGGGACAGCCAAGGCTTGCATCAAAGACTGGGGCAGAGAAACTAGTAAGTAAAAGTCTTCTCCAGAAGCCTTTCCCTTACGCAGAGATCATAGCAGAGAGGTTGACCCATTTAGCAGTGAAATTCAGTAAAAACAATATTCTACTAGGAATGTGGCATCTTTGTCACCAAGGATCTGTTTGACCTTGCACAATTCACTTAAATGGTCAGTTTTGGTTTCTTTCTTTCTTTTTTTTTTTTTTTTATTTGTGATTTGGGTGTAAGTTTACACACCAAATTCACTTTCCATACCGCAGTTCACACACACATTGTCTCATGACATTGACTACAATTTACCCCAATGCAACACCTCTCCTCCCACTTCCTCCCGATAGTTACCTCTTTTTCCCTGTGTCCATCCCTCCATGCACTCCTGCCCCCTGAGCTGTCTCCCTGTGCATAAACACCCCTTCTTTCTCACATAATTGTTCTCTGCAAGGAGTGCATCTACCTCAGGTACATGTTCAACTTTTATACCTGTTTTTGCTTGGCTGAAAGCCACAGGAGTGGGTTCAGTTCCAGACCTGAAGGGCAGCTGGGGCCATAGTCTCAGTGGTTCCACCAGGCTCTATCAGAGACCAGCAAACCTGGTCTCCTTTTATTTATTTATGTATTTTCCAAATGATTTTGAGTTTTGTTCCACATTGTTTTCCCTCTCTATTCAGGATCTCCTACATAGATTCCCCTCCGAGTGGTTGACAGTGGTAGCCGGGCACCACCTAGTTCTTCTGGTCTCATAGTTGTATAGGCTGAGGATTGCATGGTGTACCAGTCGCTAGAACTAATTGTTTCCATGAGTCTTTGGTTTTCTTCATTCTTCTTTTCTCTGGACGAGGAGAGACCCATCATTGCATCTAGATAGCTGCTTGCAAGCTACTCGCCAAAGTAGGAGGTGGAACAATGTTTTGTGCAGTATGCTATGCCAATTGAGCTTGATGTCCCCTGTGACTATGGTCCCGAGCCCACAGGTTCAACTACTCAGCCCCTCTGGGTAGCTGGCTGTGACTAAGAAGTGACTACAAACTTGTACCTTGTCAGCTCTACTATACCCCTGGGAATTCTTACAGAACATACAAATACATTTGTAGAACCATTGTCTGCCAACCCTATACATGGTCGTGGGTGGACTCCCTGCTGCATAGACATACCTAATAGTTCAGCCTGTCCACCCGACTATCCACCCGTATACCCATGTTTGCCTTCACTGACATTGAAGTACTGTATGTACAAAAGGGTTGTAAGGAACCTTGGTGGTGCAGGAGTTAAGCACTTGGCTACTAACCAACAGGTTGGTGGTTCTAACTCACCAGCAGCTCTGATGAAGAAAGACCTGACAATCTCCTCCTGTAAAGATTGTTGTTGTTTGCTGTAAAGTTGATTTCAACTCATGGTGACCTACTGTAGGACAGAGTAGAACTGCTCTGTAGAGTTTTCAAGGCTGTAAATCTTTATGAAAGTAGACTGCTGCATCTTCCTGCTACTGGTATGTTTGAACCATTGACCTTTTAGTTATCAGCTAAGTGTTTAAATACCAGGGTCAGTAATGGTTGAAATAGACTCAGTGGTGCCTAATGGTACCACCATATGTTATACAATTTGTGGGCATATCTTTTTTTTTAATTGTGATTTGGGTGAAAGTTTATACAGCAAATTCACTTTCCATACAGCAGTTCACACACACATTGTCTCATGACATTGACTACAATTTACCCCGATGCAACAGCTCTCCTCCCACTTCCTACCAATAGTTACCACTTCCCTGTGTTCATCCTCCATGCACTCCTGCCCCCTGAGCTGTCTCTCTGTGCATAAACAGTCCTTCTTTCTCCCATGATTGTTCTCTTCAAGGAGTGTATCTACCTCAGGTACATGTTCAACTCATATGCCTGTCTTTTGTTGGCTGAAAGCAACAGGTATGGGTTCAATTCCAGACCTGAAGGACAGCTAGGGGCCATAGTCTCAGTGGTTCTACCATGCACTATCAGACGAGCAAACCTTGCCCCCCCCTTTTTTCCCCCAGATGATTTTGAATTTTGTTTCACATTATCTTCCCTCTCTATCCAGGATCTCCTACGTAGATCCCCCTCTGAGTGCTTGACAATGGTAGCCAGGGCACCATCTAGTTCTTCTGGTCTCATAGTCATAGAGGCTGCAGATCTCATGATGTAACAGCTGCTAGGACTAATTCTTTCCATGAATCTTTGGTTTTTTTCATTCTTCTTTGCTCTGGACAAGGAGAGATCCATCGTTGCATCTAGATGGCTGCTTGCAAGCTTTTAAGATCCTAGTCGCTACTAGCTGAAGTAGGAGGTGGAACAATGTTTTGTGTAGTATGTTATGCCAATTGAACTTGATGTCCCCTGTGACTATGGTCCCAAGCCCACAGGTTCAACTACTTGGTCCCTCTGGGTAGCTGGCTGTGACCAAGAAGTAACTACAACCTTGTCTCTTGTCAGCTCTACTATACACCTGGGAATTCTTACAGAACATACAGTACACTTGGTGAACCATTGTCTGCCAACCCTATACATGTTTTGGGGTACATTCCTTGCTGCATAGACATACCTAATAGTTCAGCCTGTTCACCCATCTATCCACACATATACCCATGTTTGCCTTCACCCACAATGCAGTACTGTATGTGCAAAAGGGTTCATCTTTGTTGTCTACACCTCCCATGTACCTCTCTATGTCTTTCTCTTCCTCAATGCCACCATGTTGGTCACTCATATTTGCTACATTGCCCTTCTTTTCACCCAAATCAATACTTATCTCTTACTAATTGACTTCTCGATACTTATTTACTTCTTTTGCACACTCTCCATGTCATATCGGCAAGTACAGTTATTTTCCTGCAGTAAATGGCATACTTTTCTTGAATGAACAGTCCACCTTTGTTTTGTGAATGTTTCATAATAATTTGAACAGCCCTACAGAATCCAGAAGGTTTGATAAGTTGTTGCAGAAGTAGACTGTCACCAATTGTGCTAACTGAGCACATATAAAGACTAAGCCATGATTAGAGCACTTTTGCACATTGGAATTACCTTCTGAACATGTGGCCTTTTACCATCCTCATCTTTTCTCTCCTCAGAGGTCCAAATTGCTAATACTATAATCTTCAAATTGTCTTTAAACCAAACCAAACCCTCTGCCGGCAAGTTGATTCCTACTCATAGAGACCCAATAGGACTGAATAGAACTGTCCTACAGAGTTTCCAAGACTAATTTTTAAGGCAGACTGCCAGATCTTTCTCCCATGGAGTGGCTGGTGGGTTCGAATCACCGACCTTGCAGTTAGCAGCCGAGCTCTTAACTTCTTCACCACTGGGGCTCCTTTGATTCTCTTCACCAAACCTTAGTTGGATTAAAACCCAGTAGAAAACTTAGCCCAATCTTACTACTTCACACATTTGGCAAAGAATTAGCTTATCATTTGTTACAGAAAATAATTGTTTGTGATTTCATGATGATAATATTGCAAAAAATGGATAGTTTTAGAAAAAATATTATATAAGGTGTATTATCTTTTTACTTAAAAATGAGTTATTTATAAATAAAACTGTCAAAAATGAAGATAAATATTTACAGAAAATGATTGACAGTTTAGAAAATGTCTTTTTAAAAATGTGGATTTTAGTTTGTTTTGCCTTGTTTGGAGGATTAATTTCCTTGACATTTATATTTAGAAATGTATACTGTATTTGCTCACAGCTTTTGGTGCTGTGTCATCTTCAAAAACTCATGAATTACTGTTTTGTACGTTTGGATTTTAATATACTGTCATGATTTCAGATTTGTCTCACGATCTTGAGCTTAATGTATCCATATGCTTTGTTGTTGATTGTTGTCGAGTTACCCCAACCTACGATGATTCCATGTATCACAGAGTAGAATTGCTTCCTAGTGTTTTCTTTCACTGTAATCTTTTATTCTTTCACATTAAAAAAATTTTTTTATTGTGATTTGAGTGAAAATTTACACAGCAAATTGGTTTTCCAGTGAATGATTCCTACACATCGATTTGTGACGTTGATTGCAATCCCCATAGTGTAACAACACTCTTCCCACTTGCTCCCTGTGTTTACCATTTCCATTCATCCTTTTCTGACCCTTCCTGCCTTCTGAGCTTTATCCCTGTGCAAAAGCTGCTCTTTTGATCTCTTATGGCTGATTGTTCTAAGGAGAACATACCCTTCTAGTATTGCAAAAAGGGCAAGCAGGCCACATATTCTGACCTCCTGGAACCCCACAAGAGGAAGACAGAATCACCATCAATAGCCCAAGGCCTAATTCCTGCAAGGCCAGACATGCTGCCTCCCTCCAGCCCTTTCTCCAACCATTCCTCCCAAAGCACCCACCACCTCTCTCCTGGGTTCGATAATTCACTGTAGTGGCCATGCAGAACTCACAGATTACGGGATTTATTAGGGAAGCACCAGGCTATAATTCAAGTTCAGGAAAAACACTCAGTCTCTCTTCCAGCCCGCCATCTCTCAGCCAACAGTCTCTCATAGTCTGTTTCCCAGCAGCGCGTGTCCCTCGGTGTCTCACTCATCAATGCATGTCTCTTGCATCTCTTTCCCAGCAGCACGTGTCTCTTTCAGCAGCGTGTCTTCCTCAACCAGCAGTCAGAGAGAGTTCTGCCTCTAGGAGGCCTCCTTTTGAGCCTGGCAGAGTGGTCAAAGTAGCCAATCATAGCATCAGAACTCTAAGCACCTGAGAGAGAGTGGGAACCTCCCAGAACATTGTTTTGTGCCACTCCCAACAGAAATACTCCAGGTGGACAGCTTTAGCAATCAGGAGCTCCTCAGTTGCTCATAGCAAATTCCACCTTGGAGTTTACAAAGACTTATAGGTAGAAAAGCCATACTAAGTAATTTACTACACTGCAAGTATTATTGTTCACCTTATAGGCTGAAAGTCAAGCCTCTGGGATGAGTTCAGTTCCAGGCTTGTAGGATGACTTAGGGCCACAGTCTTGAGGGTTTTGTAAGTCTCTGTCTGGCCAGTAAGCCTGGTCTTTTTTATGATTTTGAGTTTTGTTTCACATTGTTCTTCCACTCTTGCCGAGATCTTCTATTGTGATCCCTTCGAAAGTGGTTGGTACTGGTAGCTGGGCACCATCTAAGTCTAGTCTCAGAGTTGAGGAGGCTGAGCTTTGCATGGTCCTTTAGTCCTTTGGACTGTTTGTTTCCAGGCATCTTTGATTTTCATCATTCTGCTCCAGATAGAGAGAGACCAATAGTTGCACCTTAGATGGGCTCTCACTAACTTTCAAGAACCCAGTCACTACTCACTGAAGTAGAATGTAGAACACTGTCTTTGTAAGCTATGTTATGGCAGTTGAGTTAGTTGTCCCCCAAGACTGTGGTCCTAAGCCCACAAGTCCAATGACTTACCATACCTGTTCAGCTTGCCTTTCTGTGTATGTATCCACTTGTAGATTATTATTTGTTATTACTGATAAGACAAGGTTGTGTATGTAATAGTATTTCCCTTTGTTGTTTGTAACTCTTGTGCACCTCTCAGTGCCTTCCTTTGACTTAGTAATACTGTGCTCATCATTCCTTTATTATATATTGCAATTCCCTTCACCCCAATTAGTATGTATCTATTATGTAGTTAGTAATTTTCCCTCTCATCTCCAGTAACTAGCAAAGAATGTTTCTTTCTATATGTACACCTTTTCTTGACTTTTATGCTAGTGGACTCATACAGTGTTTGTCCTTTTGTGGTTGACTTATTTCACTAAAGCATAATGTCCTCCGGGTTCATCCTTATTAATGAGGTTTTTCACAGATTCTTCGTTATTCTTTAACATTGCTTAATACTCCATTATGTGTATGTACCATAGTTTATCTGGTCAGTCATTGATGGGTGCTTATTTCCATCTCTTTTCTATTTTGAGTAATACTGCAGTAAACATGGATATGCATGTATCTATTTTTGTCCTGGCTCTTTTTTCTTTAGGATGTTTACTTGGTAGTGGGATTGCTGGATCAAATGGTATTTCTGTTTCCAACTTTTTAGGAAATTGCCATATCATATTCCACAGCATTTGTACCAATTTACAATCCCACCAGCAGTGTATAAGGATTCCAGTCTCCACACCCTCTTCAGCATTTGTTATTTTCTGTCTTGTTGAACTTTGCTATTATTGCTGAGGTAAGGTGATATCTCATTGTTATTTTCATTTGCATCTCTCTAGGAGCTCTGGTAGCATAGTGCCTAAGGCACTTGACTGCTAACCAGAAGGCTGGTGGTTCAAACCCACCAGCCTCTCCTCGGAAGGAAGGTTGGGCAATCTACTTCTGTAGTGATACTGCCTCGGAAACCCAAGGAGGGGTCGCTATGAGTCAGGTCTGACTGGACGGCATGTA
>NW_006921650.1:8330482-8331463 GCF_000298275.1 Orycteropus afer afer | reverse complement strand
ATTTGTTTGTTGGCCGTTTGAATGTCTTCTTTGGTGAAGTGTCTATCCATGTCCTCTTGCCCATTTTTTAATTGGACTGCTTGTCTTTTAGTTATTGAGGTGTTGGGGTTTTCTATAAATTTTGGAGATTAGTTCCTTGTCAGCTATGCATTGCCATTTTTCTCTTTTCCAGTCTCTAGGCTCTGTTTTCACTCTTTTGGAGAAGTTTTTTGATGTGCATAATTGTATAATTTTTAGGAGATCTGAGTCATCTAGTTTCTTTTCTGCTGTTTGTACTTTACTGGTATGTTTCATAGTTTCTTTATGCCATAAATTAGGGCCCCTTAGTTTGCCCCTATTGTTTCTTTGTTGATCTTTATAGTTTTAGGCTTAGCATTAAGTCTTTGATCTATCTTGACTTAGTTTTTGTATATGAGGTATGGATATTATTTCATTTTTTCTGCAAATGGGTATCCAGGTTTGCTAGCATCATTTGTTAAAGAGACTGTTTCTTCCCCATTTAATAGTTTTGGCCCTTTGTCAAAGATCAGCTGTCCATAGGTGGATAGATTTGCTTCTGGGTTCTCAGGTGTGTTTCATTGGTCTGTGTTTTCATAATACCAGTATCAGGCTGTTTCATCTTCCTTGGCTGTATAGTAGGATTTGAGATGGGGAAGTGTGACGCCTCCTACTTTGCTGTTCTTCAGTAGTACTTTTCCTTCTCCATGGTCTCTTTCCTTTCCATATAAAGTTGGTAGTTGTTTTTTCCATCATTTTAAAGAATATTGATGGAATATGGATTGAGATTTCATTATACCTATATCTATACATTGCTTAAGAGCTCTGGTAGCATAGTGCCTAAGGCACTTGACTGCTAATCAGAAGGCTGGCAGTTCAAACCCACCAGCCACTCCTCGGGAGGAAGGTTGGGCAATCTACTTCCATAGTGATACTGCTTCAGAAACCCAAGGAGGGGCCACTACGAGTCGGGCCCAACTTGAC
>NW_006921650.1:8328332-8329293 GCF_000298275.1 Orycteropus afer afer | reverse complement strand
GAGTATTATGTCTTGATTTGAAAATTAAATTCTTATAATGTATTTCGTTTACTTTACCTTTAAGTTTTAAAAGTTAGAAATAAGTCAGTAGGGATATAGAAATATATCAAAATTGCTGATTTAGTCAGGTTATGAAATTCATTTTTTATAGTATGTTGTTGTCTAAACCAAACCAAACCAAATCTAACCCATTGCCATCAAGTCAATTCCAAGTTGTAGCGACCATGTAGGATAAAGTAGAACTGCCTCTGAGCATTTCCAAGGGTTTCCTTCCTTTACAGAAGGAAACTGCCATTTCCTCCTGTGGAGCAGTTCCTGTGGTGTGTTCTAACCACAGACTTTTTGGTTAGTTGCCGAGTGCTTAACCACTGCACCACTAGGATTCTTTGTTGCCATCTAGCATTGGAATAATAACTACGAGTTTCATTAGCTGAGAAGCAGAAACTAGAAAATGAAATGTAAGCCAGTGAACTGTGAAAATGATATTTTTGCATATACGCTATTGAAAATGATTCTGCCTTCTCTGCTAATGCAGAGGTGATGTGATGGAATCAATGAGCTGGAATTACTTACTTGAAGTTTTTTTTAGGAACTTGGGCATATATGATCTTCATACATTTAATCAGCAACAGTATTCATTATTTTCTTAGGACCATGGAGGTTGGATTGTCTGTTCCTTAGTCTGGCCCAGGGGTTGGCAACCTTTTTCTCACAAGGCTGAATTTAGACTTGTGGGTTATATCTGTCAGCTACTCAATTCTGCTATTGCATTGTGAAAGGAGCCCTCAATAATATATTACTGAATGGGTGTCACTGTGTTCTAGCAAAATTTCTTTGTCAAACCAAGGCTGGTGCTCCCAGGCCCAACATTTGCTGATCCCTGATCTAGACCTTTCATTATACACATAACAAAACCAAGGCCAGAGGGCTTGCACAACTTAATCAAGGTACCCATTGCCAT
>NW_006921650.1:8324809-8328232 GCF_000298275.1 Orycteropus afer afer | reverse complement strand
GTTGATCTTGTATCCTGCTGCTTTGCTGAATCTTTCAATTAGTTCCAGCAGTTTTCTTGTTTAGTCTCTGGGATTTTCTATGTATAGAATTCTATCATCTGAAAATAGGGATAGTTTTACTTCTTCCTTACCAGTTAAATGTCTTTTATTTCCCTTTCATGCCTTATTGCCCAGGGTAGGACTTCCAATACAATATTGAATACAAGTGCTGGCATAGCACATTCTTGTCTGGTTCCTGTGTGTAAGGGGAATACTTTCAGTCTCTCTCCATTAAGAATAACGTTAGCAGTTGTTTCTTGGAAGTGAGAATGGTCAGACTTCGTCTCACATACTTTGGTTGTGTTGTAAGAAGGGTGTCATGCTTGGTAAAGTGGAGGGTCAACGAAAAAGGGAGAGGCCCTCAATGAGATGGTTCGACACAGTGGCTGCGGTGATGGGCTCAGGTATAGTAGGGATCGTGGAGCTGGCACAGGACCGGGCACTATTTTGTTCTGCAGTGCATA
Organism: Orycteropus afer afer; assembly: GCF_000298275.1. Taxonomy (NCBI): domain Eukaryota; kingdom Metazoa; phylum Chordata; class Mammalia; order Tubulidentata; family Orycteropodidae; genus Orycteropus; species Orycteropus afer. The sequence continues at coordinate 8,327,729 of NW_006921650.1, read as the reverse complement.
GGGTGGCTATGAGTCTGAGACAACTCGACGGCAACTAACAACAACATTGTTTTGTGTATATCCCCTTAATTATGAGGAATTCCCCTTCTATTACTATTTTGCTGAGAATTTTTATCAGGAATGGGTGTTGGATTTTTTCAAATGCATATCCTGCATATATTGATGTGATCATGTGATCCTTTTCCTTTGTTATATTTATCTTGATTGTTTTTCTAATGTTGAACCCTCATCTCATACCAGGTATAAATCCCACTTGGTCGCAATTTATTATTTTTTGATCATTTGATCAGCTAGGTTTTTGTTGAGGATTTTTGTGTCTGTGTTCACGAAGGATGTTGTTGTTGTTGGTATGTGTCGTCAAGTTGTCTCCGGCTCATAGTGGCCCCTCCTTGGGTTTCCAAGGCAGTATCACTACGGAAGTAGATTGCCTAACCTTCCTCCCAAGGAGTGGCTGGTGGGTTTGAACCATCAGCCTTCTGGTTGGCAGTCAAGTGCCTTAGACACTATGCTACCAGAGCTCCCTCATGAAGGATAGTGGTCTGTAATTTTCTTTTTTTAGTGGTGTCTTTGTCTGGCTTTGGTATCAGGGCTGTATTTGCTTCATAAAGTAAATTTGCAAGTATTAATTCCTTTTCTCCGTTCTTCAGTGGTTTAAGTAGAATTCGTGTCAGCTAATCTCTGAATGTTTGGTAGAATTCTCCTGTGAACCCATCTGGCCAGGAGTTTTTTTGTGGGTAGTTTTTTAATGACCTGTTCAATTTCTTCTTTTGTTATAGGTCTGTTTTCATTTTCTAAATTGGTCTATGTTAGTTTAGGTAGATTTTGTCTTTCTAGAAATTTGTGCATTTCTTCTACGTTTTCCAATTTGTTGGGAGTACAGTTCTTCATAGTGTTCTGTTGTTATCCTTTTTATTTTGGTTAGTTCTGTTGTGAGGTCACCCATTCATTTCTTATTAGTGTTATTTGTGTCTTCTCTTTCTTTTCCTTCGTTAAATTTGCCAATGGTTTGTCAATTTTCTTCATCTTTTTGAAGAACAAACTTCTGGTCTTTTTTTTTTTGCATTTTCTGTTGCGTTTATTTCTGCTCTAATCCTTATTGTTTCCTTTCTTATGGAAACTATAGGATTGTTTTAGCTGCTCTTTTTCTAATTGTTGGAGATGTTATATTAAGGCATTGGTTTTTGTTCTTTATTCTTTTTTGATGTATGTGTTTATTGCTATAAATTAACCTCTGCATACTTTGAGGTGAAGGGATTTATTTTGTAATTCACTGCCAGGTCTTCTATTGATTCAATTCTATGCTTTTTTGTCCGTCCAATATGGTATTTATGTCTGAAATTTTAGTGTTAGTCTTCTGGAATTCTAATTGCTATTTTTGTATGGTTTCTTATTTTCCATTTCCTTTGTTTTATATTTTTCCTGAATTCTCCTAGGGTACTGTCTATGTTTTCCTTGATTTCATTTGTGATTTCCTTGATCTTTGGAAGGCCCTATATATAAATGTCTTGAGCCTTATCAGGTTATTTTTCATGGTGGTTTCCTACTCCTTTAGATTGTTCACTTATTTGTACTTTCTCATGTTTCTTTGTTTGATTTGAAATTTTCTATTTTCTCTGGGACATTTTGGAGTTGTAATTATTTGTTGATTAAGTTGGTTTGTTTAATATGATTCTTTATCATTTCATTTGATGCTCAGAGTTCCAGGGTTATCATCTTTATCTGTTTCACTTGGTTTTTCAAATTTTTCTTGGAGATGTACTTGGCACAGTATGTCCATAGGACACCATCTTGTCCTCCACCGCCTTCTTGGCTGTAATCTTAATGGAAGCAGGTTGCCAGGCCTTTTCTTCCACAGTACAGAAGGGTGGATTCAAACTGTCAACCTTGAGGTTAGCAATTGAATTTAAACCATTTGTATCACATATACCAAATTTAAATGGATTTTCAGACACATGAATCAAATGTAGTTTCTTCCTTTTACTCTTTTAATGAAATATTTGATGAAAGAAACAGTGGGACAATAACAGAGTAGATAGCAAAATAGAGAGCTTTATATGATTCTGAAACTTGATTTGAAGGAAGTTTCTAAATTTAAAATGTCTTCTGCTACATTGTAGAATTTCAAATACAGCTTTGTTGGAGAAGATAAATGCCTTAAAGGACAAATTTTTTGGACTGACAAGATGGGGATATTTAAAGTATATTTAACAGATCCTAAAGAACTAGGACATGTCTTTCAGATGTTATTTTTCTGTCTGTAATTCTTAAAGGATAGGACAGTCGTCTAGTATAGCACAAGATGAGTTTACTATTTTTTTCCTGACAGCTCTCTTAAAACCATGGCAGTCTTCTGGGAATTCTGTCTTAGGAACAATCTTGGTCCTCTAAAACTTAGGATGTGTGATGTTTGCTGACAAGTGAGGATAAATAGATTGTCAGCTTGCTCATACTGAGTTAGAATCTCCTCAAAATCTATCCAACTATGCTCTTGTATCCATTAATCCTTGATTATCTAGAGCAGCATGCCTTCGTGTGGTTAAATTAGATGTGGAAATGAAACATTCATTGTATGCACTGTAAAAATTAAAACAAAATTGCAGCTACAGGGGTAGTTTTGACACTTTCATTTTAGGGAAAGCTGTTACAAATTTTGTAATCTGTTAAAAGTTTTATACTGTAAGTAAGTTTCCCTTCAAGGGAGATTTTTCTCTTTTTTTTTAAATTGCAAAATTTACTGGTGATTCAAATTGCTCTTGCAAGCTTATGCTAGGTCTTTTGTAGCAAAACTAGCTATTAGACAGACAAGCCTGTGCTTTAGAAGGCACTTGGTTGTAGCAGTGGCAATATATAAATAATAGTTTATTTTGGCCTGTGCCACCTAGTCATTAACTCACTGCTACCAGCCACCAATTTCTCTGCC
>NW_006921650.1:8313980-8318019 GCF_000298275.1 Orycteropus afer afer | reverse complement strand
TAAATAAAAGTCTTCCTAGAAATTAAATTAGTTTTTTTGAATATTTTCTTTCCTATCGTAAAGGATGTCTATACTAAAATGTTATAATTATTTCTACAACATAAACATAAAAGATGTTAAAATAAAATATGAGCCCTTTGGGATAGGCATAAATTATTTTCTTTGAAAATTTAGAGATAATTAAATAAAATCATCAAAACAAAATAGTGCCTTAACATCTTTAAATGTTCTCTGGACTTAATTTCGATGTAAAGACTGACCCTCTACTTTACCAGGTATGATACCTTTTTCCAGGAACTGGTCCCTCCTGATAACATGACCAAAGTCCGAGGGACAAAGTCTGGCCAATCTTTACAATGTTAACCATAACTTGTTATGATCCAAATTGCCAAATGCCTTTGCAAAATCAATAAAACACAGGCAGACATCTTTTCGGTGATCTCTGCTTTCAGCCAAGATCCATCTTACATCAGCAATAGTAATCCCTCAATTCCATATCCTCTTCTGAATGTGGCTTGAATTTCTGGCTTTCCCTGTCTATGTACTGCTGCTTTTATTGTCTAGAATGTATTTTGCAAATGATAACATTATGTCATGGTCCGACTTGAAGCTAGTGTAATAATCCAGACAAGAATTGATAGTGAGCAACTGAGAAAGAAGAAGAATGAAAAAAGAGTGATTTAGAAAGTAAAATCCATTGGATTATGTACATGGAAAGAGCCTAGAAGGAAAGAGATTTTCAACTTTTGTGAATGGGTGGGTGGCGATTTAAGTGGTAAATTATAGAATACTGGAGGAGGTAGTACTGGTTGGAGAATTGGGGACGGGAAAAATACTCAACAAAGATTAAGATTCTGAAGGAAGAGCTAAGTGGACATTTTTTATTTACACACACACATACACACACACACACAAGTCCAGGGAGCTCTGGTAGTGTAGTGCCTAAAGCATTTGACTGCTAATCAAAAAGCTGGCGGTTCAACCCACCAGCCAGCCACTCCTCGGAAGGAAGATGGGGCAATCTACTTCCGTAGTGATACTGCTTCAGAAACCCAAGGAGGGGTTGCTATGAGTTGGGTCCAACTCAACGGCACGTAACAGCAACAGTAACATACAAGTCCAAAGTTTTAGGGAAATATTGGCACCACAGATACATATTTGAATCATAAGCATGTAGGTGGTCATTGAAGCTATCACAGTAAACAAAGGGAAAGCTTGTCAAATGCAGAAAGAAAGAGGGTCAAGGCCAGAAACCAGAGAACACCAGAAGAAAATGCTTGTTATTTTTGTTTTGTTAGCTGGCTGCTTATTGATACATTATAAGAGTATTGATGCATTATAAGAGAGTTTTTAAACATCTTAGCATGTCAGAAGGGAGTTAATCTAAATCCTTTGGGAGGAAGAGGGCTCTATTAAAAATTTGTGTCTAAAACAAAATCCCTGGCCAGTTCCTGGGGCTATGGAATGGGAAAGAAATCTAATAGCCCTTCTCTATACTGACTCGATGGCACATAACAACAACAACAACAACATACTTACTCCTAGTGGCTAAGGCACTTGACTGCTAACCAGAAGGCTCGTGGTTCAAACCCACCAGCCACTCCTCAGAAGGAAGATTGGGCAATCTACTTCTGTAGTGATACTGCCTCGGAAACCCAAGGAGGGGTCGCTATGAGTTGGGTCTGACTCGATGGCACATAACAACAACAACAACATACTTACTCCTTGGATTGGCTCATGAAATAGAAAGGCTCCAAGTCTTTCTCTTTCCAGCCTGACTGCTGATGGTGAAATATTACCCAAGAATTTCACGTCTGTTTGGAATCAAGTCATGAAGTAGAGCATCCTCCTCTGGAAATATTTTGTGATTAAGAGCAGCACACCCTTTTCAGATTGTTCTGTTTGGGGGTGAGCTGTGTTGAAAGAGAAGGTGGGGGAGTACCTCTGATGGGAAAACAAAACCACTGACAACTGGAAAACAATGGTACATTCTCTGGAAAGACGCTCTAGAAGTTAATGATACTCCTATATACCTTGTTTTAGTTGACTGCTGCCAGTTTATCTAGCTTTGCCATTATTTAAATTGAAAGGAACAAGTCAGTGGTGCAATTTCTTCTCGATTCCTTAGACAAAGGAGAGAAATGGGACTTAGTATTCTTGAACTTCTGCCCTAGATTTGCTATACTTTACCCTCCGTTCCACCAGGGCTCCTTACATAAAGTTAGATTGCTTAATTCCCCCAGCGGATATTACCACCTCAAAAAGGGTGCACTGGATTTTCAATCATATTAGATATCACTGGAACATAAATCTAATGTATATCTATGGACAGTTAACTGAACTTTGGCTAGTTTTGGAACCTGAAATATTTTACTAGTAAAACTCTTACGGCAGTATTCCCTACATTAATGGTGCACTTGGGAGTAGAGAACTTCTGATTGGAGGGGGTGTTAGGTTAGAAGTGCTTAAGAATCACTGGTTTATGCTGAACCACTCTAGTCATCTCACGGCAGATGTTGAAAGCACTGTCACTTGGTTTAATCTTGTTTGTGTTAGAGGGTAGAGAGCCTGACTCAGGGTGGCAGCAGGTGTGGGATGACATGAAGGAATTTCCTTCATTGAGGAAGAAGTTAACTAACTATAAAGCTACTTAGCTCCTTTGGAAATCTAAGATTCCATTATTCTAGTATCAGAGTTGCCCAACTTTTGAGTCATTAACAGGATTTTTACTCTGTGGCCTTTCATTATTAGAAATGATAGCACCTTAAAATTGGATACACTGTTAGGTGAGCCCTTTTAGTTGCCCATAGGCACATGCACCCTTTCATATGCACACACTTGGCAAAAGCAGCAGTGTGCATATAACCTGTACTCATCTGGTTAGCTTTTCACTTTGCTTTTTGACTTTTAATTCAAACTAAACATTAATGTAAGAAGTTTTGATAATAACCCATGAACTTCATCCTTTTTAAAAGGTAGTGTGGCTCTCTTCCTGTAGTGTAACCATAGCAACTGACAAGGAACAGAGAAAGAAGGCTTTCACACATGCTGTGCTAATTAATCCTGTCCTATGGTTTTCCTTCAGCTGCAAGATGCAGTTTAATAAATTTTGCATGAGTAAGCATGTTTTGATGCATGAATTATATAAATACATAGCTGAGGATATTTGAAAAAAATGTAGTTATGGATTCATGCTTTGAGATATACTTTCTTGGTTGTTTTTGGTTTTGAATCATTGTTCTAATAATTTGTTCCATCCCTGAAAAGTTTTAGGATTTATTTATCTTTTTAACCAAACATAACATTTTTAGGGTTAAAAACCTTTTGTGATCTACAGGACACTTTCCACAAGAAAATATTTCAGTTGTCTAACTGTATTAAGGGAGCTCTGGTAGCATAGTGCCTAAGGCACTTGACTGCTAACCAGAAGGCTGGCGGTTCAAACCCACCAGCCACTCCTCGGAAGGAAGATGGGGCAGTCTACTTCCATAGTGATACTGCCTCAGAAACCCAAGGAGGGGTCGCTATGAGTCGGGTCTGACTTGATGGCACGTAACAACAACTGTATTAAAGGGAGATGATTAAAGAGTTTTTCTCAAATGATGCAGGAGACTGTATGTTAAAAATACATTCACATATTTCATCCTATCTCACACATGTCCATACAAGCTATTTTAAGAGATTCAGTCTTTCTGGTGGTGTAGTGTCTAAGGCATTTGACTGCTAACCAGAAGGCCAGTGGTTCAAAGCCACCAGCCGCTTCTCAGAAAGAAGACTGGGCAATCTACTTCCATAGCGATGTTGTTGTTGTTGTTATTTGCCGTCGAGTCAGACCCGACTAATAGTGACCCCTCCTTGGGTTTCCGAGGCAGTATCACTGCGGAAGTAGATTGCCCCATCTTCCTTCCAAGGAGTGGCTGCCTCGGAAACCCAAGAAGTAATCTCTATTAGTTGGATCTGACTCAACAGCAGTGAGTTTGGTTTTGGGGTTGTTCTTAATACATAATAATATGTGTAATTCAGTATAATCATTATATAA
>NW_006921650.1:8311032-8313880 GCF_000298275.1 Orycteropus afer afer | reverse complement strand
AACATTTAGAATAAAGTTGTCATTGATCACTCTCTAAAGCTTCTGAAACATAATCATTTGTTTCCAAGTTCAGCTCAACCAATCAATTCAGTGAACTCATTGCTCATTCTAGGCCCCGTGCTGACCCTGGGTGCTTTCAAGAATCAAACACAGACTTGTCAGTGACTATGATGCTTCAAGGTAGAGTGCTTGGCTTTGAATCAGAAATGTAGTTGAATCATCTGGAAGTTCACACCAGGGAGAAAGACTCTGGTCTTAGGAATCAGCTAAGAACTTGAGAACTGGTTGGAATTAGGGTTATATATGGGAAGTGATAGAGAAGGGCATGCTGGAGGGTGTGTGAAGGCATGGGTGCACTGAAGTGTGTGGACATACAGGGCACCTGTGACATCTCAGTTCTCGGGACATTGGCACTTGATGTACCCTCCTCCTAAAGAGCTCTGGTGGCATGGGTAAGGCATTTGGTTGCTAACCAGAAGGTCGGTGGTTCAAACCCACTAGCTGCTCCAAGGAAGGAAGATGAGGCAATCTACTTCCATAAAGATTTTTAGCCATGGAAATCCAGTACGGGTCACTGTGAGTCAGAATTGACTCTATGACAGTGAGTGTGTGTGGTGTGTACCCCCTTCCTGGTATACATTCCCTCAGTTTTCCTTGTGGCTTTCTTCCTTTATAGCAATACCCAGAGTATGTCAGTGTCCCTTGGCCTGGACCCTGGTTCTTTGCATGAATGTTCTCCTGTGTGTGTCAGAAACAGGTACCTCATGCTTCTACACTCTCCTGGTTCTCTTAGTCCACAATAAAAGTACCTCTAATGACCCTATGATGCATCTGGTTCTTCCCTAGTATCTTTCATTGCCATGACCATCCTGGCTACCACTGCCATCTTCCCAAGGGCAAAACAAGCTCTTCTCTTAGGCTGTGCAATGTAGCTGATACAAGGCTATCACCTGTAGCAAGATTTTCTGAAGGTTGGGTATTTAGCTAAGGGCATAGCAGGGCAAGGGCAACAAAGATAGGTTAAGTCATTAGCTCTTACATATTTGTACAACAGGCTGTTCCTCAGACTATGGAAAAGGAATAGGAAGGGCAAACTTTTAGGCTGTAAGACCCCTTAGGAGCTCTTTTTAGATCCAAAACCCAGAAGTGTAAGTTTGAGGGCCTGAAGTGGCAGTGACAGTGAAGAATGAAAGAAGAGAATGAATTAGAAGCAGTGGAGGCAGAATGGAATGAACTTGAGGCCTCTGTTGTCTCCTTTCAAAAGAACTTATAGTATCATAAAAGAGACTCTTAGGTCCTTTCCAGCTTGAAAACTCTGTGATTCTTTGAAGTGATTGTGCTCAGCACTTATTTTGTGGAATTTATGTATTCTTGAAATTATTCCCAGTATGTTCAATGTACCTTCTTTTGAAGATTTGAAGAATTCTGTGTTGAGTACAATGGTGAGACCACAAAATATAACTTGGTATCTAAAATAAGATGACAAGACAAAAGAAAAACTAAAAGCAAAAGTGTAGAAAATTTAGAAAAAGTGGGCAGCAACCATAAAATAAAAAATCTATTACAACAATTAAGTATAGTCCAAGCCTTTTTTCCTTGAATTTTCTCAATGATTGCCTCATTAATTTACACTGATTCAAATGGGCATTTAGTTTTACAAAAAAAATAAATAAATAAATCCTCCTATTTAAATTTTGACAATAATTGCCTATTTTCATCTCTTGGAACTTTTTAAAAATTGACTTTGGTCCAAGCACCTCAGAAGAGATTTTCTTTGTGGGATATGTATTATAGTGTTATATGGCTTTTAGATTAGCTTTGACCATGCGCTGGTTTGGGATGTCTGAAGGAAATGGGCCCTACGGGTCCTATAAAGTAAATAGGTCTTTTATTTTTCAACAAAATTCCATTTCCAACTGTCATTTTCCAAGGCATCATAGTCTTCTAGCTAAGTGCTCCATTTCTGAGACCTTACCAGGAAGGTTCTTGAGCTTTTCTCTAGAGTGCTTCCTTATCAAAGTCTTCATTTCCATGAAAACTCTTATCTGATTGTTCTGTGAAGCTCTGTAGACAACAACAGTCATCCTCCCTAGTTTGCTCATATTTTTGGAATTTATTTCCAGTAAAAACCAGCTTGTATTTCCCCTCACTTTTCTTTCCATTCTCCTCTGCCTGGCTTCCCTCAGCCTCATCTTTGTTTCCGCGCCTCCTCATTCTCACTAGAGTAAGAGAGCCTAACAGATTGTAACCGCTGAATAAAGTCTTATAATAGTCACTGACTTATCTTTCTGTACTCTCTAAAAAGACCAGGTAAGAACATTGCTTTTTTTTCTTTAAATTTTATTTTGTTGAGAATTTACACAACAAAATGTATACCATGTTTCTACATGTACAATTAAGTAACATTGATTACATTCATCAAGTTGTGCAACCATTCTTATCCTCCTTTTCTGAAATGTTCTTCCCTCATTAACATAAGCTCACTGATGCCTAAGTTTCCTATCTAATCTTTCGAGTTGCTTTTGTAAGTTTGATCCCTTATGGATAGTTCTTAAATGATCAAGGCAGACCTTATTTTAACTCATTAAGTTGAACTATTGTATATATGTGCCACATTTTGTTTATCTGTTGACCTGTTGATGGCATTTAGACTATTCAACTATAGTGAATAGTGCTGGAATGAATATCAGTGAACAGGTCTCTTTTTGACTCTATACTTTCAAGTCATTTGGGTATATACCTAGGATTGAAATTGCTAAGTCCTATGTTAGCAATATATTGACAGAGAACTTCCAGAAATACAACCTGGATTCAGAAGAGGATGTGAATCTGGATATCATTGCTGATG
>NW_006921650.1:8276774-8304002 GCF_000298275.1 Orycteropus afer afer | reverse complement strand
AAAATCCCTGGCCAGTTTCTAGGGCTGTGGAATGGGGAAGAAATCTAAAAGCCCTTCTCTACACTTACTCCTTGGATTGGCTCATGGAGTAGAAACTCATTTTCACTGTTGTTTTGGGAATTGTGTGCCTCATCTTTTAAAGACAGATTTTGGGCAGTCTTTAAAACATGGAGGAGGAGGAGAATCTTGTAACTGAATAGCTTTTTCTGTTTGTATTTTCCAGAAATATTTAATCAGTTGAATAAATTCATATTCAGATTAAGCATAACCAAAACCAAAAAACTCATTGCTGTAGAGTTGAATTCTGGCTCACAACAACACTTTTGGACAGGGCAGAACTGCCCCATAGGGTTTCTTAGCTATAAATCTTTATGGAAGCTCAGGTCTTTGTGGATTCAAACCATTGAGTTTCAGTTAACAACTGAGTGCTTAACCACTATGCCACCACGGTTTAGTCAGTGAATATAATGGACCTAAAATGACACATGTATATAATTTTATTTATACTATTTCTAGGTTATTTTGAGTTCTTGTTCTCCCTTTAAAACTGAGAATATCACAATTTCTATAACTAGCCTGTTCATCTGAGCTGTCAAACAAAATCTCAGATTTTCCAGTCTTCTTACCCTCTAGACTAGCTTTCTGACAACACAGCCTCAGGAAAACCAAAGGAATCAGCCTAAATGTTTCTTTGTGCCCCATTTGACTTGACAATTGCATGTGGAATGAGTCAGAACCTATGTCAGGACTTGAGCTTAGCGCTTTGGTCCCTCTGTGGAACCATGATCATTTGAGGAACCATACTCTTTGAAGGGATTACCAAATCTAAAGACACTCAGCTATTCTAATTGTCCTCTCTGTTGTTCATTTTTGCCTGAATTGAGGTAGAATAAATGTTGCAGAGAAAAGTATTAGTTATTATGAAAATTCATTATCAAAAATGTATCTGTTCATGTGCAGAAAAACTGGGGAATATATATTTTGTGTGTCTGTAATTTGTACATTTTAATACTTATAAATGTTAACCAATATATAGTATTTCATTGCAATATTATAAAAACTGCATTGTAGGAAAAAATTGAGTAACTGTAACAGTAGTTGAATTAATTAGAATTAATGAGAAATTCTTTGTCTCACCAGCTGTCTTATTAATTTTAAAATTTACATATAACACAGAGGGTGGAAAGCCAAGTATTTAATATACATAAAAAAGTCATATTGCTAGATATTACATAAAATTTAAATTATAACATTTAAGTGATATGTAATCATGAGAGGCTTACTGTAAAAACTGTATGTGTACTTTGAGGATTACAGTAATAAATAAGACATTACATTTGTCCTTACTGAATATACTCAGAAAGACATCACAGAGGTTTTTTTTTTCTTTAAAAAAAAAACTACAGATTTTGTGATTTTTAAAAGAAATATATATTTGTTGTACAAAAGTTAAAAAAAACTTAGGAAAATTTAGTAAATAAAAAAGATGTATAATCCCATATTCCAGAGCTAAGCACTGAAGGCACTGAAAAATACTGTTTCGTCTGCTAATGTTTTTTTCTGTGGCTATGAGATCAAACTTTCTCACCTATATTACTTATGTACCTTTAGTACTTATGTACTTACTTTCTCACATTATTGTGACCATTTCCCACAATTTAAAAAATTTCTTAAAGAATATTTTAATTTGTAATACACTGTTTCATCAGTTTTATGTATGAGATTCATTGAACTACACCTTTATAATTGTTTATATTTGTGGAATTCACATGAGCTTCCCAGGTGAACATTTCCTTGCAAGTGTTTGGAGGAATACTGGAACCACAAAAAGCTTTGAGACAAACCTTTGAGAAAAGTATCAGACTCTCTTCTAGGAGATTTTCAGTATAAATTAGAAAAATGAAGGAAGGACCCTGAGCAGTCTCCTAGTATGGAGAGTTTTTCAAAAGTCCATCTTTTTAAATCCATCTTATCTCAAATCTGTTTGGCTCGGAACTCTTTCTTATAACACCTCTCAGACCTCGAGTTCTGTGTGGCATATCTTGCAACCAAACCAAAACCAAATCCCCTGTTATGGAATTGATTCCTACTCATAGCAAGCCTATGAGACAGAGTAGAATTGCCCCACAGGGTTTACAAGGCTGTAAATCTTTACAGAAGCAGACTGCTATATCTTTCTCTCACAGAACAGCTGCTGGGCTGGAACTGTGGACTTTTTGGTTGGCAGATGAGCAATTTAACCACTGTGCCACTAGAGTGTCTGTATCTTGAAAAATCTGAGAGATTGCTAAGCTTTCTTGTAATGTCTAGTAATTTATGAGCTAATTGTTCATTCTATTTGTATGATATTAGATTCATGACTAGTGCTTTATTACAAATTAGAAATGATTTATTGGCTATTAGCATGTATTTGAAACAGATAAACCATATTGAAGCTTGATATTGCATTGAGGCCTCTGTATTACTGTATCGTGTCTGACTTTTTAAAATTGTGAACATTCAAATCTAAATTTCCTTGTTCAATTAATACCTATTAAACTTCTTTATGTTTCATATAACCCACAGGACTTGCAAGGGCAAAATCTGTCCCTAGCCACACGTACTCCAATGAAGTGGTTACTTTGTGGTACAGACCTCCAGATGTCCTTCTGGGCTCGACAGAATATTCCACCTGCCTTGACATGTGGTAAGAAATGGAAGCTTTACTGTGGCTAATTTATCTGTAGTGCTTAGTCTGGGTCAAGTCTAGACAAACATCCTAACAGCTTGAATGAAGATTAATGGTGCAGGAGTGTTTGCATGTGTGTGGCAATACTATGGATTTTTTGAAAACATAATTGGGAATGTTCTCTACTCAGAGTCTCCCTTGCAGATGATGTCTGGTAATGATTCTTGATAGATAGGGCCAGAGACTTTTTTTTTTTTTTTTTTTTTTCTATCAGGGCAGTATATTTTCTCATTCAGGGTTTTAAAAATTTACTGCTTTATATCACAACAAAGATCTATGTATCTCCAAACAGCATTATGGATTGGAAGTAGCAGGGAACATGTTAAATTCACAGCAAAGCTCAAATAAAGTGGTCTGAAAATTTTGCTGTAACGGTTAAGTACTAGATTAGGTCTAAATGTACTTTTCAAACCTTTTGATACCAATTATCCAAAACAAAGTAAAACAATCATTTTTTAAACTATCATGTTTCATTTCAGAGTAGTCTTACATAATTCACGTAGTATTATATGATAGTTTAGCAAAGCTTAAAAATCTGTGTGATGAGGCCTAAATACTGGCAAGGTTTAATATGTCATTATTATTAATGGTAAATGATGCTGAATTCCAAATCGATTAATATAATTTTTAAATTTGATAATTTACTATACATTAAATAATCAGTTAAGAATATATTGTATTTTTAACCCTCAGTGAAGGATTACCAGTAATGGTAGACAGTGTCTTTTATTGACAGAAAAATCCCTTTCTAGACTCAAAATTGTGTTGAAAGTAAACAGTTCACACAGCACATCACTGTTTTATTATAGGAATCATCTTCCATGAATGATTATGCCCTTGTATGCAGATTTCAACTTAGTGTTCAAATAAAGTTTATGACCCCAATAAAACTACAGCATGTTAGTTGCCTTACTGCTGTGTACTTACCTCTCTATTCCGCCCTCTATAATCTTGGCTTTTAGTAAATTAGGTTATGACAGGGCCTGGCTCCTTCCCTGATGTTTTTGATCCAGATATTTTATGGTGAGAAAGCAATGAAGTTACTGACAAAGTAGGGCACAGTGTAGGTTTTCTTAATTTAGGTTCCAGCACCTCCCTAGGCATGGGATTTCTGGATCTGAAAAGCTACTGAAAATATATGCAGCATTTTGTGTACATGTGGATCTATTTACTTTTATTGAATATAGATCCATAGCTTTCATAGAGCTATAAACGGGTCCAGGTTCTCAAACAGGCTAAAATCTATTGTCATACATTTTGTATTGCCTTATTATAACTCTAATATCATTTTGAGCCATATTCTAAAACACTGAGAATAAAGATGTCAGTCTGTCATTGCAGGGCTGAGCTAATCTATGTTTCGTCATATTTCCTGGCTTTCTTTTGGACAATTGATTACATAGTTAGATTTTTTTTTTCCCCCAAAGGCTATGCAAGGGCATGGACAAAATAGAAACTTAGACCATTAATTTTAGTGGGAAAAAAGGTTGAAGGTAAAGGCCAGTGAATGCATCAGAATATCAGTGACTGCCTTTCTCAGTCTCTTCCACTATCCTGCCTTATAGTTGAGAAATGGCTTTGGAAATAATCATTACTTAATAATTTTGAGTTATGGCTGCTTTTGTCTATTTTTTGAAATGGAAATTCTAGGTTGCCTTTCAATGAGGTCTTTTAAGGACTCTGCTAATAGAGCATAGTTTGGAAACATTTGTGGCTTGGAGCCAGTTTTGTCTCAATGCTTGGTGGTTCAGTAAGACTATACCCTCACTAATCAGGAGAAGCTGTTTTTTATATACTAGTGACTAATATTTTCCAACCCTTTAGAAGTGCTTTTTAAAATGCAAAGAACCACATGGACTATGACTTGCTAATGTGTCTGATTCTGATGTGTAGTATTTGATTTCCAATCCTCTTCTCCCCCACCTTCTTTTTACTTCCGTGTATGTCTGTGTGTGTTTCCTCTTAAGGAAGAAGGCTTGAGCTCTTTCTACCACTTTGCTTTGAACAAGAGCATAATGGAAGCATGAGAAGATGACTGTTATTTAAATGGAAGGGAGGAAAACTGAGAGAAAATAGTAGACCCCAAATGCCCTTTCGTCTACATGCTAAGATTATTTATTGCCAAAAACAGATAGTAAACGTGTTGTATGTAAGCTGATTCCCATGCTTATTGGCTCTTTACTTACAAACCCTAAAGTCTAAGTTATATCTGTGGTATGCCTGTCATTCTGAATTTGATTTCATTCCAAGCCATTTTCTAAAAGCCATTTTGTCATTATCCCGTGAGTCAGGTAAAACATATGTATCTTTCTGGTTCCAGAGATGTTCACAGGGCGCTGACTTTTGTGTAATTGATGGCAGCGATGCTGAGTATTCAGAGACCTAGAAATGGGACTGTAATTGAGTCATGGCTCAGCTGCACCAAGGAGAAGTGCAAATACTAAGCCATGGACAATAATAAGGAGGCAGGTGGCAGTAGTTTCAGGCTATTTTTACAGTTCATTTACCATTGTGGGGAAGTAGGGTGGTAACTAAAAACTAACGATCCCTACCCAGTGTTACATTTTCTAGTGTTCTGTTTAAATAGCCACAAGCAATAAAAATATTAATGAAGACACATAGAGATTAGCATTGTCATCGAGTGATGGCAATCAGAGCTCGGCATGTTATGATTTACTGCTCTAGGTCTCCAACATTGTGGTAGTGTGTGAATACAATATGATGTGAGAATTCATCAAGAAAGATATTGTTTGATACCTTTGTCTCCCTCCTTAAGGGAGGATTTAAGCAGGAGAATCAAATTGCACTGTGCCTCTTATGTAACTTTTCTTAATTCTTGGATTTTATAAGTCTTTGAAAGCCAAGGCAAAGGAAATCATCTTTAAGCTTCTTTAAAAAGACACACAAAGTACTGAAAACCATGTTAAAGGAAGTGCAGATGCCAAAAGCAGCTTATCTGTGTAGTTCCTCTCTTGGCAGGGAGATTTATCATCGTTTATGTTATTGTTACGGGATGTCGAGTTGAATTCAACTCATAGTGACATCATATGACAGAGTAAGACTGCTGTGTAGGGCTTTCTAGGCTGTAATTTTTACAAGAGCAGGTCACCAGGTCTTCTCTCACAAAGTGGCTGGTGGGTTTGAACAACTGACCTTTGGGTTAGCAGTAGAGCAATCCAACATTGTGCCACTAAGGCCCCTTATTCTTTTACAGATGCTTATAAATACATTCAGAAGTGTGTTTTCTTGCTAAAGCAGAAGGTGGTTTGAAATTATTTTTAGGGATTGATTTTCCACATAGAGTGACAAAGTTATCTGTAACTAGGAAATATATGTAATTATCTCATCAAGGTCACAGTGCTTTTTGGGGGCCAAAATATGTAGTAGTGCTATCGTGTGCTACAGTGTCCCCGAACACGATAAAGAGAATGATAGTGTCTTCCTTCCACTGTCTTTTTAAAGTTAATTAACATATTAACTATGCTTGTTAAAGTGTAGGGCAAATCATTTATAAATAAGCCTGTCAAATGTAATGAGATTGCATATTAAATCACCTTTTTTCTCTATTACATCTCTGATTTAAGATTTAAATTAATTTATTTAACATTGCAGCAGCTGGGTGGTTGGGGGAAAAAAAAAAAAAAACCACTCCCTAACAGTCTTGCTATATAGAAAAAAGACCTTCCTCAAAATGGATTTTGCATATATCAGAAAAGAAATAGCCATTTTGTTGGATATTATAAGGACATTTTGCATTGCTTTTTATTAAATAAGCTTCATCATCATATATATTGGTAATATACAGGGTTCTGCCATTACATTTAATGTTCTTTCTTGAATCAAGAACATTTATATAGTAAGTTTCCCTAGGACTCTGGTGGAGTCCCTGGGTGGTTGAAAAAGGTTCATGTGCTTGGCCATTAATCAAAAGTTTGGAAGTTCAAGTCTGCCAGAGGCATTGCAGAAGAAAGGCTTGGTGATCTACTTTTGAAAAATCAGCCATGAAAACTCTGTGAGGCATGGTTCTACTCCAACCTACTTGGGCTGCATGAAACAAAGTCAACTCTAAGGCAATTAGTTCCAGTTAGGATTCAGTTTTATTTAACACTGGTTTAAGAGAGAGTTTTATAAATGAACTCTACTTCATACCAACCCCTGATAACAACTTTGTTTTATTTGAGGAAAATTATAGTTTTATTTGAATCTTGAGTAATAACAGTAAAATAGTAGGGACTTTAATTGAACACATACTACGTTCTGAAACCTGTGTGAAGCATTTTAATCACTTACTTATTGTACCATGATACAGAAGAAGAAAACAAAACCCAGAGAAACTAAGTAGTGAAGTCATACACGAAATAACACAGCCTACATATACAGACTCTTGGCAAACTCACTACAAAACCTTTGTTTTTGTAACATGTTGCATAATGTCTTAAGATAATTTATAAGAAATTCATATTTACTGTGCTGTGAAAGGGACTCCAAAACACAAATACAGTAAAATTCAGAATAGTCTTATAACTTAGGTTGTACTCTGTGCCATCATCCATCTTCTGTGTGCTTAAAATAGAGTGGATGATTTTTGCTCTCATTCAACAGCCTTGGTGACTACTTTTCTCCTCTGACATCATTATTCTAACAGATTCAATTACGTTGTTTTATTCAGAAGAGACGTTCTTTAAAACAAACTAAGACTTAAATCATTGGATTGAACACATTTTTTATGGAACCAGAGTCTGTGCTGGCATGTATTTTCCCGATTCTCAGCCGTTACTTACTTAACATGTATACTGAAATTAATGATACTGTTTGAAAAAAGAATGCTAGTAAGAATGACAGTTTGAGTTCACAAGCTACATAAAGTTGTCTGTCAGGAGTGTCTGCATATATTTTTTAATTACTCAGGTCATAAGACCAAGGACAATTTGAGTTAGTCATTGTCAAAAGTAACAACTCTTTAAGAGCTCAGGTGAGCTGCTCAAATAACACATACTCCAAGGAGCTTGTTGGCCTGGCCACTGACAGTGCAGTGGAACATAGCAAAAGAACATCAGACAGTCAGAAGGGCTCAGTAGTTGAGGCTGAGCTCATGGTGGTAGCCGTGGGTCCTCAGCCCACCTCCACTGTACAAGTCCTTTAAAATCAGTGTGCCCATATAGGTTATTATCCATGCTTTGACACCTTTGAAAGTTATTAGTAATTCTGCCAGGACAGTTTACCTGAGGTTAAACTGGAATATGGGATCACCTGTCTCATAATGCAACAGAGCAATTATTTGCTAAGTCCTAGTGGTCAGAAAAAAAAGAAAAAAAAAGCACTTGGCTGCTAACCAAAAGGTTTTGTTGTTGTTGTTGTTGTTTGCCGTCGAGTCAGCCCCAACTCATAGCGACACCTCCGTGGGTTTCTGAGGTAGTATCACTACGGAAGTAGGATTGCCCAACCTTCCTTCCGAGGAGTGGCGGTTTACAGCCTTGGAAACATAATGAGGGGTCCCTGTGAGTCAGAATCGACCCAATGGCAGTGAGTTTGGTTGCTGTTGGGTTTTTTTTTTTGTTTTTTTTTGGTTTATTGCTCAGAGAAGAGTTAATACAGTTGAGACCCTAATTCACACCTAAAAGCTGCAAACTCAAATGTCTTGTGGAAAACTTATTTCATATTGCCTATTAATGAATTATCTCTGTGAGTACAATTCTGTAAAATTAGATTGTTATGGCATTGTAGAGTAGCTGCCAAAGTGCTTGATTCATTGGTGGCTTTGATGCTGAGGGCAAACAGTTCTGTTTTTCATTCAAAAGCCTAGTGTGATTATGGTTTTCATATTCTGTTATTGTTTACTAATAAGTCAGTCTAATTCCATAAAGATTTAGTGCATCAGAAACTCAACGGGGGTCGATTTGAGTCAGAATCAACTCAGCGACAGTGGGTTTGATTTGGTTGGGTTTATTTGAGAGATACAGTGTATGTGTGTTTCCAATGAATATTTTTGGTTATTTGTTATAGATAACCTAGCTGAGTGATGACATGTAAAATAAGACATTGTATTTTGGCAAAGTAATTGGCTACCTAAACTAGTTTGGGGATGCTTTTTTTTTAAAAAAAAATAGCCAATCCCAAATGATTAAGTTTCACAACATTACAGTGGGCGTACCTCATCTGCCTCACTGTTTTGTGATGATATCAAGAGTTGTTACATGGGAAATTCTTTAAAAAATTTAAGACTACACAAATGGCAAGAATAGTAGCCAAGCTAAATAAGTTGCATTTCTATTGGGATATAGCATCCCAAGGTACTACGAGATATTAAATTAATGGGGGCTACTGTATTTGCATTTAGGAGACTAACAAGCCTTCTATGTATAGAGAATTATGGGAAAATTTTACCCCAGGGTAGTTTCATTTACATTTATTTTATTTTATTAACTTTATGAATGTATAGGTTAATGTTCAAAGTTTAGAGCTGAATGTTGAGTGTATCTAGTGCCTGTTATGTGTTAAGATGTGTATTTAATCCTATAGTATTCCAGTCTCCAAAAATGTGATGAACAGAATTTTATGGACTTTTAAGTGCACAGGAAAGCTATTATAGAGTAGAGATGTGATTGGAGAGAAACTAGAAGCTCTAAACATCTTTATGAAGCAATACTTAGTAAAAGCATTAGGCTGTCTGCTTCTCTGCCCAAATCTCTAATTTTGAAGACTTGGTTTCAGTTGTTTCTTTATCCTTGCTAGTCTTGATGTCACCTTGAGAGAAAACAAACTTGCTACTTCTATTGTTTTTTCTTTTTTAATCTGACCAGGCTGACCATATAAAGAAAGACATGTTGCTCTCATCAGGGAGGTAGCATGGCTTCCTGACCCAGGATTCCCTTGAAGGAGGGAATTGGAACTTCTGTGATACGGTGGGATTTGTGAATTCCTTGAGACACTGTATTATCTGGGAATCATTTTAATGAAGAATCACACCCACCAGCCAGTCCTCGGAAAGAAGGTTGGGCAATCGACTTCCGTAGTGATACCACCTCAGAAACCCAAAGAGGGGTCGCTGTGAGTTGGATCCAACTCCATGGCAGTGCTTTTTGTGTATCGTATTCAGCTCTAAGAATTCATATAACTTAAATGTCCTTACATTCTTTTTTGATAAAAATTTCCTTTTAAAAAAGAAAACAATAATTGAGGAAGAATGAAAATCAAACTTAACGAAAGTAACCTATCAGTTGCTAAGAAATAGCCTGCTGAATTCCTGTTAAAAAAAAAAAAAAAAAACCTTATTCATGGTCTGTGATAGGCACTTGTTAACTGTTAAGGATTTAATCTGAGTAGGTCCTCTTTTACACACATGTGAGTAGTTCAGATTTTACTATATGGCATTTTATATTTCTCTGTACTGCCATGTGAAATGGTAGAATCCAAGGGAGGGATGTTTGCATAATTGTATTTTCTGTAGAACTTGGCAAGGCTTTTCTCATCCTTTCTGGTTGATCATTCAAATGGTTCTTGCTGCATTTGTATTGCAGCTTTTACTATTTGCTTTTGAAAATGGAATATGTTCATAGACTAATCATCAGATTACAACACTTTATTATATATCCACTATGTAAGTTTTTCATCTATTTGTCACATTTAATCATAACATGTTTAATTTAGAGACCTTTTCAGAATATTAGCAACCCAATGAAATCATTTCATAATTTTTTTTATGGCCACTTTATATTCAAGAAAATCAAAAGGTACTTGGTTCTTTTTCCAACATTAGCAGGGTGGTTGGCACAGAAAAAACTAACCTCTTGTACCTCTTGAGTCCCATAGGAGCTCTGGTGGCATAATGCCTAAGGCATTTGGCAGCTAACCAGAAGGCTGGTCGTTCAAACCCACCAGCCACTCCTTGGAAAGAAGACTGGGCAATCTACTTCCATAGTGATACTGCCTCTGAAACCCAAGGAGGAGTCGCTATGAGTTGGAATCAACTCGAAGGCAGTGAGTTTGGTTTTGGTGGGTTTTTTTTGGTTTAAGTCCCATGGTAGCCCCTTTCCACATGAATCTCCATTAAGCAAGATGAGTCTTTTCGTTCATTCAACAAAACCTTACAGAACATTGAGAGGTACAAGAGTGGTAAAAACCTCTGCCCTTAAGTAGCACCTACCAGAGCTGCTGCTTTGCACAACTGTGGAGCAGGGGGCACAACTCATGTTGTCGTCTATTTGTAATGCTCAGCCTGCACAGGTGCAGGAGATACCTGCACACAGCACAGGGGCAAGTCTTTGAGAATATCCCAGAAAGTCCACAGACTATGGAAAAAAAAAAACAACAAAATGAACAGTGAACATTTAACATGGGAAGGTTTTTGCCTTCAAACCTTGCATGTATTATCTAAGGTATCAGATGATTATCAAATATTTTACTGTCAAATGTCAGCAAGCCAGTCATATAATTTAGTGGCTCCCATTTCAGCATTCGTAACCTTAATCCATCAGTGTCTGTCTCTGCCATTGATGTCTGGAAGTATATATATTTCATAATTCTCTTTCTAGGGGAGTCATTTACACAGACTTTTAGCAGTGATTTCTCTCCGTGATGTTCCAGGCATGGTTACTGTAAAAAAGTTGTTTGAGGAGTGCATCATTTGCTCTGATCTTTGAGATAATTACCTATGAATAAATTCTTCCCTAATTCCCCAGATGATTGCAGGAGGATTAATATATTTGCAGTAAGAAGCCTTAAAATATGACTTCCTCATTCTCTGCCAGCTGTCATGTGAACAGAAATTAAAATGGTTAAGGCTTATGAACTTTTTTTTTTATCCCCTCGCTGTCTCTGCCTGATCTACAGTTATTCCCTGGAGAAAGGGACTTATCAAATGGTGCTTCTCTCCTCCGTCTACTGTAAGGAATAATATCTCTCTGCTATTCAGTGCAATGTTTTGAGTAATCCTCACTAAGAACCTTCCCTATTTACACTTTTGTACTAGTAGTGACTGGTTTCTAGATGTCCCCAGCCTGAATAGTCATTGTTATCCATAAAACTTGTGGTTGTCATCATTTTAAGACTTTCTCTAGGGCCTTCGTTTTCCATGGGATTCTGTTTTGAATTTTCAAACATTTAGAAGCATTGACAACCATCTCATTTTCAGTGCTCCAGCAGCAGGGATAGGCTTCAGTTTTCTAGGATAGTTGTATTGTGTTCTCTGCCCAAATCTCCAATTTTGGAGACTTGGTTTCAGATTTATCTTTTGCATCACCTGTAGAGAAAACAAACTTGCCATTTCTATTTTAATCTGACCAGGCTAACTATATGAAGATGTGCTCCTCTGATCAGGGAAGGTAGCATGGCATACTGGCCCAATATTCAAGAGACACAGTTCTGGGACTGACACCAAGACATTTTAACATATAATGCAGTTTCCTTCCTGCTAAAATGTCTTGGGCATTCTCTAAAACTCCTTCTATCTCTAAAGTTCATTCTGTCTACCTCTAAAATTTCTCATTGGAGTAAACTGATGAACTGGAGGTTCCTGTGGAGACTGGTGAAATTCCTTAACAGTGTTTTATAATTAAAGTTAGATATGTTGATGGAATTACTGAATTTATTTATTTACTTTTTTAATTTGAAATGTGAATGTTAATTCTAAATCAAATTACTTTCTCTACTTTGTCTCTTGTTTGCATGCTGAGACGCATTCAGGCAATTGACTGAGCACTTGTTTTGTACTAGGTATAGTGGTGGATCAGGGCTGAAGGTAATAAATTTAGCCTTGGTAGTTTGTTGAGCAGAGAAGGGCTTTGGGGAAAGCTTCACCAAGTGCCATTCGGCTTGATTTATCAAAACCATCTTTCTAAATTCACAAAGCTGGGGTTGAGGGACATGTAGGCCATTCTGTGGACAAAGGTCCACTAAGGGGTGAAAACAGCTGATATTTCTGGTAACAATAATGACAGATAGATTCTGTGAAGCACATGGGAAAAGGAAAGGGAAGGAGAAAAGTATTGGAGATCAGAATGGTGGGATATTTAGGAACAATTGGAATGCGAAAATATGATGACCTGAATGTGCACAGTAAGGGAATGGCAAGGGTTTCAGATGGTTTCTGAGATTCTGGCTCAGTAACTGAATAAGTAAGCAAAAGAACAACTCTGTCATCTGACTAAAAGTATATTTAGTGTACACACTATACACATACACTAAAATATATATGTGTATATATATATTGTTGTTGTATGCCATTGCAACCCCAAGTGACAGAGTAGAACTGCCCATAAAGTTTTCTCAACTGAATCTTTACAGGAGCAGATTGCCAGGTATTTCTTCAATCACTGGGTAAATTTAAACAGCCCACCTTTATCTTATATTCGAGCACTTAACCACTACACCACCAGGGCTTCTTACGTGTATATGTTATGTGTGTGTACATGTGTATATATGGGTATGTGTATGTATATATTTATACATATATATATAAGGAGCTTTGGTGGTGTAGTGCCTAAGGCATTTTAACTGCTAGTCAGAAGGCTAGCAGTTCAAACCCACCAGCCACTCCTCGGAAGGGAGATTGGGCAATCCACTTCCGTGGTAATATCATCTCAGAAACCTAAGGAGGTGTCTCTGTGAGTCAGATCCGCCTCCACAGCAGTGAGTTTTTTTTTTTTTTTTGGTTATTTATATATACATGTGTGTGTGTGTGTGTGTGTGTGTGTTGAGATTTGGTTGCTGATAAGGGCACTCTAGGAGCTCTGGTAGGAGCTCTGGTAGCGTAGTGCCTAAGGCACTTGACTGTTAACCAGAAGGCTGGCGGTTCAAACCCACCAGCCACTCATGGGAAGGAAGGTTGGGCAATCTACTTCCTTAGTGATACTATACTGCCTCAGAAACCCAAGGATGGGTTGCTATGAGTCGGGTTCGACTCGATGGGAAATAACAACAACAACCTGTGCCTTGGTCCTGCTGAATTACATCAGCTTCCTGTATTTCATTCTTTTCTTTTGTTTAATTTTTGTTCTGATGTAAATATGCCTACGTAAGTATGACTTCTTGGAGATGGAGTTTTGTTTCATAGTATGAAAAATAAACCTTGAATGTTTCCCTTAAGTAAAAAATCTAGTGTTTTGAGCTGATTTTTTTCTTAGATGAGCTTCTACCCCAAATCTAGGGTTTTATTTTCTTTCATTCCTTTAGAGCTAAGTATTTGATAGAAGTATTTGACTAAAATATATTGTGCCTATCTGTGCCTAATGAAGCACTAACCACAGTAAATGATGAGTGGCACTTTAATCAATTCAATTCCTTCAGTAGTCACCAAGGGTATGTGGAATGTAATTTTTTAATCTTTCACTTTTCAAATATTGCAAATACCAACATGAAAAGATCACATCTGTTATGTGTAATAAATTTTCTCTACAGGTTATAACAATAAAAATTTTTTTTGTTGTTAAATCTGTTAGAAGCTGACCTTCTAGGGAACAAAACTGTTTGTTCTATTTTATAAATATATGCATTCATTCCACCAGAGAAAAGTGAGATAGATAAATAGCTGGTTTGGAGAATCAAATAGTGGTAGCTTTAGCTGCATAATTATGTATTTCAGTGAACCATAACTAAATAAAATTACCTATTAGATTAATTAGGTGTTCTGGTAGCATAGTGCCTAAGGCATTTGACTGCTAACCAGAAGGCTGGTGGTTCAAACCCACCAGCCACTCCTCAGAAAGAAGGTTGCACAACCTACTTCTGTAGTGGTACCACCTCAGAAACCCAAGGAGGGGTCGCTATGAGCTGGATACGACACGATGGCAGTGGGTTTTTTTGTTTTTTTTTTTTTTAGGTTAATTAATGTGGATGTTAAGTTCAGATTGTGTTGAGCATTTAATCATTTAATCTAACTTGTTTCACTTGTCTAGTGTTTCTCTGTTAGTCCTTGGGATGAAGCAAATGTGTGTGTGTGTGTGTGTGTGTGTGTATGTGTGTATTCAGAAAATTAAACAGAACTATAAATCTCCTTTTAAAATAGAATAATCTAGATTTCTGTACTCACTCTCTGGACTTGAAACCAGTAGCATCGGCATGTCTTGGAAGCTTGTTAGAAATATAGAATTTTAGGCCTCAACCTCCTCAGTTGGGCAATCTACTTCCGTAGTGATACCTCCTTGGAAATCCAAGGAGGGGTCGTTACAAGTTGGGTCTGACTCGACAGCACATAACAACAACAACAGTCCTCTACCTAGACCTAGTATACCAGAATCCACATTCCAACAAACTCCTCACATGATTGGCATACACCTTAAAGTGTGAGAACTGCTGCTTTAGATTTTCTGATGGACACTTACGCTTTGAGGAAATTTCTGGTGTCAGCAGATGTTGAAAGGGAGAAAGGCAACAAAAGTGACTTTGACCTTGCCTTTTTCCCTACACTGATGGAGAAAAATTTTTCCCTTTCCCTGTGAGTTCCATTTTGTTTTGCCTGTAGTTCCCCTCCCCTGTTCCACCATTGCACCTCATTTAATAGTTTAGATAATTTTTTTTGTCTTGAGCTCCTTTGCCATAAGAGTGTGTATATCAGTTTTCAAATATCTTCCGATCAAACTTAATATTTAATGAGCTTTCTGCCCAAGTTATTTAAAGTTGAACCTTAACTGACATTTCACATTCTGAGCCTGTAGTTTTGGATGGCTCATATAAAAGCTCATCAAAATGCACAGAAGTTCTTTTTGTGCATGTAGAAAAAATTCAAAATGTCATGGCTTTCCTACTTAGAATGACTAATTCTATATACAAACCAAAAAAAAAAAAAAAAAAAGCCTTACTGCTGTCAAGTCGATTCCAACTTATAGTGACCCCTCCTTGGGTTTCCAGGGTGGTATCTCTATGGAAATAGATTGCCCAGTCTTCCTTCTGAGGAGTGACTGGTGGGTTTGAACCACCAGCCTTCTGGTTAGCAGTCAAATGCCTTAGGCACTATGCCACCAGAGCTCCTAATTGTTATGTAGTCCTGTCTTAGTTAACTAGTGCTGCTATAACAGAAATATCACAAGGCTTTAACAAATTTATTTTCTTGCAGTCAGGAGGCTCGAAGTCTGACTTCAAGGTGCTGGCTCTAGGGGGAAGTCTTTCCCTCTCTGTCAGTTCTGGAGGAAGGTCCTTGTCTCTTAGGAGCTTCTGCTCTTGGGTGATCTTTATGTGGTTTGGCTTCTGTCTTCCCTCATCTCTGCTTCCTTAATCTCTTTTATGTCTCAAAAGAGATTGACTCAAGACACACCCCACTTATGTTAATGATCCTCATTAACATGACAAAGAAAGCCCATCCCCAAATGGCTTTATGACCACAGTTTACAGGAGTTAGAATTTAAAATATGTACTTATGGGGAACACAATTCAATCTATAACAAGCCCCAAGGAAATACTATCTCTCCTCATTTTGCCTTTTTAACTTTAAATTTTAGAATAGTTTTAGATTTATAGAAATGTTACAAAGATAATGTATATCTTGTATATGCCTCAGCCTAGTTTCCCCTTTGTTAACATCTTATATTATTGTGGTACATTTGTCCCAACTAAGGAACCAACATTAGTATGTTACTAGTAACTAAAGTTCAAATTTATTCAATTTTCACTAGCTTTTCCTTAATATGACCTTTCTACTTTTGCTTAATGGGAGCTCTGGTGGCATAGTGCCTAAGGCACTTGACTGCTAGCCAGAAGGCTGGTGGTTCAAACCCATCAGCCACTCCTCGGAAGGAAGGTTGGGCAATCTACTTCTGTAGTGGTACTGCCTCGGAAACCCAAGGAGGGGTCGCTATGAGTCAGGTCTGACTCGACGGCACATAACAACAGCAACACTTTTGCTTAATATGCCCATCTGGGCTACTGCATTACACTTAGTTGTCATATCTCCCTAGCCTCTTCTGGACTTTGACAATTTCCCAGACTTACTTTGTTTTCGATGTATGTGGACAGTTGGGAGGTATTTTATAGAAATCCCTCAAGTTGCATTTTTAGGAGGAAGACTGCAGAGGTAAAGAGGCAACTCATTACATGGTATCAAGGGTACTATGAACATGACTTATCACTAATGACGTTAAACTTAATCACTGAGGTAGTGTGTGCCTGGTTTCTCCATTGTAACATTTGCTATTGTCCTCCCTTCCTGTCCCTTTCCACTCTGCTGTTTGGAAACAAGTCACTAAACATAGTGGGGGCTGGGTGGGGAAAGGTTATGTTGTTTTTGATGCATTCACTTAACAAATATCACTGAGCCCTTACTATGCACCTAACACATTGATATGCCCTGGTGCCCAGGTAATGACTATGGCCTTGTCCCTGATCTCTTAGATCTTCTGTTCTATAAGAGAAATAACCACCAACAAAGCAAAGATGAGTTAACATTCTTTCACTGTCATAAAGGAAATAACCTAGAGGAGGTAGGGTGACAGGAAGGAAGAGGCAGCAAGGAGGAATCTGCCTTAAATACTGCAGTTCAGAAAGACCTTTCTCAAAGGAGCCATTTCAGCTGACCCCTGAATAATGAGAAGCAGTTATCTAAGCACAGAAAGAGGAAATGCATTCTGGGCAGAAGGTGTAACAACAGATGTATATTAGCTTCCTGGGGATGCCTTAACAAATTACCATAAGTGCATTAATTTTCTGATAGTTCTTAAGGCTAGATGTCCAAATTCAGGGTGTCAGCAGGGCCATTCTCTTTCTGAAGACTCTTGGACAAGATCCTTCCTTACCTCTTCCTGACTTGAGGCACCATAACTTTAATCTCTGACTCCATGGTCATCTGGCATTCTTCCCTATGTGTCTTTCCCTGAGTCTTTTCTCCTCTTTTAAGGATACCAGTCAAAAGAAATTAGGGTCAACCTTAATGACCTCATCTTGACTGAGGTAATTACATCTGTAAAGACCCTATTACAAAGTAAGGTCACGTTCACAGGTAGAAGGGTTAGGACTTGAACTTACCTATTTTGGGGACATAATTTAAATCCATAGCAGCATGCAGCAGTACTGAAATTGGAAAG
Organism: Orycteropus afer afer; assembly: GCF_000298275.1. NCBI lineage: Eukaryota > Metazoa > Chordata > Mammalia > Tubulidentata > Orycteropodidae > Orycteropus > Orycteropus afer. The sequence goes on along the minus strand of NW_006921650.1, from coordinate 8,286,266 downwards.
AATGTGGCATGATATAAGAATAGACAGCAAAGCTGTATAGCTGGACAGAGGGAATCCAGTGGAGGAAGGCATGAAGGGATATTGGGCAGTGAGGCCAGAGGCGTAATATGTGAGGCCTTCACTCCTTCTAATCTCTAATCTTGATTTTTTAAAAAATTGTTTCAAATTGTGTATGTATAATTTTTAAAATATGCTTCCTCTCTATGTATCAAAATGGGATCCTGATGTAGGGCATAGTACAAAAATACCCTGAAATCACTAGAGAACTCTGAGACCTTATATTTATAAAACTTCAGTTGCCAGGCGAAATGTCCTACTGTTTATAAAAGGCAGGAAGCACTTCCAAACAATGAGATGTTCTTCTTCTACCTTCTGAAAACAAAGGAAAAACTGAAAAAGTTTGTAAAGGTCTATTCCTTCTCCTTCAACCACTCATTATGCATATTGACTCACCAAATCTATTTTGAAAAGATAAGCAACCATTATAGAACTGTTTATAGAAGCACCTTTATTAAACATCACTCTATATTTCTCCCAATGCATTTCTCAGTTAAAAAAGAAAAACTTTAATGATGAAAATGTCCATCATCAATCAAGTTTTAAGAACATATCAATTCTTCAGCTACAAGCTTTCAAACTTCTTACATCCTGTCTTATCACAGGGAAACTATCTGAGCAAAATAGTGAAAAACCAACTCATATTTGAGAAGACAGTTTCACCAATAGTTATTCACAAATAATCATACAGTTTTCTTTTTTTTCTATAACTGAGTAGGATGATCTTTTTTTCTGTTTATAAGTAGGTGTTATCATGTAAGTGGAGATTAACATAGGTCAGCAGTTGGCAAACTTTTTCTATAAAAGGCCAAATAGTAAGTCTTTTAGGCTTTGTAGGCCATATAATCTCTGCAGCAGCTACTCAACTCCGGAGCTTTAATGAGAAAACAGCTATAGGTTGTATGTAAACGAATGAGCATGACTGTGTTCTGATACAACCTTATATATTGACACAGAAATTTCAATTTCATACAGTGTTCATGTGTCATGAAATAATCTTCTTTTGATTTTTATTTTATTTCATTTTATTAATCATTTGAAAATGTGAAAGAAGCCATTCTTAGCTCGTAAGCTGTATAAAAACAGACAGCAGCTTCAACCCAAATGGTCATGGGTTGTAGTTTGTGGACGTGAGTATATTATGTGTTAGCCCTCCAAGAAGACGGAGAGCACCTATTACTGCTGTTAGGTACTGTCAAGTTGGTTTAGACTCATAGCGTCCCTGTGTACAACAGAACAAAACACTGCCTGGTCCTGCACCATCCTCACAATTATTGCTGTTGGAGCCCATTGTTACAGCTACTGTGTCAGTCTGTCTTGTGAGGGTCTTCCTCTTTTTTACTGGCCCTCTACTTTACTAAGCATGATGGCCTTCTCCAAAGACTGGTCCCTCCTTGATATCTGAAGTACATTAGACAAAATCTTACCATCCTCACTTCTAAGGAACATTCTGGCTATACTTCTTCCAAGATAGATTTATTTGCTCATCTGGAAGTCTATGGTATATTTAATATTCTTTGGCAACACCATAATTCAAAGACATCAATTCTTACACCATCTTCCTTATTCATTGTCCAGCTTTCACATGCATAGGAGGCAATTGAAAATGCTCTTCCTTGGATCAAGTACACCTTACTCCTCAAAGTAACATCTTTGCTTTTGAACAGTTTAAAGAGGTCTTTTGCAGCAGATTTGCCCACTGCAATTAATTTGCCAAATGCAATTAATATTAGTCTCATTCATTCAAATGCCATTATGATGTCATGACTGGTAAACAATGAAGTGATTTTTTTACAACTGGTAGATGTAATTGCTCCTTTCTGAGACCTGTTTTATCACCTAATTAGCCTGTAAACTTTGATCCATAGGGGGTGTGGTGGGGTGGGGAAGTGGAAGATGGAGGGGGGATGTCCAGCTGGCAGGCGTCATCTGTCATGTGTGTTAGAACACAGAAAAAGATTAGACCTTCTACCCTAGAGATAAAACACAAACTTCTTAGTGTGGAATATAACCTCCTGCCGTTTCTTTGACCTTTGCTTCCATTTACCATGCAAAGCCATAACAACAGCACTTGGCTCTCCCAAGCTTCCTCTACCTGAAATACCTCATTCCCAGTCCTTCCCCCAGTGTCGGAACCCCATAATCCACCAGACTCAAGTTTTCTAGCCTTTTAAGATTTCAGGTATCTATATCCTCTCTCACCCATCCCATTGAGCTAGGCATGTTTTGTCCATGTTCCGTTTGTATCCAGTAATGGGAAATGTGTAAATAGAATATATTATATATATTAAAACGATTGTTTCCCCAAATTGACAACAGTCCTAAAATTTACCAATAGTTAGAAATGAAGCTGAAAAAAACAAAACTTTTCTAAACTATCAGAAAATTTTTAAAAACCCACAAAAGTCATAATCATCCTAGTTGTTGTTGTTGTTATGTGCCGTCGAGTCAAACCCAACTCATAGCGACCCTTCCTTGGGTTTCTGAGGCAGTATCACTACGGAAGTAGGATTGCCCAACCTTCCTTCCGAGGAGTGGCTGGTGGGTTTGAACCGCCAGCCGTCTGGTTAGCAGGCAAGTATCTTAGCCACTATGCCACCAGAACTCCCTTGAGAAAAGTCTAAATTATCTTTCTATTCTTTTTATAGAAAGTTATATAAAATTCTTGTCATATGAAATAGAAGATTATGCAGCCAGGAGAATAGTATGAGAGGGGTGTCAGAAAGTTAATAATAGATATATTGTGTTACTTTTTAAATTTTATGTTAGTCATATTTGTTGTTGTTGTTATGTGCCATCGAGTCATCTCTGACTCATAGCGACCTTATGTACAACAGAAAAAAACACTGCCCAGTCCTATACCAGCCTCATGACTTCTGCTATACCCAAGCCCATCGCTGCAGCTACCATGTCAATCCATCTTGTTGAGGGCCTTCCCCTCTTTCATTCACCCTCCACTTTACCAAGCATGACATCCTTTTCCAGAGAATGGTCTCTTCTGAAAACATGACCAAAGTAGGTGAGACAAAGTCTGGCCATTCTCGCTTCTAAGGAACATTCCAGCCTCACTTCTTCCAGGACAGATTTGTTAGTTCTTTCAGCAGTCCATGGTACTTTCAGCATTCTTTACCAACACCACAAGTCAGAAGCATCGACTCCTCTTCAGTCTTCCTTTTTCTTTATCCAGCTTTCACATGTATTTGAAGAGATTGAAAATAACCATGGCTTGGTTTAGGTGCATTTAGTCTTCAAGGAGCTATCTTTACTCTTCAACACTTGAAAGAGGTCCTTTACAACAGATTTACCCAATCCAATACATCATCTGATGTCTTGACTACTGCTTCCATTGGCGTTGATTGTAGAACCAAGTAATATGAAGTCTTTGACAATTTCAGTCTTTTCTGTATTCATTGTGATGCTACTTATTGGTCCATTTGTGAGGATTTTTTTTTTTTCTTCATGTTGAGGTGTAATCCATACTGCAGACTGTAGTCTTCAATCTTCATCAGTAAGTGCTCCAAGTCATCCTCACTTTTAGCAAGGAAAGTTGTGTCATCTGTGTATCTCAGGTTGTTAATGAGCCTTCCTCCAATCCTGATGCCACATTCTTCTTCATGTAGTCCAGCTTCTCAGATTATTTGTTCAGCATACAGATTGAATAAGTATGGTGAAAGGATACAATCCTGATGGACTCCCTTCCTGATTTTAAACTATGAAGTATTCCCTTGTTCTGTTTGAACAACAGCCTCCTGGTCTATGTACAGGTTCCTCATGAGTACATTTAAGTGAAGTCATATTTGTTAGCTTTTAAAAATGTGTGATTTGTTTTAATTAGCTCATTCTAAATTCATTTTTTGTCCCATTCTTGTTTATAGTTTTATGTTCTTTTTCCTGCAGAGAACTCCCAAATTGTATGTGCTTCAGGCCTCAAACACCACCTGTTTCTGCTCATATCAACAAAGAACTATTAATTTTCCTTAAAATGTTATCTTGAACTCTGGTGAAGAATCATCACATATCTGCAATATAAATTAGATTTGGAAATTCTGAGTTTTGGGAATTGAAAGACGGGTTAGCATGAGTGGGTATTTTATATATTACCTTATCAGGTAACTAATCCTAAAATAAGAGTTTGAATGTAGTACATCCTAAGACATCTTTCATTGCAAGCTTTGTGGACTGAACCTTACTCTGAAAAAGTTTAGAGTAAGTAGTGAGAATCATATAATTACTGAATTTCCCCAAAGAAGCATCAAAGTAAAGGAGGCATTTCCTGAAAGAAGATTATTTATTATTAAGCCAGTCCTGAGTAGATGAATTCTTTTTCAGGAAATCATTCTGAGAAGTCAACTTAATTCATTAAGAGAAAGGGAGCATGGGAATAATAGTGAGTAGAAAGCTAAGCAGAAAGAGAGAGAGAGAGAGAGAAGGAAAGTATGCAACAGTCCCTTTCATAGCCAATAGAAGGGCTTTCATTGCTATTTGGCAGTGAGGAAGCTCCAGTAATAAAGTATTCTTCTATGTTGATGTGTTTATGTGTCTGTATTTGTACTTTTTAATTTTCTTTTGATTTATATCTCTTTTTAGAAGTCCTTTTAAGTATAATTCAGCTTTTCTAGTACACCTTCAAGCACTTTGAAAAGATGACATCATGGGCAGCATCCATTAGAAATGAAAGTCCACTTCCCTTGGACAGCTAAGCAGATAATAACCCATAGAAATGCTGCTGTATCATGTCATTCCAACTGAATAGAATTGCAGCATACGTGTATCTTTTAAATGCTCCTAAGTATCATATCCACAACTCATCTGTCAGTTTGTCATACTGTGGTGGCTAGCGTGTTGCTGTGAGGCTGGAGGCTATGCCACTGGTATATCAAATCAGGGTCAACCATGCTCCTAAGTATCATATCCACAACTCGTCTGTCAGTTTGTCATACTGTGGTGGCTAGCGTGTTGCTGTGAGGCTGGAGGCTATGCCACTGGTATATCAAATCGGGGTCAACCATGGTGGACAGGTTTCAGCATTATTATTCCAAGTAGGAATAATAAAGGGGCATCCACTTCTCCAAGACTTGGCCAGTGAAAACATTATGAATAGAAGTGAAACACTGTCTGATATATTAGTGGAAAACTTTACGAATAGCCCTGAAATATCGTCTGGAAGATGGGCCCCTCAGGCAACTTAAAATGCAACTGGGGAAAAGCTGCCTCCTCAGAGTAGAGCCAACCTTAATGATGTGGTTGGAGTAAAGCTTTCAGGACCTCCATTTGCTGATTTGGCATGACTCAAAATGAGAAGAAACAGCTGCAAACATCCATTAATATTCAGAACACAGAATATAATGTATGAAGTATGAATGTAGGAAAATAGGAATGAAATGGAATGCATAAATATCAATATCCTAGGCATTAGTGAGTTGAAATGGACTGGTTTTGGCCACTTTGAATCAGACAACCATATGATCTATTATGTCAGGAATGAAAAATTGAAGAGGAATAATGTGGCATTCATCATCACAAAGAATGTGTCAAGAGCTGTCCTCAAGTACAGTGCTATCAGTGATAGGATAATACCCATATGCCTACAAGGAAAACCAGTTAATACTAATATTATTTAAATTTATGTACCAATCACCAAATGCAAAGATGAGGAAATTAAAGATTTTTACCAACTTTGGCAGTCTGAAATTGACCAAACATGCAATCAAGATATGTCAGTTATCACTGATGATTGGAATGCAAAAGTTAGAAACAAAGAAGAATCACTAGTAGTTGGAAAATATGGCCTTGGTGATAGAAAAAATGCTGGAGGTCACATGATAGAATTTTGCAAGACCAATGACTTATTCATTGCAAACACCTTTTTTCAACAACATAAATGGTGGCTGTACATGTGGACTTCACCAGATGGAGTACACAGGAATCAGATTGACTGGATCTGTGGCAAGAGGTGATGGATAAGCTCAATATCAAAAACAAGGCCAGGAGCTGACTATGGAACAGACCATCAACGGCTTATATGAAAATTCAAGTTAAAGCTGAAGAAAATTAAAACATGTCCATGAGAATCAAACAGACCATCAATGGTTTATATGAAAATTCAAGTTGAAGCTGAAGAAAATTAAAACAAGTCCACGAGAATCAAAATGTGACCTTGATTATATCCCTTCTGAATTTGGAGACCATCTAAAGAACAGATCTGATGCATTGAACACGAATGACTGAAAACCAGAGGAATTGTGGGATGACATCAAGAACATCATCCATGAAGAAAGCAAAAGATGATTAAAAAGACAAGAAAGGAAGAATAGACCAAAATGCAACCAAAAGTTTCAGAAGAGAGTCTGAAACTTGCCCTTGAGTGGAGAGTAGCTAAAGCAAATGGAAAAAATTACAAAATAAAAGAGCTGAACAGATTTCAAAGAGCAGCTCTAGAAGACAAAGTCATTTATTATAATGATGTGTGCAAAGACCTGGAGTTAGAAAACCAAAAGACAAGAACACACTTGGCATTTCTCAAGCTAAAAGAACCAAAGGAAAAATTCAGGCTTCAACTTGTAATATTGAATGATTCCATGGACAAAATATTGAATGAGGCAGAAAGTATCAAAGGAAGATGGAAAGAATACACAGTCATTGTACCAAAGAGAATTGGTTGATGTTCATCCATTTCAGGAGGTGGCATATGATCAAGAATCAATGATACTGAAGGAAGAAGTCAAAGGTGCACTGAAGGAATTGGTGAAGAACAAGCCTTCAGGAACTGATGGAATACCCACTGAGATGTTTCAACAAATGGATGCTGCACTGGATGCTCTCGCTCAGCTGTGTTGAGAAATGTGGAAGATGACTACCTGGCCAACTGACTGGAAGAGATCCATATTTGTTCCCAATTCCAAAGAAAGGTAATCTCACAGAATGTGGAAATTATCAAACAATATCATTAATATCACACACAAGTAAAATCTTACTGAAGATAATTCAGAAATGGTTGCAGCAGTGTATTGACAGGGAACTTTGAGAAATGCAAGCTGGAATTGGAAGAGGATGTGCAACTAGAGATACCATTGCTGATGTCAGATGGATCTTGGCTCAAAGTAAAGAATACCAGAAATATGTTTACTTGTGCTTTATTGACTATGCAAAGACATTTGATTGTGAAGATCATAATAAATTATGGATAACATTGAGAAGAACAGAAATTCCAGACCACTTCATTGTACTTGTGAGGAACCTGTACATAAACCAGGAGGCTGTCATTCGAACAGTACAAGGGGACACTGCATGGCTTAAAACCAGAAGGGAGTGTGTCAAGGTTGTATCCTTTCACCATACTTATTCAATCTGTATACTGAGCAAATAATCCAAGAAGCTGGACTATATAAGGAGAACATGGCATCAGGATTGGAGGAAGACTCATTAACAACCTGTGATATACAGATAACACAACTTAGCTTGCTAAAAGTGAGGATGACTTGAAGCACTTACTGGTGAAGATTAAAGACTACAGTCTGCAGTATGGATTACATCTCAACATAAAGAAATGAAAATCACAACTGGACCAATAAGCAGCATCATGATAAAGGGAGAAAAAATTGAAGTTGTCAAAGATTTCATATCACTTGGTTCCACAATCAACGCCAGTGGAAGCAGCAGTCAGGACATCAGATGACATGTTGCACTGGGTAAATCTGCTGCAAAAGACCTCTTTCAAGTGCGGAAGAGCAAAGACGTCTGCCTCTTTGAAAACTAAGGTGCACCTAACCCAAGCCATGGTATTTTCAATCACTTCATATGCATGTGAGAGCTGGACAATGAATAAGGAAGACTGAAGAAGAGTTGATGCCTTTGAATTGTAGTGTTGGCAAAGAATACTGAAGGTACCATGAACTGCCAGAAAAACTAACAAATCTGTCCTGGAAGAAGTGCATGTGAAATGCTTCTTGGAAGCGAGAATGGCCAGACTTCATCTCACTTACTTTAGTTATGTTGTCAGAAGGAACCATTCCTTGGAGAAGGATATCATCATGCTTGGTAAAGTGTAGGGTCGATAAAAAAGAGGAAGACCCTCAACAAGACAGATTGACACAGTGGTTGCAATGATGGTTTCAGGTATAGCAAGGATTGTGAGGTAGCACAGAACTTGGCAGTATTTCGTTCTCTTGTACCTAGGGTTGCTATGGGTTGGATGCAACTCGATGGCACCTAACAGCAACAAAAGAATCATACTATACAGATCAAACAGAAGTGATGATAAAATAATTTGTATAGGTAGTTCTCATGTTATTGTTGTTGTTATGTGCTGTGGAGTCAGACCCGACTCATAGCGATCCCTCCTTGGGTTTCCGAGGCAGTATCACTACGGAAGTAGATTGCCCAACCTTCCTTCCGAGGAGTAGCTGGTGGGTTTGAGTCGCCAGCCTTCTGGTAGTTCTCATAGTGCTATGGAAACCTCATTGGCCAGTTTAGCTACGTGAACAATGTAGCTTCTGCTGAAGATCTTTATACTCAGAGTTGCAATTCATGGAGGGAAAACTGATAAAACTAAATGGTGGAGAATAGAGAGAATATTCTGAATGGAAAAATGGAAGGTGCAGGTAACACTTTACTATCCAAGCTATTTTGTGAAAATTTAAATTAGAAGATAAAAAAAAATGTAGGCCAGTTGTCTTATAAAAGAAATGTTGGCAGAAAAAATTGGAAAACCACCAAATTGAAATTCTAAACAGACATCTGAAGCCCCAATATTTATAAGCATGTAATTGTATTTTAACATGCTAATAAAATAATTCTTTTGAGATCTATGTTGTTTCTCAAATCTAAAATGAAAACAACTTGTGTTAACACCCATCTGCCCAGAATTCTGAATTTAAATTATTTTCTACTTTAATGAAACTATTTTTTATGATATGAAACAGCATGTTTATTTTTAGTCATCTTGACTCAATATACCATTGTTGTTTAGTTTGGATAGAAATTATACAGTATAATAGGGAAGGGATTTCTGCAAAGGTATTACTTCCTTAATTCAAAATATTGTTTATATGCAGCTATGATAACAACTAAAACATCTGTAAAGAATTGGAGGATTTTTCCTTAACCTCTCTCTATATATATCTCACTGCCATTGAGTTGATTCAGACTCATCAACCCCCATTGGGTTTCCAAGGCTGCAAATCTTTACAGAAGCAGACTGCTTCATCTTTCTTCCACAGAGTGGCTGGTAAGGTTTGAACCACCAACCTTTTGGTTAGTAGCCAAATGCCTTTACCACTACACATAGAGAGCTCTTTCCTTTAACTTCTCAAACTCAAAACTCACTGCCATCAAGTCGATTCTGACTCAGAGCGACCCCTCCTTGGGTTTCTGAGGTGGTATCTCTATGGAAGTAGATTGCCCAGTCTTCCTTCCGAGGAGTGGCTGGTGGGTTTG
>NW_006921650.1:8265035-8269149 GCF_000298275.1 Orycteropus afer afer | reverse complement strand
AAAAGATGGAAACAACCTATATGCCCATCAGCAGAAGAGTGGATGACCAATCTATGGTACCTACACATAACGCAGCACTGAAGAATAGTGTAGAATCTGCAGAACACTGCATAATATGGATGAACTTGGAGGACATTATGCTGACTGAATGAAGTAAGTCATTCACAGAAGGACAAATATAGTATTAGTTCGTTGTTGTGGAAGGTCAAGGAAGGGTTTATATATGGAGGAAAACTTCCTTTGTTGGTTGCCAGGGGTGAGAGGGGAAAGGAGGGAGCACTGCCAAAAAAAAATGCATTGACCCATGTCACTTTAGTTTTGTGTATTTCACTATACATAAATTATATTTCAATAAAATGCATTTTAAAAAAGGTTAAATGATGTAATGTTTTGCCCTAAAGAATTAGACATGACTGAAAAAGAGAAATCTACAAACTTTTCTTGACAGTAAATATTATCTGCTTCAATATTTTATTTCTCGACTGAATTGTTTGAAGTAGCCCTAGTGACTGAATTGTTTAAATTTAAATTTTCAAATGCCAGCTCTCTACCACATTAAACTCTCTCAGGACATGTGTGATTATTGGAAGAGGAGATTTTGCAAACTCCATATGGTTGAATCACTGGGAAAAAATGCTTTCCCTCGGTGACCTTTTATGTCTGCTTTGAAGAGGAATGACTATTAAAGTGTGATTAAATGTACTTTAAAAGGCTTTTAATATAAACAGCCAGAGACTCTTTACTAAAGCGGCAGTTATATATCTGCCTTCTGGTAAAGCATTGCCAAGGAGATAATCAACTTTAAAAAGTCATGAAACATGGGATTATTGGGTTTGTTTTGTGTTTTAGTACAGAGATTAAGTCCATTCATTCACTTGTGAACTGTATACCAAAAGGTGGTTAATAACTTTGAAGCACAAAATCAACTAATATGGTTAAGTCCCCCACACTGAGTCTTTATAATGAATGTGAAAGGCAACACAGGTCAGTCAGTAAAAACCTTTATATTTTTCTTTTGAAGATTTCCTTTCCCTTTTTTCTTTCCTCTGCTTTGGTGGAAGGAAGCAGTATACTTTTTTCTTTCTTTAAAACTAGTCCATTGAGTTCATTTCTGGAACATGATAACTTTGTTGATGTATACAAGGTGAGCTGGGTATGCTACCTTTTGAGATTTCAACATTAAATCATTTTCCTTGAAATTATACTCATATGCAGGAAAGGTTAAGAAGGTGATAAATTTGGGCAAATCATTTTTAAGACATTTTAAAATTGCCCAGTGAATGAGCCCCTAATTTGCTGAGCAGCAACTCTGCTCTTAGATTGAAAGAGTGATTTATTTTCATTTCTTCAGCATTACCCACTTTTTAATGTGGCATGATGCATTCTCTTCCCCTCCATTAGTTATAAAAATGAGCAGTAGACATATTCATCCCAGTGAATATATATTCAAAATGACAAAATTAGAACTAATAAGAAAATGTGTATTCTACTCACATTGTCCTCAATTGAAAAAGAAGTCTCCTTGTTTGAATCTTAAGAATATGAATCTCTCTGGCTTCAAAACAGCTGAACAAATGGCAAAAAGTGCTTACACAGCTGTCTGAAACCTTTGGCAGATGCTTCTGGGTTTGTGTGGCTTGTGGACCAATGCATAGCAAACATGACAGTAAGGCTGGCAGGATTCAGTCTTTGGGACATGCCCTTGTTCTCCCTGTCTTTGAATATTGATAACCCTGAGACTCTCCCTTTTCCCGTGGTCTTCTCACTTGCAACAGAATTTCATCCATTGGTTGTTCATTAATATATTGTCAATTTTTTGATTGGTACTGTTGTTAAAATATTTTTTTTCTGATTATCAGTATATATGTCATTCATCTGTATATATGACATTTAGAATTTAAATGCATGTATGTGTGTTTGTGTGTGTGTGCATGTGAAAAAAAAAAGCCACTTGGAACTCTGAAAGCTACTATTCAGTCTGAATTTTGAGTTAGATTCTAGTGACTGTAGAGACATAGTCAGCTTGTAGTTCCTGTCCTTGTTTCTCCATCCGGGGTCTGTTTCCAGTGTCTTAGTTGAACAGTAATCTTGACACTTGATGATTGGCTAGGGCAGCCTGATAGAAGGTAAAGAGAAGCTGACACCACCTCCTTCAGTAGCTATTACCATCCAATTAGATGTAGCAGCCACAGTTTTAAGATGGATGTTGGTTTTCACAGAGAACTCTGATGGTGTCATAGTTAAGGCATTTGGCTGCTAACCAGAAGGTCAGTGGTTATAACCTACCAGCCACTCTGCCGAAGAAAGATGGGACAGTATACTTGCATAAAGATTTATAACCTTGGAAACCCAATGGGGTCTCTCTATGAGTTAGTTTTTTTCTTTTTTTGGTGTTGGTATCATGGATTTGTGTCATTATTACTATTATTGGATTTGCCTCAGGACTTTTCTTTTATACTTCTCTAGCACTCACTCTGTACCACTAAGTACATTGCAAATAAAAGTCAACATTCAAAGAGACCCACTGTTAAGCATTTTTTGTCTTTCCTTATCTAGGGTTTCACTGTTGAGTTCACAATATATTTATGTCCAGCTCCTCTTTCATTTTAGCATTAGTAATTTTCAAGCCATTAATATTATTTTAACTATGTTACAATATCCTATAGGAGCTCTGGTGGTGCAGTGGGTAAGGCATTTGGCTGCTAACCAGGAGGTCAGTCATTCAAACCTACCAGCCACTCCATGGAAGGAAGATGGGGCAATCTACACCCACAAAGATTTACAACCTTGGAAACCCTATAGGGAGTCACTGTGAGTCAGAATCAACTTGATGGCAATAGGTTTGATTTTTTTTTTTTTTTATAATATTCTATAATTGGGCCAGATTTTACCAATATCTTTCCTTTTTACTAAGTAATATGCTTGCAGTTTTTATGCTACAGTGAGCATCCTATATTTTTAGCCCATTTGGTTATTCATTCATTCTGTAAGGATTACAAGACATCTATTCTGTGCCAGGCACTGAGTCTAGAAGTAGTGGTGAACCAACAGATATAGTCTGTGCTACATTTGAATAGCTGGTTAAGCTACATTTGAATAGTTTCCAGAAAGTCAGAGAAGAAAGATGTTGTTACAAAACTGTTGTGATATACCTTGGGTATAAGTGATTAGGATGGAAAAGGAGTCAAAGATAATGTAAAAGTTTCGAGCTTAGAGAACTAAGTGATTGGTGGTGTCATTGAAAATAATGAGGGTATTGAAAAGGAGTGCACATGAAAGGAGACAACAAAGAGAGCTGAAGGTACTGGACTTTATATGATAGCAGATGATCCCAGCTGGATAAGTTCAGTACACAACTCATGCATGAAAGCATCAGGAGAAAGATGAAGATCAAATGGTCATCCACACAGAAGGGCAACAACGGTCCCCAAATTAGTTCTTAGATGATGAGAAGGTAGATGGGAAAATGCAGTTGACCACTGCATAAACCTTAAGGGATGCTCCTGATTTGGGTAGAACAAAGGAGAGTGAAGAAAACCAAAGACTCACGAAAGCAATTAATTCAAAGGAGTAATGACCCACATGAACCACAGCCTGCACTAGTCTAAGACCAGAGAAACTAGATGATGTCCAGCTACCACTACAGACAACTCTACCCAGGAACACAATAGAAGGTCCCAGTTAGAATAGTATGAAAATGTAGAACAAAATTCAAATTCACAAGAAAGACCAGACTTACTGGCTTGATAGAAATTGGAGAAACCCCTAAGACTATAGTGCTAACACATCCTTCTAACTTGGAACTGAAGCTACTCCCAGAGATCACCTTTCTGCCAAATAATATGCCCATGAGGTACACAGTAACACCTGTGAGGGATGTACTCTTAGAACAGAGAAGGCCAAGGAGCAGCTTTACCCCAAAACAATAAGAAAGTAGGGAGAGGGAAGAAAACTAAACAAATGAAAATGGAGAACCCAGGCTGGAAAAGGTAAAAATGCTGACATACTGTGGAGCTTGAAGCAATGCCATGGAACAACTTGTGTATGAACTATTGAATGAGAAACTGATTTGCTGTGTAAACTTTGATCTAAAGCATCATGAAATATTTTTTTT
>NW_006921650.1:8259202-8264935 GCF_000298275.1 Orycteropus afer afer | reverse complement strand
AAGTAGATTGCCCAGTCTTCCTTCCGAGGAGTGGCTGGTGGGTTTGAACCACCAGCTTTCTGGTTAGCAGTCAAATGCCTTAGGTACTATGCCACCAGAGCTCTTAGGTGGTCTAAAACTGATTACAGGCACAGAATTTGCCCACATTAAATTGAGTCTAGCAATTGAAAAAGTGTTGCTTATGTTCCTGATTTTATAAGATAATTGTAGGAAGCATAAACCCACTCAAGGTAGAGCAAGTTTATTTATTTTTAATCTTGGCTCATTGTCAGAAGGTTAGGGAAATCTAACCAAAAGACTGGATTTTCTGAACATCCAGCTCTCAGGAATGCGAGACCAGGCCAATTCAGGGGACTCAGCTGCTGTAATATATGACCATTCATGCTAATTCTCTGCCATTAATGTGTCTTATCTCATCTACATATGCCAATTTCTTTCCCTCCTACTATAAAATGATTTATCCAAAGTCCCAGGGGAGGAATCTAGTTGACTTTCTGCTCAGACTGAATTGGTTGTTCCTATCAGGTAATGTCCAGGTTTCTAGTCTGGGAGACAAGTTACTCTGGTAAGCCTTGCTAAGGAACTGTGAGATGAAAGGCTGTATAGCAGAAGAGGTTGCACATGGTAGATGGCTAATATATCGAGTGAGGACATAATAAATAAGTTCATTAAAAGGAGCTATCCTGTTGGAATGTTCATAGAAGACTTAATGGAGAAGATGACTTTCATCTGGATCACAGAGATTAAGGTGGCTTTAGATAGTAAGAGCATATAGTGAAGCCAGAGGGTATTCCAGGTAGTGGAACAATTAAGCCTAATTGTATAGGTTCATCCTTGGCACACAGGTTGATCACACTGGCTCAGTGATCCTCACTTAACTGGTCATTAGAATCACCTGAGCAGCCCAGTATCAAAGCGTCAGTTCCAACCTAGACTGACTGAAAAGCATCTTTGGAGAATGTATAAGGTGATTTTGATGCAAAGAAAGGATTGAGAATAACTACAACTAGGGAGTACTATACAATATATTATGACCTTGTGAAATACAATTGGAAACATATGTTAGGAAAAGACTTAGAGACTTTCTGTATCAGGCTGTGGAGTTTCCACTGTATCCTGTAGGTAAGGTAGAGCCATCGAGGTTTACTATTTCATGGGGTGTCACTATCGTCAGAGCCTGGTATATCTGTTATCTGTTTAGAGTCCTTTTAGGACAGTAGACAAAGAAGTGAGTAGAAAGAAAAGTTTCAAGGTGGATTTATATGTCTGGGTATATGTGGGACAGCGCTTGTAATCTCAGTATGAGTATTATTTTAACATGGTCTCTCCTCTGTAGGAGTGTGTTCAAATTCCAGATTTCATATTCTAAGAAGAATATATTGATGTTTTTGTAACCATCCTTTTTTCTCTTTAGGGGTGTCGGCTGCATCTTTGTTGAAATGATCCAAGGGGTTGCTGCTTTCCCAGGAATGAAAGACATTCAGGATCAACTTGAACGAATATTTCTGGTAAATTCTTTAAATAGTGCTTTGGAGAAAGATTGTTGTTGTATAATTAGTCACCTAGAGACAAATTCCATAGTGGTCAGTAGAAAAATAATTTAAGACAAATTTATTTGTTGTCACATTTAGCTCCAACAGTTTCGGACCTTTAAGAAAGGAAAAAACTTGTTAAGAATTATGGTTTAAAACTTTGCCCATAAATAATATGGCAAAATAATAAGAAGGGGTAGAATTGAGAGGGAATATAGAGTAATGAGTTATAATTGAGGTTATAAGTGAAGTTTCCCAATAATTTATGTAGATATCCCTTCTTCAAGTAGGTAGAGTAGAACTCCCACCTGTTACCACTTTTCCCTCATCTGTGTGGTCTGCACCTAATAACTTTCTTCCAAAACATAGAATATGGAAAAGGTAGAAGTGGAGGGGAGAATAGTAAGATGAAAGAATCTGGCAAACACTATTTTTACCAGATTAAATAGTATTTACCCTTGATATGATGTGATAAGTATGGGATTTTACCTCTATTGTCTCCCTCCTAAAACCATAGCCTAGTACAATCATGAGACAGACATCCCACAATCCCAAATCTGCAAATCTGCCTGACCAAAGACCCTTCAAACTGACAAGGTCATCAAATACAAGAAAAGTTTGGGAAACTGTCGCAGCCCAGAGAAGCTACGAAGATATCGAAGCTAAATTTAATAGTAATCTGCATGGGATCCTCAGACAGAAAAAGTATATGAGGAAAAACTAGTGAAACCCAAGTGTGGAGTTTGGTAATAGTAATGTACCAATGTTGTACATAATAGAGATAGTAACAAAGTAAGATAGTAACAGTAGGATGAACTGAGTGGAGGGGTGTATAAGAACTAGCTAAACTATTTTTGTACTTTTCTATTTATAGATTTATCAAAAAATTTTCTAAAATTAAATGCTTATTTAAGTGAAAAAAACAAAAATATCCAAAAAAAAGAAAAAACAGTTTTCTGAAGTCAAACTGTCTGACATTAGTACCCTACTCTGTTACTTTTTAGCTGTGTGACCTTGGACATGGTGGGACGTTGCTATTTCAGCCTTGATTTTCCCATGAGAATAATAATAGCATCTACTTCATAAGTAATTTTGAGGAAGAATTGACTTAAAACACATAAAGTGCTTTTAGAACTAGGCCTGCCACGTAGTATATATTCCATAAATTTAAGTTACTATCATTATTTTTATTAAATTATTTTATACAGAATATTTGTATTCAATAGAATTTCCACAGTAGCCCATATTCATGTAAAGCATATTTTGTAAACATAGTATTAGAGCTAGACAAATAAAAATAATTATTAAAAAGACTCAAATTATATACATTATAGCAGCTACTACATTACACCTTTTCCTCACTTATCAACATGGTTACATTCCAAAGATCAGGTCGTTATGCAAAAATCAGCATTATGCAGAAGTGGAGGATGACTACATCAGATCACAAAGTGGAGGATGCGTAATGTCATTGCATAACTACCAAATTACATCATTACATAATTGCTAAACCACTGAGTCAACTCTGATTCATAGCAGCCCTATGTACAACGGAATGAAACGTTGCCCAGTCCTGCACCAACCTCATAATCCCTCTTATACTTGAGCCCATTGTTGCAGTCACTGTATCAGTCTATCTCATTGAGGGCCTTCTCCTTTTTCACTGCACCTCCACTTTACCAAGCATGATACCCTTCTCCAGGGAATGATCCCTTCTGAAAACATGACCATAGTAGGTGAGATGAAGTCTGGCCATTCTCACTTCCAAGGAGCATTCCAGCTGTACTTCTTCCAAGACAGATTTGTTAATTCTTCTGGCAGTCCATGGGACTTTGAGTGTTCTTTGCCAACACCACAACTCAAAAGCGTCGACTCTTCTTCAGTCTTCCTTATTCATGGTCCAGCTTTCACATGCATATGAGGCTACTGAAAATACCATGGCTTGAGTTAGTCTCTCCTCATCCAGAGCAAAGAAGAAGAAAATCAAAGATGCATGGAAACAATTAGTTCAAGGAACTGGTACACCATGTGTCATAGCCTGTATGACTATGAAACCAGAAGAACTAGATGGTGCCCAGCTACTACTGTCAACTACTCGGAGGGTATGTCTCTAGGAAATCCTGGATAGAGTGGAAGAACAATGTGGAACAAAACTAAAAATCATTTAAAGAAAAAAAAAGGGACCAGGTTTGCTGGTCTGGTAGAGCCTGATGGAACCACTGAGACTATGGCCCCTAGCTGCCTTTCAAGTCTGGAATTGAACCCATTCCCATGGTTTCCAACCAAAAAAAAGACAAGCATATAAGCTGAACACTTAATATTAGGTAGATACACTCCTTAGAGAGAACAATCATGGAAGAATAGAAGGGATGTGTATGTACAGGGAGACAGCTCAGGCGGCAGAAGTGCATGGAGTGGAAGGACACAGGATAGAGGTAACTATGGGGAGGAAGTAGGAGGGAAGCTGTTGCATTGTGGGAAATTGCAGTCAATTTCATGAGACAAAGTGTATGTGAACTGCTGTATGGAAAATGAATTGGCTCTGTAAACTTTCACCTAAATTACAATAAAAACTGGAAAAACATAAAGAAATATATTCTGAAAATAATATGCTAAAACTTGAGATTCCACTTAACTTTTCACTCTCTGGTAGCTTTTGAACAATAACTATGTAACTATGTGAAGTACTGATTATTTCATGCTAAAGTAATTAATTTGCTATATTTGAAATCAGAAGACTTCAAAAGGGAATCATATTGATAGAAATGTCTCCCTGTACACATGTTTTTAGCTGAATTTAAAAGGAAGGAAAATGATTATTATATCAATAAAGTATAGTATATCAATAAGGTATAGTTGTTTAGCAGTAAAGCCAAAAATGAGAGATTCATGAAAGCATAGATTATTGACAAAGCTTAATTAAAACTTTTCTTTTCTTTTGTTTTAAAAAAACAAGTTTATTTTAAACTTAACTATTTCCCAATAGGTAATATCTTCTGTGGAGATTTTGTTATTTCTTAATTTTATGGCAATAATTTTCATTCCCAGAAGTTTTATGGATATTCCAAGACTTCTGAGCTATATCAATAGGTTTTTAATAAGTCAAAGGAATAAATTATTGTAAATTTTCCATTGGAATATTGATATCCTAAATTGTCCAAGCACATATACACCCTTAAATGTAGCTATCCATCATGATTTATGGTAATAAAATTTTGATTTACTATAATTATTTCACTTGTGTAATGATTTTTACAGTCAGGAGCTAAAGATCATTATCTATGTAAAATTGCTGCTTCAAGATTAAATTATGTTCTTCCGGTAAGATAGAGGAATAGGCAGACAAGCAACACAGACACTCTTCAATAAAGAAAAGAAAAACCAGTTGACGGAAGATAATTCTGGATCCCTGAGCTTTGAAAAGAACTATACAGAAGTGGATTAGGCACCAACTAGTGGAAAAACCTGAACGAAAACAGTGCGTGCAGAGATGTTTGGAACTATGGACTGTCAGCTACTCTGACAGGACCAATAGCCTGAATATTTCCAAGTAGAGTTGGGACCTGAGAATTGACCTAAAGATCAGCCCTGGTCACCAAGGACTGCTCGGACAACTACGCTGGTGGCCTATGACTAAGAAGGGAAACACAAGGAGGGAAACAACCTCAGCTGTTGACTTTCCGCTGTCTGGAGTGTGCAGCCATTTTGATTGTTTACACGTGACAGCCATTTTAGATATTTAAAGTGACTGAGGGTGTAGCCATTTTGAATGTTTATAAGCGGCAGCCATTTTGGATATTTAAAGTGACCAAGGGCACAGCCATTTTGAATCTTTACAAGCAGCAACCACTTTGGATTTTAAAGTGATAACATTCTCATTTAGATTCCAGGGACCTAAGAATAGGCTCTGTTTGCCAAGGTTGGCAGCGACATACAAGAGGCTGACAACTGGAAAGGAGACAGGTGGTGAGTGTATAAGTGCTGCCAACTAGTGAATAGAGGAGCACAACACAGTATCCTGCTTGTGTAGATAACATACAAAGAAAACAAAAATCATGGGCAAGTCACTCCAACATAGAATCACCAATTAAATATAAACACAAAACATCACAATGCCTCGGAGACAGCAGAGCATCACAGTCCACACAAAGAAGCAAGATAAAGCAGGAGAAACAAGGGACCAGGATACAGACCCAAAACA
>NW_006921650.1:8257270-8257761 GCF_000298275.1 Orycteropus afer afer | reverse complement strand
ACCACAAAAAAGCACATAACAAAAATGACAGCAACAAATTCATATTTGCTGATAATTACACATCTGGCAAGGTACTTATCTCCAAGATTTATAGAAACTCTGATGCTTTAACACCAAAGGAATTAACAATCCAGTTGAAAAATGGGCAGAATACATGAATAGACACTTCACCATGGAGGATATTCAGGTGGCCAACTAATACATGAAGAGATGCTCAAAATCATTGGCCAGTAGAGAGATTCAAATCAAAACAACAATGAGATACCATCTCACCCCAGCACTGATGACAAGGTTCAACAAGACAGAAAATAACAAATGCTGCCAGAGATGTGAAAAGATTGGGACTCTCAAACACTGCTGGTGGGACTGTGAAGTGATACAACCACTGTGGAAAGCAATATGTCAATTCCTTAGAAAGCTGGAATTGGAGATACCATTTGACCCAGCAATCTCATTACTAGGTATATATCCTAGAGAGGTGAGTGCCAGGA
>NW_006921650.1:8240360-8252891 GCF_000298275.1 Orycteropus afer afer | reverse complement strand
ATTAAAGATGTTTATCAATATTTTCATATTTTGTAGTATCTCATAAATATTTTTAGGATAATGAAGAGTAAGATATTTGTAAGGTAAAGGACATCGAAGCTATAAGAAGGCAGATCTGGTGCATCAAGGTATTAGAGTAGGCAAGAGAGGATGGATAGAGATGGTGCCTTGAAAATCTGGATGAAAAGTTTATCTAAAAACTAAGAAAGAAGAGAGGATGGCAAGGAAGATATGAATAAATATTGTAGAGGAGAAAGAGGGAATTTGAAGGTATGATCTGCATGATTCTTAATAGAAAGGCATGTATAGCTAGCACAGTGGTATGCATATGAGGGGCACATGTTTAGGGGAATAGAGATTATTTGCAATTATGTTTTTATACCAAATAATCTGTAACAGTGATATAATATGAGGAGCAAGTAATTTCTGACCACACTTTTTAATCTCTTGCTGATTCTGACACATTATTATAGGAACTAAAATGCTATATTTCCATGTTTTCTGATTTACAGTTAGTTTATTCACTTTATTAGTAACATGAGTGACTTTAGGCTTATCACTAACCTGTAAATATCTCCCGGTTGAAGTGGTTTCTATCATAGGTTTTTGGAGGCTGTATGGTTCACCTTTGGGGTCCACTTGTCTTCAGAGTTTTGAATTTTATTTTACCCAGTATAAAATTTTATATTACCATTTTCTTTATACTTGACTTTACTGTTAGTATATGACTACTTAATGGCTGTTCCAGTTATTTCTGGTCATGTAAACACCTCAAAACTCAGAGGCTTAAATCAACAGTAGTCATCTATGTTATTATCTTTTATGGTTTCTGGGCTAGGATGGACAGTTCTAACTTGGAGTCTCATGTGGTTGCACACACATGGTGGCTAGAGTTGGAACTAGTGAAGGATACAGCAGTTGAGTACTGTCCAGATATCTTGCTTTCTCTCTTTATAGAGTGTTAGGGTCTCTCCATGTATTCTCTCCACTGGGCTAGTTTGAAATCCCTCTTGATGTGGTATCTGGGTTCCAAGAGTGGTTGTCCTGAGCAGACCAAATGGAAGCTGCATGATTTTTCCTAACTCAGCCTTGGAAATTATGTGGCGATTCTCTATTGCTCAAAGCACTCACAAGGCCTCATCCAGAGTCAACGGGAGGGGACATGGACCCCAGTTTTATATGAGAGAAGTGTCAAGAATGCTGGAACCATGTTTTAAAACTGCCATACAGACCAAGTAAATTTTCATTAGGGCATATCACCAAGTCAACCTGATAAACAGCTTTCTGGGGAACAAATAATAATCCTAAAAACAACTTTATCCAGTTCCTATACTGCTTTCTATGCTATAAATATGGAAGTGTGAAAAGTCGCAGAATGTTACACGGTGGGTCATGAGGTCCCTCATTAGCTCCCCCTCCTTTGCTTCCATTTTGTACTAACAAGTTCTCAAATGTGTCAGACTGAAAAAAAAAATGATGAAATGTTGCCACAGTGTGACAACTCTGAGGCAAGTGAGGAGGCAGAGACACTTCTTAGCAAATTCTCAGAATGTTGTCCATAAAGTAGATTTTCATAACTCAAATTTTGTCTTAAAGTTTTCTTTGATTTGTAAAGGGCTTCCTCATATAAGTCTTTTATTCCTCAGAATACCACATATATTTTCTTTTGTGTTCAGCAGTATTTAAGATGATCCCCGTCAGCCTTACCTACTGTTATGTACGCCCTTTTGTAATCCCCTCCCTTTGAGTATAGGCTGGACCTAATGACTAGTATTTAATAAATAGAATAGGGCAAAGTGATAGAATGTCACTTCTGAGATTATTAGGTTACAAAAAAGATTACTACTTCCTTCTTACTCTCACTCTCTTCCAGGCTTACTCTGAGGGAAGCTAACTGTCAGGTTGGAAGTCACTCTGTGGAGTGACCCTCGTGTTTCTAGCCAACATCAAGCCAAGGACCTGAGGTTTGTCGACAACCATATAAGTGAGCTTAGAAATGAATCTTCCCTCAATTAGCTTTCATAGGTATCAATAGCCATAAACCAAACCAAACCAAATGCCTTGCCATCGAGTCAGATCCAACTCATAGCAACCCCTCCTTGTGTTTCCCAAGTGGTATCACTACAGAAGTAGATTGCCCAGTCTTCCTTCCAAGGAATGGCTGGTGGATTTGAACCGCCAGCCTTCTGGTTAGCAGTCAAATGTCTTAGGCACCATGCCACCAGAGCTCCTAAACCCAAACTCATTGCCATCAAGTCGGTCCCAACTTACAGGAACCCCTCCTTGGGTTTCAGAGGCAGTATCGCTATGCAAGTAGATCACTCAGTCTTCCTGCCAAGGAGTGACTGGTGGGTTTGAACCACTGCCTTCTGGTTAGCAGCCTTAGGCACTACACCACCAGAGCTCCCGTATAGCCATAGTTGACACTTAATCGCTACCTTGTAAGAGGCCCTGATTAGAGGCACTGAGCTAAGTTGCACCTGGATTCTCGACCTACAGAAACTGTGAGATAACAATTGTTTGTTGTTTAAAGCCATATGTTTTTAGATAACTTGTTCTATATCAATAGATAATTAACACATCTTTTTTGATTCTGTGATGAAGAAATAGCAAATACTATTAATCTTTCTTCACTGAAGAAATTGATCTTCAGAGATGACATTAATATCACATGCAAGTAAATCTTGCTGAAAACAATTCAAAAATGGTTGCAGCAGTATATTGACAGAGAACTTCCAGAACTGCAAGGTGGATTCAGACGAGGACGTGGAACGAAGGATGTCATTGCTAATGTCAGATGGATCTTGGCTCAAAGCAAAGAATACCAGAAAGATGGTTACTTGTATTTTATTGACTGTGCAAAAAGCATTCAATTGTGTGGATCATAACAAATTATGGATAACATTGAGAAGAATGAGAATTCCAGAACACTTAATTGTGCTCATGAAGAACCTATACAGAGACCAGGAGGCTGTTGTTCAAACAGAACAAGGGGAAACTGAATGGTTTAAAATCAGGAAAGGAGCGTATCATGGTTGTGTCCTTTCGCCATACTTATTCAATCTGTGTGCTGAGCAAATAATCGAAGAATTATGGACTATATGAAGAGCATGGCATCAGGATTGGAGGAAGACTCATTTACAACCTGCAATATGCAGGTGATACAACTTGGCTTGCTGAAAGTGAGGATGACTTAAGGCACCTACAGATGAAGGTTGAAGAATACAGTCTGAAGTATGGATTACATCTCAACATAAAGAAAATGGAAATCTTCACAACTGGACTGATAAGCAGTATCACAATAAATGAAGACAAGATTCAAGTTGTCAAAGATTTCATATTACCTGGTTCCACAATCAACACCAATGGAAGCAGCAGTCAAGACATCAGAAGATGTATTGCACTGGGTAGATCTGCTGCAAAAGACCTCTTGCAAGTGCTGAAGAGCGAAGACATCTCTCTGAAGACTAAGGTGCACCTAACCCAAGCCTTGGTCTTTTCAATCACCTCATATGCCTGTGAAAGCTGGACAATGAATAAGGAAGACTGAAGAAGGGTTGATGCTTTTGAGTTGTGGTGTTGGTAAAGAATATTGAAAGTACCATGGACTGCCAGAAGAACTAACAAATCTGTTCTGGAAAAAGTGCATCTGGAATGCTTCTTGGAAGTGAGAATGGCCAGACTTCGTCTCACCTACTTTGATCATGTTGTCAGAAGGGACCATTTCCTGGAGAAGGGTATCATGCTTGGTAAAGTGGAGGGTCAACAAAAAAGGGGAAGGCCCTTAACAAGATGGATTGACACTGTGGTTGCAACAATGGGCTCAGGTATAACAAGAATTGTGAGGCTGGTGCAGTGTTTTGTTCTGTTGTACATAGGGTCTCTATGAGTCAGAGCTGACTTGACGGCACCTAGCAAAAACAACAGCAACAAGACATGATTGTAAGTGCCAGAACTGAGACTAAACCCTGAATCTGCCAACTCTTCCACTAAAATACTCTTTTCTTTTGTATTTGTTGTTTGTATGTTTTGTTCTGATTCCTAACCAAGAGTGTGTGTTAGAATGATTTGGGAATTATTTTCCAAATACACATTCTTAGGCCCCACTTTCAGCTAACTGAAGCACAGGCCCAAGGGGTGGAACATCTGTATGTTCTCAGACAAATAACTGGGCCCTGCTTGATTACTCTTCTGGTTAAAAACGTCTATGCTGAAATATACATGAGGTTCTCTGAAATGTTATGTTTTGAATTTTCTGGTCTGATGTAGTGACGCTTAAAAACGTAGATAAGGCAGACACACCATCCAGAATATGAGACTGTCAGACTAAGTCCTGTGTTTCTTACAGTGATACTTTTGGTGTATCCCTCAAGGGACCTGCCCTTATAGTGAGTATATTTGAGGTTTTCCTTCATGTGGCTTTGCATCAGTGATGTCAGGTGACTATTGTTAGAATTGTGTACACAGGCAAATGAATGATCTATGATCATCCATTCCAGCACTGTAACTTACTTTGCTTGATCACCTGATTAACATTCTGTTTTCCACCTTCATTTTTCAGTCTACCATTTCTTATGCTGCAGAAGACTTTACCCTCAAGGATAAATCTGTCCAGACTGTTAATCCTTTTGTGAGGCATGAGTTCATTTAAAATCTGACCTTGTATCATCTCCTGACCAACCTCTTGCAAGAAAAAATACCTCCCCAAAACAAATTCTGTCCTAAATTGATTTCTCATGTTTCATTATTATATATCTTCACAGAAGGCTATTTCTATCTGTTTGATTAAAATTTATCATACAAAATAATCTACCCAGCTCATTGGAGCATGTCCTTTAGAGAATAGTTTTATTGTAAGTCAAGATAACAGATGATCTGACCTTGGAGCTGAAATTGTCCTCTAACTCACTTGTCTCTTTTGACAATGACAGGCATATGTTTTCCAGGTGGAGTATAGATTATAGCATTTTATGTTCATCACCAAATTTCTTTATTTGTAAATTTGATTGTACTGACAAAAGTGTTGAGAACTGTCTAGTTTAAATGAACCATTTTATGAATTTTTTCTTAGTATAGTGCCTAGTACAAACTCAGGATTCAGTTCTTTTTTTATAGCTCTAGATATGAAAATTGTCAGTGAAGTTGAGTGTCGGCTTAAGGGAATATATTCTTCACTGGGACAAGAACAAATATCAGTCTTGTCATACTTTACCTTTAATATTGACCAGTCTCTGGTAAAGATGTGAGAATTAGTTTAGTCTTACATCCTATGCTTTCAAGCCTCTCTGCCTTTACATTTGTCAGGAATTCCGATTCCTTCTGATTCGGATGCCCATCCTTCTAATACTGGAATATTTCCTCCTCTAGTGAATTGTGATTCCCCAGCTAGAAATTCTCTCTCTTTCTAAACCTCTTGATGGATGTCTTTACCCAAACCTCTCTGCTGTCTCCATTCAAGTTTTACCTTGAACCACATTGTTTTTGTGTTATCCCCTTAATGGAGTTTAGGATTCTTGGCGTGTGGAGGGAGGAGAGAGGAGTACTTCAGGTGGAGCAAGCATTAGTGTGCACCCTGACACTGCTCATTGTTAATTCATGATGATACAGTTATTACAGAAGCCAAGGACAATTCTTAAAGTTCTTCATGCTGCTTTTAAAATTCATCTTTTGGAGAAGCATGTGGGGATGTCTTTAAGTGCCACTTAAAAAATTAAAGATGTGTTTCCTTCTTTCATTGTTTATGTTTTAAAAATACATGTGAGTTCAATTTTCCTCGTTTCTTTTTTTGCAGTTCCTTGATCTCATAACATGCAGCTCCCTAATGAAGGACAATATTTAACATTCACATGCAGAGTTCCTTTTATTGAAGCTCAATAGAACAAATTATTATCAACTTGCTCTTAGTAAAATTCACTATTAAACATGTTTCATGTTTGCCAAGTGAAAAGTGAATGGCTAAGAGATGTCAGTAAAACCTATTTGGAGAATAATTTTAGTCTCATTTCTTGGATCCCATTTTAGTCCCAATAAAATGAAGGATTGCTCATCTCTCATACAGAATAGTGATGTATGCACATTTTAATCTGATTATTGACTCTTGGGATGTGATTCAATTCATTCAGTAGGTATAAGTGCCTATGAACTGCTGACAGTGATCTTCAGTGAATTTCTGTTTTGAAGAAATTTGGTGAAATTCTCACTGAATTTTCTAATACCTAGTACTATAACAGTAGTTCCACTATAAAAGAATATTGCCCAACCTTCCTTCCGAGGAGTGGCCGGTGGGTTTGAACTGCCAGTCTTCTGGTTAACAGTCAAATGCCTTAGGCACTATGCCACCAGAGCTCCTCTAAAGGGATTAAGAAGGTGAAATAAAGGAACTATAAATTTGATTCCTAATGATTTATTCGGGAGCTCTGGTAGCATAGTGGCTAAGACACTTTGCCTGCTAACCAGACGGCTGGCGGTTCAAACCCACCAGCCACTCCTCGGAAGGAAGGTTGGGCAATCCTACTTCCGTAGTGATACTGCCTCGGAAACCCAAGGAGGGGTCGCTATGAGTCGGGGCCGACTCGACGGCACATAACAACAACAACAACAACAACAATGATTTATTCATTTTCTTCTTACAGTGAATATCCTTTTTAGACATAAATGTGGTGGTTATGTTTGTGTGTCAACTTGGCTGGGCCTGGTTGAGTGGCTGGGCAGCTGGTGGTAGTTATTCCCCGTGATGAGACTGTCAGTCAGCTCCATGGTGGGATCTACCACAAGCAGCTGAGTAGCTGCCTTTGGGACGTGGTCTGCTTCCTGTATATAAGGAGAAGGCTTGGGAATGGTCTCTAGCCTATGGCATGCTTGGACCCTGCATGTAGCCATGTCGCTGTTCAGCAGCCTGCTATGCTCTGCCAACCTTGGGACTTATAATGACTTAAGTTAATGGCCTGCCGTGTGGTTTGGTAACATCGGGACTGTGCCTTTTTACTTGTCAAACTTCGGGCTTCTTAGACTCAGCAGCTAGCAGCTGTCTGAGTAAAGAAACACCTCTAGTTCCAGTGGGCCGGGAGCAAGAGGCAGAGCTGGACCCCAAGGTTGAGGGGCTTTTACCCAGCCCCTAGAGCCTGCCACTTTGAACTTGGACTTAAAGCCTCCAAATTGTAAGAATAAACTCCTGTTTGTTAAGGCCATTCCATTTATGGTATATTTTCATCAGAGCAGCACTAGGTAACCAGAACAGTGAACAACTAGGAAATGCATAGAATGGCTTGTTTCATAATTTCTATCTTCCTGAGTTCTGGTGGCATAGTGCCTAAGGCATTTGACTGCTAACCAGAAGGCTGGCAGTTCAAATCCACTAGCCACTCCTCGGAAGGAAAATTTGAGCAATCTACTTCCATAATGATATCACCTCGGAAAACCAAAGAGGCGTTGCTATGAGTCAGATCCGACTCGACGTCAGTGAGTTTGGTTTTTTGGTTTTGTTTTAATCCCATTACATTTGAAATGGGAACAGCATTAACGTTTAATGAACTTATAACCCTTTCTCCAGCAGAAAGAATATTAAATGAATGTAATGCAGGTTTTATTCATCTTTCCATGCATTTAACTTAATTTTTGCAAACAAGAAAACATGCCATGCACCAATTCAAAAAAATGCTATTTATTGCATGGCAGTTTAATGGAAGTAGTGGTAAGTGGGGCAGGGAGGTGCAAAGATGAGTAAATACTGGAATCTGAAGCAGAGCAGCTAACAGTGTAGTAATGAGATCAAGTTAAAGCATTAAAAGCCTAGAAATACATTTGGGGTAGGGAATAGGATTGGAAGACATTGCTAATGATTGTTTTATCTATGTGTTGAAATTGGTATGAATTAGTTGAAATGGGGACATTAATTTATTTGAGCAGATCTGTGTTATTTTGAAAAAGATAAAGAAGCACAACACCATGCTGTCTGTCACACCAAACTCAATGACTTCATAGAAAATAATGAACCATTTACTTTTTGGTAAAATTCAGTATTAAATACATTTCATGTTTCACAAGTGAAAAAGTAAACAGCTGAGAGGTGTCTATAATAACTGTTTTGTAGAATAAGTTTAGATTTATTTATTGGATCCTATCTTAATCCCAGTAAAATAAAATACTGGGTTTTATGGTAAGGTGGCACAGTGGATTAAGCAGTCAACTGCTAACCAGAAGGTTGGCAGTTCAAACCCATTAGCCACTCTGCAGAGAAAGATGTGGCAGTCTGCTTCCATACAGATTGTTGTTAGGTGCCGTCGAATCAGCTCTGACTCATAGCAACCGTATATACAACAGAATGATACACTGCCTGGTCCTATGCCATCCTCATGATCCTTGCTGTGCTTGAGCCCATCATTGCAGCGATTGTGTCAGTCTGTCTCGTTGAAAGATCTTCCTGTTTTCCACTGACCCTCGATGTTACCAAGCATGATGTCCTTCTCCAGGGATTGGTGCCTGCTGACAACATGACCAAAGTAGGTGAGATGAAGTCTAGCCATTCTCGCTTCCAACGAGCATTCTGACTGCACTTCTTCCAGGACAGATTTGTTCATTCTTCTGGCAGTCCTTGGTATTTTTCAGTATTCTTCGCCAACACCACAATTCAAAGGCGTCAACTCTTCTTCGGTCCTCCTTATTCATTGTCCCACTTTCACATGCATAAGAGGTGATTAAAAATAATATGGCTTGGGTCAGGCGCACATTAGTCTTTGAAGTGACGTATTTGCTCCTTAGAATTTTAAAGAGGTCTTTTGCAGCAGGTTTGTCCACTGTAGTATGACGTCTGAGTTCTTGACTACTGCTTCCATGGACATTGTGGATCCAAGTAAAATGAAATCCCTGACAATTTCAATCTTTTCTCCATTTATCGTGATGTTGCTTATTAGTCCAGTTGTGAGAATTTTTGTTTTCTTTATATTGAGGCATAATCCATAGTGCAGACTATAGTCTTTGATCTTCATCAGTAAGTGCTTCAAGTCATTTTCACTTTCAGCAAGCAAGGTTGTGTCATCTGCATATTACAGGCTATTGATGAGTTTTCCTCCAATCCTGAGGCTGCGTGCTTCTTCATATAGTCTAGCTTCTTGGATTATCTGCTCAGCATATAGATTGGGTAACTATGGTGAAAGGGTACAACCCTGACGCATCCCTTTACTATTTTAAGCCATGCAGTATCTCCTTGTTTTGTTTGAATGATGGCCTTTTTCTCTATATACAAGTTCCTCATAAGGACAATTAAGTGTTCTGCAATTTTCATTCTTTGCAATGTTATCCATACTTTATTATGAGCCACACAATTAAATGCCTTTGTGTAATTAATAAAATACAGGTAAACATCCTTCTGGTATTCATTGCTTTAAACCAAGATCCATCTGACTTCAGCAGTGATATCCCTCATTCTACATTCTATTCTGAATCTGGCTTGCATTTCTGGAAGTTCCTTGTCAATACTGCTGTGAATGTTTCTGAGTTATCTTCAGCAAAATTTTACTTGCATGTTATATTAATGATACTGTTCAATAATTTCCATATTCTATTGGATCATCTTTCTTTAGAATGGGCACAAATATGAATTAGCTATCTTTGAAATTTCTTGCACTTATAAATGTATAAGTGCCTCCAATGCTGCATCCATTTGTTGAATCTTCTCCATGGGTATTCTGTCAATTCCTGTAGCTTTGTTTTTCACCAATTCCTTCAGTGTAGCTTGGACTTCTTCCTTCAGTAACACTGATTCTTAATCATATGCTACCTCTTAAAATAGTTGAACATTGACCAATTCTTTTTGGTACAGTGACTCTGTATTCCTTCCATCTTCTTTTGATGTTTCTTGCATCATACAATATTTTGCCCACAGAATTCTTCAACATTGCAACTTGAGGTTTGATCTTTTTCTTCAGTTCTTTCAGCTTGAGAAGAGCTGAGCATTTTGGGTTTTCTAACCCCAGATCTTTGCACATTTCATTATAATACTTTACTTTGTTGTCTCAAGTCACCCTTTGAAATCTTCTGTTCAGCTCTTTTATTTCATCATTTCTTCCATTTGCTTTAGGTACACCCCATTCGAAAGCAAGTTTCAGAGCCTCTCCTGACATCCATTTTGGTCTTTTCTTCCTTTCCTGTATTTCAATGACCTTTTGCTTTCTTCATGTGTGATGTTCTTGATGTCATCCCACAATTCTTCTGGTTTTCGGTCACTGATGTTCAGTGTGGCAAATATGTTCTTCAGATGGTGTCTAAATTCATGTGGAATATATTCAAGGTCATATTTTGGCTCTTGTGGACTTACTTCAGTTGTCTTCAGCTTCAACTTGAACTTGCATATGAGCATTTGATGGTCTGGTCCACAGTCAGCTCCTGGCCTTGTTTTGCCTGAAGCTATTGAGCTTCTCCATTTCCTCTTTCTACAAATGTAGTCAATATGATTCCTGTGTATTCTTTCTGGCCAGGTCCACACATATAGCTGCCATTTATATTGTTGAAAAAGGTGTTTGCAATGAATAAGTTGTTGATCTTGCAAAATGCTGTCATGTAATCACAATAAAGATTATAGTCTTGGAAACCCAATGAGGCAGTTTTGTTCTATCCTATATGTGGTAGTTAAGTTTGTGTGTCAACTTGGCTGGGCCTGATTGAGGGGCTGGACAGCTAGTGGAAGTTATTCCCCATGATGAGACTGGCAGTCAACTCCATGATGGGATCTACCACAGGCAGCTGAGTAGCTGCCTTTAGGATGTGGTCTGCTTCCTGTATATAAGGAGAAGCCTTGAGGATAGTTTCTAGCTTATGGAATGCTTGGTCCCTGCACGTAGCCATGTCTTTGTTCAGCAGCCTCTGCCATGCTCTGCCCACCTTGGGACTTATAATGGACTTAAATTAATGGCATAACATGTGGTTTGGTGATATCGGGACTATGCCATTTTATTTGTTGACCTTGGGCTTGTTAGCCTCAGCAGCCAGTAGCTGCCTGAGTGAAGAGATGCCTCTAGCTTCGGTGAGCCGGGAAGAGGAGGCAGAACCAAAGCCGAAGGTTGAGGGGCTTCTACACAGCCCCTAGAGCCTGGCACTTTGAACTTGGACTTAAAGCCTCCAACCTATGAGAGAATAAACTCCTGTTTGTTAAGG
Organism: Orycteropus afer afer; assembly: GCF_000298275.1. Taxonomy (NCBI): domain Eukaryota; kingdom Metazoa; phylum Chordata; class Mammalia; order Tubulidentata; family Orycteropodidae; genus Orycteropus; species Orycteropus afer. The sequence continues at coordinate 8,241,743 of NW_006921650.1, read as the reverse complement.
CCATCCCATTTGTGGTATAATTCTTATCAGAGTGGCACCAGGTGACCAGAACACTATAGTATCACTAAGAGTTGGAGTCAATTCTGTGGCAGTGGGTTGGGTTGGGTTTTATGATATAGTGACCTATTTCTTAAAATGTAAGTATTCTGTGACATGTATATTTAGTTATTATTACTAACCACTAGAGCATTCTGTCCACCACACTTATCTGTCAATTTGTCATCCTGTGGTGGCTTGGGTGTTGCTGTGAGGCTGGAGGCTATGCCATCATTATTTCAAATGCCTGCAGGGTCACCCATGATGGATAGGTTTCAGCAGACCTTCAAGGCTAAGGCATACTCAGAAAAGGAAGGGGCCACCCACTTCTCAAAGAATTGGACAGTGAAAACCTTATGAATAACAGTGAAACACTGTCTGATATGTTACTGGAAGACTTTATAAATAGCCCTAGACATATGCAGGAAGATGATTCCCACAGGCCAGAAGGCACTGAAAATACAACTGGGGAAGAGCTGCCTCCTCAAAGTAGAGTTATCCTTAATGATGTGAATGGAATAAAGCATTCGAGACCTCAATTTGACAATGTGGCTTGACTCAAAATAGAAGAAACAACTGCAAACATCCTTGAATAATTGGAACATGGAATGTATGGAGTATGAAGCTAGGAAAATTAGAAGTTGTCAAAAATGAAATGGAACATATACAAATAATATCCTAGGCATTAGTGAGCTAAACTGGCAATTTTGAATCAAACAACCATATAATATACTATGCTGGGAATGACAAATTGAAGAGGAATGGCATGTCATTCATTGCCACAAAGAATGTTTCTGGATCTATCCTGAAGTACAGTGCTGAAAGTGAGAGGATAATATCCATACACCTACAAGGAAGACCATTCAATACTGCTGTTATTCAAATTTATGTACCAACCACCAAAGCCAAAGACATGGAAACTTCTGCATCTGAAAGTAACTGAATGTGCAATCAAGATGTGTTGATTATCACTGGTGATTGGAATGAAAAAGCTGAAAACAAGCAAGAATCACCAGTAGTTCGAAAATATGGCCTTGATGATAGAAATGACTCTGGAGATCACATCATAAAATTTTGCAAGACCGACTTATTCATTGCAAATACCTTTTTTCAACAACATAAATGATGGCTAAATATGTGGACTTCACCAGATAGAGTACACAGAAATCTGATTGACTATTAATGGAAAGAAGAGCTCTGGTAGCATAGTGCCTAAGGCACCTGACTGCTATCCAGAAGGTTGGCAGTTCAAACCCACCAACCACTCCTTGGAAGGAAGATGGGGCAATCCATAGTGATACTGCCTTGGAAACCCAAGGAGGGGTCACTATGAGTCAGGCCGGACTC
>NW_006921650.1:8237644-8239595 GCF_000298275.1 Orycteropus afer afer | reverse complement strand
GGGGTGATGTATGATCAAGAACCATCAGTATTGAAGGAAGAAGTTGAAGCTGCACTGAAGGAATTGGTGAAAAACAAGTCTCCAGGAATTGATGGGATACCCATTGAGATGTTGCAACAAATGGATGCTGCACTGGAAGCACTTACTCATCTGTGCCAAGAAATTTGGAAGACAGCTACCTGGCCAACTGACTGGAAGAGATCCATTTTGTACTCATTCCAAAGAAAAGTGATCCCACAGAATGTGGAAATTATTGAACAATATCATTAATATCACATGCAAGTAAATTCTTACTGAAGATAATTCAGAAAGGGGGCTGTGCTATATTATATTGACAGGGAACTTCAAGAAATGAAGCTGGCTTCAGAAGAGGATGTGAAACGAGGGATATGATTGATGTCAGATGGATCTCAGCTAAAAGCAGAGAGTACCAGAAAGATGTTTACTTTTATTTTATTGACTGTGCAAAAACATTTGACTGTGTGGATCATAAAAAATTATGGATAACATTGAGAAGAATAAGAATTTCAGAACATTTAATTGTGCTCATGATGTACCTGTACATAGACCAGGAGACTGTCATTTGAATAGAATAAGGGGATACTGCATGGTTTAAAATCAGGAAGGGAGTGTGTCAGCATTATATCCTTTCACCATACTTATTCAGTCAGTATGCTGAGCGAATAATCTGAGAAGTTGAACTATATGAAAAAGAACATGATATGAAAAAGAACATGATAGCAGGATTGGAGGAAAATTCATTAACAACTGTGATACTCAGATCACATAACCTTGCTTGCTGAAAGTGAAATGACATGAAGATTACAGACTACAGTCTGCAGTATGGATTACACTTCAATGTAAAAAAAAAATGAAAATCCTCACAACTGGACCAATAAGCAGCATCATGATAATTGGAGAAGACATTGAAGTTGTCAAAGGTTTCATATTGCTTGATTCCATAGTCAACACCAATGGAAGCAGCACTTAAGACATCAGAAGACGTAATGCTCTTGGCAAATCTGCAAAAGATCTCTTTAAAGTGCTGAAGAACAGAGATGTCTTTTGAAGACTAAGGTACACCTAACCCAAGCCTTGGGTCTTTTCAATTGCCTTATATGCAAGTGAAAGCTGGATAATGAATAAAGAAAACCGAAGAAGAGTTGATGCTTTTGAATTTTGAAGAATACGGAAAGTACCATGGACTACCAGAAGAACTAACAAATCTGTGCTGGAAGAAGTGCAGCTGGAATGCTCCTTGGAAACGAGAATGGCCAGACTTGGTCTCACCTACTTTGGTCATGTTGTCAGAAGGGACGATTTCCCGGAGAAGGATGTCATGTATGGTAAAGTAGAGGGTCAGCGAAAAAGGGGAAGACCCTCAAGGAGATGGATTGATGCAGTGGCTACAATGATGGGGTCAGGTATAGCAAGCCTTGTACAGCTGGCCCAGGACCGGGCTGTGTTTCATTCTGTTGTACGTAGGTTTCTGAGGTGGAGCCGACTAGACAGCACCTAACAACAACAACAGTGTGGTGTTGTGTTGTAGTCACTGCTTTAACACTTCTCTTAACATCACTTGGAGAAAGATAATGACAGTCATAAAATGAAAGGTTTTATTTTCTCTATAGACAAATAAATTCTTTGTCCTGTAATTTCTAAAGTAATGCTTTTATTTATGAAAATGTTATAAGAAGGAAGGTTTTTTTCCTTTTTAAGCCACTTGATTTGCTGTGCCTTTGCTCACAACAGAATGCTAATCTCCTCTTACTTTTCACTTACCTGTAAGCCTGCAACCTAAGAACTGAGTTTGACAAATACCAGGAGTCTAGCCTATCATTGTATATAATATTCAAACCCTATATTAAGGAGTCCCTGAGTGATGCAGACAGTTAAGCATTTGACTGCTAACCAAAGGGTTGGCAATTCGAACTCACCCAGAGGCTTCTTG
>NW_006921650.1:8235544-8236321 GCF_000298275.1 Orycteropus afer afer | reverse complement strand
TAGCAGTCAAGTGCCTTAGCCACTATGCTACCAGAGCTCCCCAATACAATACCAGCACTTAATAACTAAGACTGGAGATAAGATAAAAATTCACTTAGAGAAAGAAGAAAGCAAATGAAGAGATTTTATCAGCAGTCTGCTGCAGCTTAACCTGCTGGTTCAGTAATAATGATAAAGGAAACAGGACAACAGGACATGACTGAACTTTTAGTACTGACTCTGCTCTTTTTTATCTTTTCTTTCTTGGAAAATGTGTATGTAGAGTTGATTTTTTTTTTTAAATCCTGTAATTTTGCCCTTTATTTCTGATTAATATTTAGTTAATTCCACTGAAACCCTAGGAGAAATACTAGGATATGTTATAGTAATTTGTATATTCACCTCCCAGCAGTGTTTGAGTTTCATAGCTGGCATGCCTGAATGCCCTGTGCTACTGCCATTAACATTACTCACATAAATCTTTCATATAATAATAGCCAACAGAGCTTAAATCGAGTTGTTGTCTTCAAAGCTGGTACAGGCATACCTCGGAGATATTGCAGCTTCAGTTCCAGACCACGATAAAGTGAGTATCGTCAGGAAGCAAATCATGCTGCTCTTTTTGATTTTCTAGAGTATGTCAAGGGAGGGAGCTCTGGTATCATAGTGCCTAAAGCACTTGACTGCTAACCAGAAGGCTGGCCCAGCCACTCCTCGGAAGGAAGGTTGGGCAATCTACTTCTGTAGTGATACTGCCTTGGAAATCCAAGGAGGGGTCGCTATGAGTTGGGTCCGACT
>NW_006921650.1:8218376-8235254 GCF_000298275.1 Orycteropus afer afer | reverse complement strand
AACTTAGAACTCCAACAGATAACATGGTAAATATGGAAGTATGTCAATAATGTTTTTTAGATAAATTCTGGCATGAAAGCTCAGAACCTCTGGACTAGGAGTTGGAAGACCTGACTTCTAGTCCTGTCTCGGTTCCTAATTGGACATGCAAATGTGGTATTCAATTCCTAAGGCATTTGACTGCTACCAGAAGCCTGGCAGTTCAAACCCACCAGCCACTCCTCCAAAGGAAGGTTGAGCAATCTACTTCCATAGAGATACTGCCTCGGAACCCAAGGAGGGGTTGTTATGAGTCGGATCTGACTCTGTGGCAATGAGTTTGGTTTGGTTTTTGGTTTACAGAATGATGCTAGAGTATCCATGGATTTCTGTTCCAACAACTGCCTCTCAGTCTATGTACAGGTTCCACGTAAGTATGATTAAGTGTTCTGGAATTCCCATTTTTTATGGTGTTATCCATAATTTGTTATGATCCACACACGGTTATTCAATGGTGATAGTTGATAAAACACAAGTAAATATCTGTCTGGTTTTTTCTGCATTCAGGCAAGATTCATCTGGTATCAGTGACGATATCCCTTGTCCCACATCCTCTTCTGAATGCAGCTGAATTTCTCCTTATCAATGTTCTGCTGCAATCCTTTTTTAATTATCTTCAGCAAAAGTTTACTTAGCATGTGATATTAATGATATTGTTCTATAATTTCTACATTCTGTGGGATCACCTTTCTTTGGAATGGATGTGAATACGGATCTCTTCCAGTTGGCTGGCCAGGTAACTGCCTTCCAAATTTCTTAGCCTAGGTGTGGGAGCACCTCCAGCTCTGCTTCCATTTGTTGAAGCATTCTGTCGATTTTTGGAACCTTGTTTTTCTGCTAATGAAGCTTGAACTTCTTCCTCTAATACTTTTATTTCTTGATCATATGTTACTTCCTGTAATAGTTCAACTTTGACCAATTCTTTCTGATACAGTGACTCTGTGTATTCCTTCCATCCTCTTTTTGTTGTTTCCTGCATGCAGTATTTTGCCCATGGAATCCTTCAGTATTGCAACTTGAGGCTTGAATGTTTTCTTCAGCTCTTTGAGCTTGAGAAATTACAAACGTGTTCTTCCATTTTGGTTTTCTAACTCCAGCTCTTTGCACATTTCATTAAAATACCTTACTTTGGCTTCTCAAGCTGCCCTTTGAAATCCTTTTTTCAGCTATTTTATTTCATAAATAAAAGTTTTACTTCATAAATATTCATAAATAAAAATAGAAGACATAATTTTTCTCTCTTGTGTATAGTATAAGTTGGTGAGTGGTTGTTAGGTTCTATTCCATGAGATCATCCAGGGTCTTTGGGTTCCTCTGTGTGTAGTCCTACTTCTCTTAGGGTATTGCCATCATTCACATAGTGGCTCCAAACACAATCTCAAATTCTAGATATCCAGGAGATTTCTTTTAAGGCATTACCTAGAAATTACATGATTCTACATATATCTCTTTGTCTGGAACCCTGGCACATGGCTAGCGTGAGTTAATAAGGCTGGGAAATATTCTTGCTAGGTTACCATATACACAGATAAAATTCAGAAGGATTGATTATTAAATGGATAAAGCAGAGAATGGTTATTGTGAGACAGTGAGTAAATTCTGCCACCCAAAATGATTATCTTGAAATATTAGATAATGCTAATTCCCACTTTACACTTCTTATGGACTTCACACAACACTTCAGATTAAATACAGCAACAACAACCAGCAAATTCCTCAAAACAGAACATATCAAAATATGTGACACAGCTAAAGCAATGCTTAAAGGAAAATTTATAGTATTAAAAGCTCATATTAGAACATAAGAAATATTTCAAATTAATTATCTAGGTATCCATAATAAGAATTAGGATAGAGAAGCAAATTAAGGGGAGCAGAAAGAAATAACAAAGACAAAATAAATCAATGTGATTGAAAACAGAAAACTAATGGAGAATATCAGTTAAACCAAAAGCTAGTTCTTTGAAATGATTAATAAGTAATAAACATCTAGCCAAGTTGATTATGTAAAGAAGGGGATAGCATTGGGAATGAAAAAAGAGACATCACTTTAGATTCTAAAAACATTAAAAGGATAATAAGGGAGTATTATGAATAACTTTATGCTAGTAAATTTGACTACTTGGATGAAATGGACAAATTTTGTGAAATATAGAAATTATCAAAGCTTACCTAAGAAGATAATAGAGATGATTGAATAGCTTTTATCTACTAAATAAATTGAATTCATAGTTCAGAATTTTCCCACAATGAAAATGGCAGGTCCAAAGAGCTTCTCCAGTAATTTTACTAAACATTTGAGAAAGCTATAATACCAATTCTACACAAACTCTTCCAGAAAAATAGAAGAGATGGTAACATCTCCCAAATCAACATATGATGCCACTATCTCCCTGATAGAAAAAGCAGACAAACATATCACAAGTAAAGGATATTACAGACTCATGAATACAGCAAAAATAAATAAATAAATAAATAAAATAAAAAATAACAAAATATTAGCCAATTGAATCAAACAATATATATAAAAGATAATACATCATGACCAAGTAAAGTTCATCGAAAGCATGCAAGGCTGGTCCAATATTAGAAAATCAGTCAGTGTAATTCAACATATCAACAGAATAAATCATAGTAAATATATGATCATCTCAGTAGGGTCAGAAAATAAATAATTGAAATTCAACATTCATTCATAACCAAAACTCTCAGCAAACTAGGAATACATAAGAACTTCTTTAACCTGATGACAGACATCTATGACAAATCTATTGTTGATGTAGATTCCATCAAAGTCTATTTCAAATCATGGTGACTCCGCATATGCAGAGTAAACCTGCTCTATACAGTTTTCAGCAAGTGACAGCAAATTAATGGTGAAGTACTGAATGCTTTAAATCTGAAATCAGGAATAAGGCAAATAGCCACTCCTACCTACCATGCCTACTCATTTTCTTACTGGAGGGAAGTACAATAAGACAAGGAAAATAGTCTAAAGGCATAAAGATTGGAAATGAAGCAAAATGCTCAGTCCCAGAAAACATGATCACCGATGCAGAAAATCCTAAGTTAGCTACAAAACCATTAGGAAGAGCAGTATGCAAAAATCATTGCATTTGCATATACAGGTAGTCCTGACTATTCCAATGACTCCATCCTAAGTTGGTTCTGATGGAAATAGAATATCACGTTATTTTTTAGTTTTCATTCTCATTGCTTTTTATTATCAGTATCTTTATAAATCTGATCTTTATTTCTTCAGATGCGTTGACATGAGAATGATAACATCAACAAATTACACACTCAACTTTGTTTGCAGTTCTTATTGCTAACAGTAAGATGTTCAAAAAAGAGGGGTTCTAAGTATGGTTCGTTGTAATTCGAGTATGTCATAAATCAGGGACTACCTGTACTAGGTACAAACAATTGGAAGTTGAAATTTTTTTTTATACCATTTATAGTAGCATCAATATCATGAAATACTTAGGCATATATTCAATAAAATAATGGCAACATTTGTACTCTGCAAATTATAAAACTGCTGAAAAAAATGTTTTAAAGACTTATACAAATGGAGAGATAGACAAGATTTATTAATTATAAAGCTCAATATTGTTGTCAGTTTCCCCAAAATTGATCAACAGCTCCATTCTAATCCCAATCAAAATTCCTACAGGATTTTGTCTTTTTTTTTTTTTTTTTAATTGATAGTGTCAGGGGGATTCTAAAATCTATGTGGATGTTCAAAAGTACTTAGAATAGTCAAAAAAAAAAATTTACAAAAGAGGAACAAAGTTGGAGGATTCCACTGCCTAATTTTAAAATTTTAGTAATCAAAACATTGAGTTGTTGGCATAAGGATAGCTGTACAGATTAATAGGACTAGAAAAAAAGAGTCCAGAAATGCACTACACATTTGATTTTTGACATAAGCTAATTGATTTTTAACATAAGTGACAAGATAATTAGATGGGAGAAAGGATGTTCTTTTCAACAAATGGTGCTGGAACATTATACCAGCACCCTAAATAAAGGGGGGGTGGGGACCTTAACCCTTACAACATAAACAAAAGTTATTTCTGAATTGATTATAGATCTAACTCTAAGAGTGAAACTCTAAAACGTCTGAACAGAGCACCTAAAATATGAATTATCAAGAGAAAATTGGTAAATTGCACATCATCATATTTAACCATGTCTGCTTTGGAAAACCATTGGAGACCTTGAACATAGCTACAACCATGTCTGTTGAGATTGGGATTCCAATGTCTTTGGAGAAGGTGTGGTTGCAGCCCACTGGATGATGGAGAACTCACTGGGTTTTCCCACACTGGAGCTGGTCCACAGCTGGTTGAAGCTTATACCATAGAACTTCAGGCCAGCATTAGCTAGCTGGAAGCCTCCCTCTGGGGAGCCAGTGGACCAAGCCTGGTGGGCAGGGTATTGCAAGCAGAAAATCAAGGGGTTCTGGCAGGCTAAGTCAGGGAGGTGGCAGAGAACTGCTGGTTAGGTCTGGAAAGCTGAAAGGTAAATGACCATGGATGTTTAGATCACTGATGGGGCTGCACGCCCCTGGACAAAGCCGAGATCCTTCCTCTCCAGCATCGACTTTCAAACTTAACAAACATTGTGCCAGCAGGCAAAAGGGTATTGCAGAATCACAAATAGGCAATGAAGGAGGTACTTGGAGCTAAGAAATATTCCATGTTCTTAATAGTTCTTAATTTCTACCTCGAGGCCTTAGTTAAAATTTCAAAGATTTTCTTTTCTTTTAAATCACATGTGATATATGATAATTTTATTGTAAAATAAAGGAGAAAAAAAAATCAATCTGATACTTTGTGAGTTGAAGGAAGAGTAAGAGAAGCACTCCAGCCCTTGATTCTTGGTCAGGGAGCCTTGGAACATAAGCAATTTAAAACTGAGTTGGCTAAAAATGAGACATTTTGGCAACATTTTTAGGTTTACAGTTTCACATTCCAGGGTGTGGTGGCTGCACCATTCTGACACAGAATTAGCATCTCTAATTGATATGATGTAAAACAGAGGCTTCTGAGGCACAGCCATAGGACACAGTTCCTTGTGAGGCAAAACAGTATTTTTAGGACCAAACCGGATTTTTCTTTTAGTGTCCACATGACACTACACAGATGGTGATGTGGGTGGCTGTGGTTTAAAATCTGAAGTGGTTCATAAAGACACCAATCTTGTCTTCATCTCACCCTTGAGGTGGTGATGGCTACAAGCTTGTCCAGGCGAGTCTGCTACAAAATGATGTGTGTCAGCCATCCCTGTGGGTGGATACTGCCTGACCGCCCAGACAGGCAGCACCCTGGACTGCCAGGCAGTTGGGAACTCAGCCTGCCGGCCATGTTTAGAATTAGGATAGCCATACCTGTTTTAATCCAAAAAAGAACTTGGAGGGGTTTTTTTGTGTGTGTTTTTTTTTCCCGTCTTCTTCTTCTAATGCATATCTCGCTTTCATTCTTAAAGGTATAACTTAATGTTGATCCTCTCCTTCCCCATAGGTTCCTACCTTAAGTTAAAACCTTTTTAATAATCTTACTTTAATATTCCATTCTATCCTAAAGGTAGGCATTTTGAACCCATCCAGTGGCTCTGATGAAGAAAGACCTGGCCATTTGCTCCCATAAAGATTTCAGCCTAGAAATCCCTATGAGGGCAGTTCTATTCTGTCACAAGGCATCAGTATGAGCCCAAAATGAACTCGACAGCACCTAACTTCAACAACTGCTGCACCGCCTGCCTTTATCCAGAAACTTGGATTCTTGCCATTTAATGGGGGTAGCAGAGAAAGACTCACTTAGCACGTGCTGGTTTGGTTTGTTTTTGTTTTTCAGGGAAACGTACATTTCCCCTCATAGGACTTCCTTATTACCAAAACCTGTATTATCAAACCTTATTTTAAAAATTTGAATGTTTCTCATTTTTCTTACATTTCTTTTCTATACCAATATACTGTTCTTCTACTTCTAAATTTATCTTATTGTGTTTTTCAATCAATGAATAAAAAAGACTCATAATTCAGCTATATTTTGGAAGTATATAAATTTAGAAGTTAAAGGAAGGTTGGGCAATCCTACTTCCGTAGTGATACTGCCTCGGAAACCCAAGGAGGGGTCGCTGGGAGTTGGGGCCGACTCGAAGGCAAACAACAACAACAAAGTTCTCTCCAGCATCACTGTAATCCCCTCCCTAGCAACTTTTATTATCCTTTCTTCTATGCCTGTGCAGTCATTCACATAAACATGATGTGTTTGAGAGCAGTGTATGTTGCAACAAAAAATGTTATAAACACTGTTTTCAAGTTCCTTTTTTCACCTAACAGTTTGTCACCGACTTCTTTCCCAATCATTCCCTATAACTTCCATTGTTTTAAAGAGCTCTGGTAACACAGTGCCTAAGGCATTTGACTGCTAACCAGAAGCTTGGTGGTTCAGACCCAGCAGCCACTCTGCAGAAGGAAGACAAGGCAATCTACTTCCAAAAAGATTTACTGTCTCAGAAACTATGAGTCAGAATTGACTGATGGCAGTGGGTTTGTTTTGTTTTGGGTTTTCATTGTGTTTTAACAGTTACATGATGATCCGTTATATGGCTGTTGCGTATTTATCGCTCATAGTCCTGAATACCACCAGCCACTCCTCGGAAGGAAGGTTGGGCAATCCTACTTCCGTAGTGATACTGCCTCGGAAACCCAAGGAGGGGTCGCTATGAGTCGGGGCCGACTCGACGGCACATAACAACAACAACAACAACAAGTCCTGAATAAAGGAGCTATGGTGGTATAGTGACTAAGGCATTTGACTGATGAACAGAAAGTTGGTGGTTCAAACCCACCAGCCACTCCGTGGAAGGAAGACTGGGCAATCTGCTTCTATAAAGATTTACCACCTCAGCAAACCAAAGGGGGTTGCTGTGAGAATCTACTGGATGGCAGTGAGTTTGGTTTTGGTTTGAGTCCTGAACATTTAGTTTGTTCCCAGAGTTTTTATTTCATAGAAGAGCCTGCTGTGATAGGCTCCATGCTCATCTCCAGGGCTTTGCACACTCATAGTATGTACTGTCTTTGCAGAAAAGATTCCTAAATGCAGACTGTTAGGTGCAGCTTGACAGCTTTTATAAATTTACAAATAATCCTCCAGAAATGTTGAACCAATCTACACTCCCAGCAACAGTGATGCCCATGGCCTCCCATGCCACCTGCAGCTTACTGACTATTCCTAGAAGCTACTCTCCACCTGGGCTGGTTGGCACTTGAGTCACTTGCTGTTCTTGTTCAGCCTTGATTTGCTTTCCTGAGATAGAATAAACCCAATTTAGGTAATTTACCACAGTAGCATCATTCCCTGAAGACAGTATTCAAACCAGACATTCCTGGGAGTTATTATAGTCTGTGCTTTTGCAGTGTGGACCACAGTATTTATTAAATTGGTCAGGATCAGTTTTCTTCATCCAGTGGAAAAGGGGATTAAGTTATAATACGTATTTTCTAAACTGTATACATTTCCAGGCAGAACACTGCTAGACACATTTATAAAATGTGTAACAATCAGATAACTGTTACCAGTAATTGGCAGTCAAACAAATCCACCCCAGCTACAACCACCCACCACAGAAGCAAAATAAATTCGTTATTTTTCCTTTTCTCCCAGATGAATAGAAGCCTCAGATTCATTTCATCTGGACAGAATGAAAAAGCCTTCAAGCTAGCAGCTGTCAATAAACTGGTTTTGTATTTTTCTTTTCCTTTTTTCTATAAAAACAATATAGCATCAATAAAGATAGTTTGGAAAAAGGAAAGGGAAAAAAAAGTTAATCTACTACCATAACAACAGCTACTTTATTTTCATTTGAATACAGGTCCTTCTGATTTTTATCCATCTGCCAGTATTTTTATGTCATTGCAAACCTTTTATGAATACAATTTTTAATTCTGATTTTTTTTTTTTTTCATTTTAAACAATACATATTGTTAGATATTTCAGATAATAGTTATGGCCTTGTGGCCTGTGTGTGTTAGTTCTGATAAGGATAGTTTTGGCCTCCCCGGAGAAGACCTATGCCTCTGTATGCTATCATAGGATTGGGATTGGTCAATCTGGGCACGCTGGGCCTTGCCGAGCATCAGGGAACGTGGTCCAGGGTTGGGAGAAGGCCAGGAAGCAGGCATTGCTGCAGTCGCTGCCCTCAGGAACTTTCTGACACTTTCATAAAGCTCTGCTGACTCAAGGTGAAGTCAGCTAGCCACCTGAAGTTGTGAATTTAGTGTGGCTGGAGGGATGATCAGAATAATCAAGAGTAAGAGAAAGAGAGGTGAGGAAAAAAAGGACAAACACTGCCTAAACCAGGATTGCAGCTTTTGATGCAAGTTTAGAATAAACGCCAAATCTCAACTTCCTTAGATTCAGACTGCACTTAAGGTCTCTTTGTTTTTGGTTTTTAATTTTGCTTCTCCTTCCTTTCTTTCATCTTGGCTTCTTTCCTTTCTCCCGCCCTTTCTCCCTCTCTCCCTTCCCCCTCCCTCCTTTTTTTTTTTTGTGTGTTTGCATTGTATCTTCCAATACCTATTTGGCAGTAGTTTGTTTTTTTTTTTTTTTCTCAAAACCTTTTTAATCATCTCAAAGAGACTAAGACGTACCAAAGTGAGGGTAGAAGGATTTGCAATTTGAAAAGCATTATTCAATTCCTATAGTTTCTTTTTTATTTTTTTCAGATTAAGTCCAGATACTTAATTTCTTCTGAATATTGAACTAGTTTTAAAAGAGGTTATGAGAATTGCATGTTTAATAAAAGCAAGCACTGCTTTAACTGAAATTTCAGAAACATCACCCTAGGACTAGAGAACTACATCACATTCTGCACATTTTCACCTCCTGGAGGTTGATTGTTTCATTAAAAATGTTTAATGGTTTTATTGAAGTATAATTGATACACTGTAAGTTGCATTTGTTTAAAGAATTCAGTTGGATGTTTGGCATATATGTTCACCCATAATCAAGGTAAAAAAGAAAAACCAAACTCACTGCTGTTAAGTCTGTTCTGACTCATAGAGACCCCTCCTTGGGTTTCCCAGGCAGTGTCTCTACAGTAGATTGCCCAGTCTTCTTTCTGAGGAGTGGCAGATAGGTTTGAACCACCAGCCTTCTGGTTAGCAGTCAAATGCCTTAGGCACTGTGCCACCAGAGCTCCTGTAGTCAAGATAGTCATGATCATAATCACCACAATCAAGAGAGTGAACATATTCATCATCCTAAAATACGTGTGCCTCTAATTCTTCATCCCTTCCCTGCCTACACCTTTCCCCCATTGATCTGCTTTTAGTCACTATAATTAATTTGCATTTTCTCAAATTTTGCATAAATGGAATTATAGGATATGTACTTTTTTTCTTTTTTTGGCCTGTTTTTGTTCAGTGAGCATAACCATTTTGAGATTCATCCATGTTGTTTCTAACATCAGCAGTTCATTCTTTTTTATTGCTGAATGATATTTCACTGTATGGAGATACCATAATTTGTTTATCTGTTTACTTTTTGATGGATGTTTTGGTCATTTCCAGTTTTGTTGTTTTCTATTACATGTGAAACTGCCATGAACATTTGTGTAGAAGACTTTACATGGACACATACTATATTTTTATGCAAATAACACACATTGTTTTCACCAACTGAGCCCTTCTCCCAAGGTATTTTCACAAACATGCTATGCTAGTTTTTGCTGTAAAAAATTACCATAGTGTGTTTATGAAAATCCCTCGGAGGAGGGAGCAGTTGGCAAGAAACAAAAACAATGGGATAAAAATAGGCTATTTCCTTTTCCACTGGGTAAATACCTAGAAGTAAAATGACTGGATTATATGGTGGATGTATGCTTAACTTTTTAAAAAACTGCCAAATTGTTTTCCAAAGTCATTATACCGTTTTTATATCCCCACCAGCAATCTTTGAGTTAGTAGCTTTACGTCTTTATCAACCCTTGGTCTTTTTAGTCTTTCTAATATTGTGGTTGGTGGTTGTGGTATTTTATTGTTGTTTTAGTTGTTGTAGCATGAGCTCTGGCTCATGGTGACCTTAAGTAGAACAGAATAACGTGTCCAGTCTTATGCATCTTCGTCATTGGTGGTGTGTTTGAAACCATGTTTGTAAGTATTGTGTCAGTCCATCTCACAAAGTGTTCCTCTCATTTTCACTGACCCTTTACTTTACCAAAGATGGTATCAATTTAATTATAGACATTTTAATAGGTGTGTACTGATAGTATACAATAGTTTTAATTTGCATTTCTCTAATGACTGGTGATGTTCAGCTTCTTTTCATGTACTTACTTACATCTTCTTTGTGAAATGCCCACATGTTTTGCTAACTGTTGTCATTTAGGTTATTTGTTTTCTGCTTGGTAAGTTTTAAAAGTTCTGTATGGATTTTTGGATAGAGAATGTTATTAGATATGTGATTTACAGTATTTTCTCCCAGTCTGTGGTTTGTCTTTTCATTTTCTTAATAGTTTCTTTTAAAGAGCAGAAGTACTTAATTTTTATGAAATCCAAAGAAATCTTTGCCTGTCACATGATCACAAAGACTTTTTTCTATATTTTCTTACAGAAATTTTACAGTTTTAAAGTTAGGTCTGTGATCCATATTTGCTTAATTTTTATATATGGTACCAGGAATAGATTAAAGATTTTTTTAAATATGTATAGTTATCCAGTTGTTCCAGAACCTTTTGTTAAAGTCTGTCCTTTTCCCACAGAATTGTCTTCATAACTTTATTGAAAATCAGTTGGCCATGTGTGTGTTTTTCTAGACTACTCCTTCCTGATGCCAGTCTCACATTGTCCTCATTATTGTAGCTTTATGGTAAGTCTTGAAATTAAGTAGTGCTAATCCTTTGATTTGTTTTTCTTTCACAAAGTTGTCTTGGCTGCTCTGATCCTTTGCATTCCCATGTGAGTTTTAGAATTTGTTGGTCTTTGTTATACAAAAGCCTGATGAGTATTGGAATGGGATTATGTTCAATTGTTAGATCAATTTGGAGATAATTAGCATATTAGTGATTTTGAGTCTTCTCTATGAACATAATGTATCTCTTTATTAGGTCTTCTTGAAAATCTTTGGTAAGTTTTCATTATTGATTATTTCTTCAAGCTGTTGTAAATGGTATTTTAAATTTAAATTTCTTATTCATTACTTGTTGTTGTTTTGTTGTTATTTGCCATCAATTCGGCCCCTTCTCATAGCGACCCCTCCTTAGGTTTCTGAGGCAGTATCACTACGAAGTAGGAATGCCCAACCTTCCTTCCGAGGAGTGGCTGGTGGGTTTGAACTGCCAGCCTTCTGGTTAGCATATTCATTACTAGTATATAAAAATACAGTTGATTTTAGTATATTGATCTGCATCATGAAACCTTAATAAAGGTTGTTGATTCCAGTATCTTTTTTGTGGATTCCATAGATTTTTCTATGTAAATGATCATGTCATCTATGAATTAAGATATTAATGTTTCTCCTTTCCAATATGTAGACATTTTATTTCATTTTCAAGCCTTATTGCACTGACTAGAATCTCCAACACAGTATTGCATAGAAGTGGTAAGAGTGGACACTCGTGCCTTGCTCTGGATCTTAGGGGCAAAGCATTCAGGATTTGATCATTAAGTACAATGTTAGTGATCAGTTTTCTGTGGATACTGTTTGTTTAGGTTGAAGAGTTCCTTATTGTCCCAGTTTACTGGAAGTTTTAAATTAGAAATGGATTTGAATTTTGTCAAATATTTTTTCTCATCTATTGATATGATAATATGACTTTGGACCTTATCATCTTGCATCATTTAAAAAAAAAAACTGTCACTTATTTTCCTTCCTCTATATGTTCCCTTGATTGCTTTTAAGGTATTTTCATTATCATTTGTTTTTAAGTAACTCAATGTAATTTTAATTTTAAGTGGTTATATGAAGCGCTTTTGTGGACTTTAAGGAGCTCTGGTGGTGTAGTGCCTAAGGCATTTGACTGCTAGCCAGAAGGTTGGTAGTTCAAACCCAGCAGTCATTCCCTGGAAAGAAGATGGGGCAGTCTACTTCCATAAAGATTTACTACCTCAGAAACTTATGAGTTGGAACCAACTTGATGGCAGTGAGTTGGGTGGGGTTTTTTTGTTTTGTTTTGCTTTGTTGGTGTACTTTTCACCATGTTTTTCTGCTTGGGGTTTGTTAAACTCTTTGGATATCGGTATGGAGCTTCCATCAATTTTGAAAAATTTTTTACCTTGAGCTATTTTTCCATCACTCCTGCTCTTCTCCGTGAGCAGAACCAATTACATGTCTAATTTGGCCAGTTGGTTTACTGAATGTCACATGACTCACTGTGTTCACTTTTTTCCAGTCTTTTTTGCTCCTTGTGTTTCATTTTAGAGAGTTTCTATTGTTATATCTTCAAATTTACTAATTTTTTGTTCTGCAATGTTTATTCGATTGTTAATCCCATCTAGTATATTTTTCATCTCACATACTGAAGTTTTAATTGCTACAAGTTTTCTTTTGACCTTTTTTTTTCTTTTGTTGGTCTCTTTCATCTATTTTTAACATGAGCAGTATTTCCTCTAGGTTTTTGAGCATATGGAATACTTTTGTAATAATTTCCTATTCTACAAATTCTAGCATCTGTGCTCATTTCTGGGTCACTTTTGGTTGATTGATTTGAATGGTTTTTCTTCTCATTATAGATTTTATTTTCCTTGTTTTCATGCCTTATAATTCTTTTTTATTTGATGTCATACATTGTGAGGTTTTTTTTTTTTTTTTTTCTGTCAGGGTGGGATATTTTTGTATTCCTAAAAATGTTGGTCAGCTTGTTCTGTGACATGGTCAAGTTCTTTTGGGTGTTGCTCTTAGGCTTTGATAGGCAAGACACAAGCTACCTTTAGTCCAGGGCAAGTTTTTCTTCACTACTGAAGGAAGATTGTTTCCAGTACTCTAAACATGAGGTTTTCTGAATCATGAGGTTTTCTACTCAGGCTATTGGGAACAGGTACTATTCTCAGTTCTATGTGAGCTCTAGGCACTAGTCTTTCTAATCCTACTTATGGGTCTTTTCCTATCCTTGGGTTGAAACAAAAGAAAACAAAAAACACATTGCTGTCCAGTTGATACCAACTCATAGCTACCCTATGTGACATAATACAACTGCCCCATAGGGTTTTCAAGGCCGTGGTCTTTATAGAAATAAAGACTGCCACATCTTTCTCTCATAGAGTGGCTGGTGGGTTCAAACTGCCAACCTTTCCGTTTGCAGCTGAGCGCTTAACCACTGTGCCCCCTGTGTAGTTGCCTCACATCTGTGCACTGATCAGTACTTAATTGAATCTCAAAGGGGATCCTTTACAGATCTTTAGGGTTTTCTCTTTGTACAGATTTCTCCTCTCTGATACTCTGCTCTTTGAATCCTAGCAGCTTTTACTTTCCTGGGCTCCGAGCTATATATCTTCAACTCGGGGAGCTTGTCAAGGCTCTGCCAGGCTTTACCCTCCCTGCATCATAACCTGGAAATTTTCTCCAGGCAGTAAGTTGGAGCAATCATAGACTAACCTTATTTGTTTTCTGTCCCACAGGGATTGCTGACCTTCATTGTATGCTATTTAAATTCTTGAGAGCCATTATTTCATATATCTTTTCTGATGTTATAGTTGTTTTAGGAGAGAAGTAAATCCAGTTTCTGTTACTTAATCTTGGCTGAAGTAGAAGCTGTGACTGCTTCTTTATATTCCTCTAGCATTTAGCATGCTGCTAGCTATATAGTAAATACTCCTTCAAGAGTCACACAAATCCACATACAAATAATAGATAAGCATGTGAGGTAAAGAGCAAAAGGTAACTTATTGAGAAGGTATGACAATAAGTCGGAAATATAGGACAGGGGAGCGTTTGTGGGCAGGGCATTGAGGGATTGCTCCAGGCCCAACCAGTCACTCAGAGCACCGGTATGATTGAGTTTTGCCTTCTTTTAGGGATACTTAATAACTGAAATGTCATGGATCTGAAACTACTTGTTACCTAACCTGATTGATCAGGGCCAGCGGGAGAGGCAGCAAATGAAAGTTCTCAAACACAGGCTCAGTTCAACATATTAAGCAAAACCCAAATTCCCTTCTTTGTTCCCTTTCTTCCCTCTTCCCAGAGTCCTGCCTAGTGCCTCCCTCAGGAAGGTCTTACCAAGGCTTCTGATTGCTCTTTTATAGAGAGACAAATGCCCCATATCACCCGGAGTTGAACGGATCTATTTCCCATTGTTTTTCTGTTCTGGGTTCTGCTTTTTGGAAGTGGATTATTCTTTGGTTAGGTTTACTTTTTTCTACCAATTATTGAAATTTCTTTGTATTTTACTTTATTTCACATTGCTTTCAGAATTTTATAAGCGCAAATATTGAGTCAAGTTTTAAAGGAAGACATTCTAGAAGTCGTCAAAGGATATTGCCAGGTTATTTTTCTACATAGAGCTTTTTCTTTTCCCCCTTTCAAAGTGTCATTCTGGCGTAGAATATTTGAGCTTCTGTTCTTAAAATAAATAACTCCAATCTGGTTGAAAATGTAGGTTCATTTCCAGGCAATTTACCAGTAATTTTTAAGGTAAGGTTTTCCTACAGACCACACAATCTCATTATTTTTGTTTTGTTTTTTCTTCCTCATCTTCTCCCAGCTTTACTTTGAGGTAAGAAAAGGTGGTTCTGAGTTAGGGGAATCTTAGTGTCTGATCATAATAATTACAAATTTTATATAACAGGATTCATCTGAGGTAACATTTAATTAAGACTCAGTCTAAAGTGGCTTAGCTCTGCACAGGAGTGAATACTAGAGAGTATTTCCAACCTGCATGAGTCTGTGTGACTAGTGAAATAAGTATTCAAAATTGGAAAATTGGACTGCAAAGTAGGTGACCTAATTTTATTTTATTTTATAGTTACAGATGTTCTGTGAGTATTTCACAAACTCCTCTGGTGTTGAAACTGGTGACATTTTTGTTAGTTGTCAGGAACATTAAAATATCACATGAGGTGACATCTCTTATCTTTTTTCTGGTTCACCACTAGGTTTCATCTTCTGTCCATTATACTCTGGCGCTGAAACTTGAAATCACACTTCAGTTGAATACAAGTTTTAATACTTATAGTCCTGGTAGGAGGGAAGTTGGAGGTTCGACAAGAAGGAGGCATAATTTAACTGCAAAGAAAACTTTCTTTTGCTTAGATTAAGCTGTCCACTCTTTGCCTTCCCTTGCTTTGTTAAATTAGTTTACCTTCCAGAATTTTGTGTTTTGTAATGCGAAAAAGGATGTGGGGAGGCATCCTCTTTGACCTCCTCTAACTTCACAAAGGAGAGACAGAATCACCATCAGCAGCATCAGCCCAAGGCTGATTCCTGTGAGGCCAAGGTCAGACATGCCACCATCCTCTAACCCTCTTTACCAATTCTGACACCAGCTCTCCCTCCCATGGTACTCTCTGCTTCTCTGCTGGGTTTGACAATTTGTTGCAATGGCCACACAGAACTCATGCACAGTACTAATGATTATGGAGTTTATTGGGAAGCAACAGGTTACAATTCAGGTTCATGAATGCTCAGGGTACAGTTATTCAACCAGGACAGCCTCTCTTCAGCTATACCCACAGACATGCCTTTCTTTGGCCCTTGACCTCTCAGCCTGGTCTCTGCCTTACATGGCAAGTGTTATAAAGCTCTTTTAGCTCTGTTGATAAGGGCACTCCACTCTGCCAGTGAGCCTCTTGCCCAAAGGCACTCATTTTGCTCCCTGGTCTGGCAAGCCTTCTACTCTGTCTCATGCTGGTCTCTTGGTTCTGCTGCCTCAGCTGCTGCCATCTCTCATTCCCATTTCTCTGCCAACAATGTCCAGTGCAGGGATCTCAAGTCCAAGGACATGCTCCACTCCTGGCTGCTGTTTCTCGATGGTAGTGAGATCCCCCTTTTCTGCTTCTGGGATGGCTCATTTTAAGCCTAGTGAGATGGCAAAATCGACCAATCCCCATGTTAGAGGTCCATACACCATATTTCCATGGTCCCACCCCTACAAGGGTACTATGTACCTTATTTACATTATTAGCAAGCTCTCCAATCTCCCTGGTTGGCCACAAGCACCTCCCCTTTGCATAATCCTACCCAGTCATCTGGTGGGAGTCACAAAGACCATGGATGGAAGAGCCATACTAAGTAATTCACTGCATTGCACAACTCAACACTTTGTTATAGGCATGGGAAAACTGAAACACAAAGGTAATCCAGAAGAGAAATAAGATTAATCTATGAATTTCTCACTTTCTTGGAGACCTGAGATCATGTTTAGAATAATGGTACAGCCCATATTCTATTTTCTATAAGTATAATCAACTCTGCAGTATTAAAGTTACCATAATATACAATGATAATAATTTTTTTCTCAAGTTTATTAGAAGACCGTGTACTGTCACCAGGATAAATGTGTTGAGAGGTAGCAATAGTACTAACCAAGTGTAGATATTTTGTGTGCCTTAACCCAAAAATGATAACCCACTGCCGTCAAGTCAGATCAACTCATGACGACCCCTCCTTGGATTTCCAAGGCAGCATAACTGTGGAAGTAGATTGCCTAACCTTCCTTCCGAGGAGTGGCTGGTGGGTTTGAACCACCAGCCTTCTGGTAAGCAGTCATTAAAGAAGTTAATATTTTGAAAAATGGAGGACTAGGCAGAAGGACTACACAGACCCTCTTCAACAAAGAAAAGGGAAACCAATTAACACAGACACAGAAGATAATCTTGGACCCCTGAGCCTT
>NW_006921650.1:8160875-8212676 GCF_000298275.1 Orycteropus afer afer | reverse complement strand
GCTACCACTGTCATCCACTTGGAACAGATGTAGGAGATCCTGCATAGACAGAGAGAATGGTGTGGAACAAAACTCAAAATCATTTGGAGACAAAAAAAAAAGAAGAAGAAGGTGGGGAACAGGTTTGCTGATCCAATAGAACCTGGTGGAACCACTGAGACTATGGCCTCTAGTTACCCTTCAGGTCTGGAATTGAGCCCACACCTGTGGTTTCCAGCCAAACAAGGTACAGGCATGTGAGTTAAACATTTACCTCAAGTAGACACCCGCCCTGAAGAGAGCAATCATGGGAGAAGGAAAGGCTGCTTATGCACAGGGAGACAGCTCAGGGTGCAGGAGAGTATGGAGGGATGGACACTGGGAAGCGGTAACTATGGGGAGGAAGTGGGAGGGGAGCTGTTGTATTGTGGTAAACTGTGGTCAATGACATGTGACAATGTATATGTCAACTGCTGTATGGAAAGTGAATTTGCTCTGTAAATCTTCACCCAAATCAAAATAAAATAATAAAAACATAAAAAAATAAATAAATAAAAAGACTGTGCCTTTGTACTTGTCAACCTTGGGTTTGTCAGTCTCAGCAGCCAGCGGTTGTCTGAGTGAAGAAAAGCCTCTATCTTTTCTAACCAGGAGCAGAGGGTAGGGCTGAAGCCCAACCAAGGCTGAGCGGCTTTCACCCAGCCTCTAAAGCCTGGCACTTTGAACTTGGACTTAAGGCCCCAAAATTGTAAGAGAATAAACTCGTGTTTGTTAAAGCCATCCCATTTGTGGTATATTACTGTCAGAGTGGCACTAGGTAACCAGTAAACACACTCTTCTTCATACAGTCCAGTTTCTCAGATCATTTACTCAGCATACAGATTGAATAAGTATGGTGAAAGGATATAATCCTGATGCACTCCCTTTCCTGATTTTAAACCATGCAGTATCCCCTGTTCTGTTCAAATGACAGCCTCCTAGTCCATGTAAAGGTTCCTCATGAGCACTATGTGATGCTCTAGAATTCCTATTCTTCTCAATGTTGTACGTAATTTGTTATGAACCAAGCAACCTAATGCTTTTGCATGGTCAATGTTTTGGTTATCTAGTGCCACTCTGACAGGAATATACCACAAATGGGATGGCCTGAACAAACAGGAGTTTGTTCTCTTACAGTTTGGGGGCTTTGGGTCTGAGTTCAAAGTGTCAGGCTCTCAGGGCTGGGTGAAAGCCCCTCAGCCTTGGGCTTCATTTCTGCCTCCTACTGCCAGCCCACTGAAGCTGGAGGCTTTTCTTTACTCATACAGCTGCTGGCTTCTGAGGCTGACAAACGGATGGTGGACAAGTACAAAGGCACAGTACCGATGTTACCAAACAACACGGCAGGCCACTAATTCAAGTCCAGAAGAAGGCTCAAGATTTACAGGGCATGGCAGGCTGCTGAACAACATCTTGGCTACATGCAGGGTTCAAGCATGCCAAAAAACCTGGAGACCTTCCTTAAAGCTGCTTCTTATATACTGGAAGCAGCCTACATCCCTAAAGTAGCCACTCAGCTGCTCCGGCAGATTCCACCATGAAACTGATTGCCATTCTCACCATGGGGGATAACTACATCCAGCTGCCCAGCCACTCAACAAGGCCTGGCCAAGTTGACAACAACCTTAACTACCATGGTCAATAAAACAAAAGTAAAACATAAAAAAAAAAAAGTTAATATTTTGAACAACTTTGCCATAAAGTAATAGTCATTCAGCTAGGTTAATTTCCAGTAAAGTTTATTTGTCCTTATTGTTAGTAGTAGAGTTTTATTTGGTTTGAGATGTAACTATTACATTCCACTGTGCGGTATGCCCCAGAATGTATGAGGAGACACCTTGACTCAGGGTGTAGTACCTGAGTACTCACTCACCTCACCTCTGTGATGACCATTTACAAAGATGCCTGTTTGACTGGGACAATGAAAGGCTCTTTCAGTTGTCAAAGTCTGTGACTACTTCCCTACTCATATTAAAACACATATTCTTTGAAACTAACTTTTAAGAACTTCTGTCAGTTTTCACTAATACTTAGTATATTTCCTTTCTAGGATGCTATCATTATGTAACATAGAATGTTTTGCATGATATTCCATTTGACTTTGCCTTAGTCTGTGCTTTGCCTGCTGTCTTTGTGTGTTAGATGAAGTATAGGCACCTTAGTTTCTTCTTATCTGAATCAGCTTTGCTTGCTCATTATTTCTTTTTATCAAATCTGGTCAGTCTCCTTACTGACCCCACGACTCCTTACTCAGTAGACTCATTCTTCTTTTCTTTCTTTAAATAATTTTTTTTTTTATTATTGTGATTTGGGTGAAAGTTTTGGGAGCAAATGGTTTTCCATTCAATAATTCATACACATTTTGTTTTATAACATTGATTGCAGTCCCCACAGTGTGACAGCATGTTTGCCATTTCTCTCCTGCCTTCTGAGCTTTCTCTCTGGGCAAATGCTGCCTTTTATTATTTTGTATGATTGATTGTTCTAATGAATGCATAACTCCTTAGTGTTAGTGCTCACCCCACAAGCCTATCATTTGCCTGAAATTTGAGCCACAGTAGTGAATTCACCTCTGAGAGTAAGTTCATTTCCAGGCTTGCAGGGTGTCTAAGGGCCATGGTATCAGGGGTTCCACCAGTCTCTATCAGACCAGTAAGCTGGTCTTCTTATGAGTTAGAGTTTTGTCCCATATTTTTCTTCCATTTTATCTGGGACCTCCAACTGTTATACTTTTCAGGGTGCTCAGCAGTGGTAGCCAGGCACCATCTAGTTCTTCTGGTCTCAGGGTCGTGGAGTCTGGGGTTCACAGGGTGCATTAGTCCTTTGGACTAATTATTTATCATTTCTTTTATTTTTTATTTATTTATTTATTTTTATTGTGATTCAGGTGAACATTTACAGAATGGATTCGTTTTCCATTCAACAATTCATGCACATTGTGCAACATTCACTGCAATCCTTACAATGTAACAACACTCTTCCCACTTCCTCCCTGTGTTTACCATTTCCCTTCATCTTTCTTTCCTATCTATTCCTGCCTTCTTAGCATTACACCTGGGCAAATGCTTCCCTTTTGATCTTGTGTGGTTGATTGTTCTAATGAGTGCATATTGTTGTTCACCTTACAGGCCTGTCAATTGTTTGGCTGAAAATTGAAGCATAGAGGTTGAGTTCAATTCCCAGTTTCAAGGCTGTCTAAGGGCCATAATCTTGGGGCTTCCACCAGTCTTCTTCAAACTAGTAAGCTTGGTGTTTTTTATGATTCTGAGTTTTGTTGCACATTATTCTCACACTTTATCTAGGACCTTCTATTGTGATCCCTTTAAGAGTGCTCAGCAGTGGTAGATGGGCACCATCTTTGGCTTAACGTGTTGCTGTCAGGTGCCATCAAGTTGATTTTTGACTCATAGTAACCCCATACAACAGAGAACTGCCCGTAGGATTTTCTTGGCTATACCCTTTATGGGAGCCAATCTCCACATCTTTCTCCCATGGAGCTGCTGGGTAGATTAGAACAGCCAACCTTTCATTTAGCTGGTGAGCACTGAACCATTGCTCAACCAGAGCTCCTTACATGCATATCAAAAATGTTTCCCATTTAAATACGGAGAGCTTTCATTGAACATTTTCATGCAGAACATTGTATTTTCAGAAATGAAATACTGACCTAAAGTAGGCAGTGCCTACATTACCCATCAATAAATAAATAGATCCTTGTTGCTACCACATGAGAAGATGCTACGTGGAACTACAAAGAGCTGCCCATGAGAAGAGCAGCTCTACAGCCAGTCCCCACCTGCCAATTAGTGCATACCAGTTGGAGCTCCTGCCCTTTTGAATTTTCATTTGGGAATATCAAAGTGTTTCCTTTGATGGAGAAACCATAATTCTCTAACATATTTCTAGTGGTTAGCATTTGCCCAGGCCTCATTTTACCATGATTTCTGGTAGCTCTTCAGGCCCCACAGTAACCCTAAGGTAGAGTATTCAGACATGCTCTCTGGGATTGATGAAAATCCATCAAGCTATTGTCATATGGTGTTGCAGTTAACTAATGAGAGATTTACATTTATTAATTTACATTACATATAGTTTACCACTTTCTCCAGTGGTTTCATGTGCCCTGTATAGACCCACATAGACTGTCAACCTCTGTGGAAATGTGAGTTTTGTGTTTTTTCCTGCTTCTCTTCAGCCCACCTAACTTAATCTCCAATCTTGTCAGATATTCAGTAAGTATTTGCTGAGGGATTTACAGTCCAGGCCAGAAGCAAAATTGCAGGGTGTATTTGAAAGCTGAATAGCATGACCTTTATCACTGGCCAAAACCAAAAGAACTTAATCAGTTGTTGTTGGGTCAGTTTTGACTCATGGAGACCCTGTGTGTCAGCACAGAACTGTGTCCCCAGGGTTTGCAGTGGCTGGTTTTTCAGAAGTGGGTCTCCAGACCTTTCTTCTGAAGTGTCTGTGGGTGGACTCAGACCTCCAACTAGGCCATGCTGTGAAAAATCCAGTGCTATTGTGTGTTCTAGATGCCTTTTATGTTCATCATCAACATCAAGTTTTAAGATTCTGGAAACCAGATTCTATAGAAAGTGTTGGGGAGGGGGGCAGACTGGATGAATTTTTTTATATGTCAAACTTTAAACCAAAATTAAAGCATCATCTACAGTAACTTCAGACGGAGGCACAGAGGCAGACTTAGAAGGGACCTGTGGGAAAGCCTCCCACAAACTTCAATATGTCCATTGTTCCAGTTAAGAGAAAGAGGAAAAGGAAGTAAGAACTGAAATCCTTATATCAAGGAGGAAGGTGCCTTGGGACTCTTCTTCACCTGTTCTTGGATCCCCAGTGATGTTCCCTTTCTTTGCTTTAGCTCCTGGAATCTACTTGTAATGAGCAACAATAGTCTAAGAATATAGAACTGTTTTCTCTAAAGTTAATACTTTTCAGTGAGATGCATTCCACTTTTAGAAAGAGTTTGACCTCAAACTTTATTTCTCTTTTCTGCAATATAGAAAGATCTTCAAGATATGTTAAAGAAAAAAGGCAAAAGTACAAAGTTGGTCTAAGTGCCCATCAGGTGAAGGAAGAGAGGATGGCTGAACAGGTGGCCATGATGAGATATCCTGTGCATGTCTGGATTTTGTAGAGGGAGCAAGACCAGGACCTGTGCTATAGTTTTATTGAACATTCTTACATAGTGTTTATTGTTATTATTTTCTATTTGTGTGTGATATTTTCATAAATTTTTTTTAAGAGAGGACATTTCCTGGTCAGCCTTCATTAAACTTTGGACTCAGCACTAGGCTGAATGCTTGGTGATGCTCTGGCAGCTTCTGGCCTTTTGGTCTGTGTATTGCTATTATTGATTACTTCAGGTGCCTGAATAGGTGTTTCCTTGACAGAAGCAGGGAAAATGGGCAATGCTTTATGATGGAAGAGTATCAGAGCTTCTGGAAGGGCTCTGCATTCACAGACCTCTGTCAGATGGGCCAACACTAGTGTATTGTATTATTACACTTGTTCTGTGAGTAGATGGATCTGTGCAGTGTGATAACCAGGCATTTTGAATAGCAGTGTCACTAGGGTGCAAATGCTAGCCAGCCTTCCAGATTATTTCCATAACTAAAGAATGGTGCTGCTAACCAGCTTCATTCAATTTCAGGGTTTGGATGAAACCAAATTAGATTTTAATCAGCCAGAGATTGTGCTAGCACATAGTAGATACATAAACATTGCAGTGTTTCCTGAACAGAGGCATAAGGACAGTGGTTTTTCAGAGGGAATTTATATATAATTCATGACATTAGTAATGAGTAGATATAGACTGGATTAATTTTAAATCCTCAGTAAAAGATGGAAAAAAAAAAAAAAAAACCAGAAACGAAAGGAAGCTACCTTTGTTCTGAAACTTGATTAGCATTGTGACGTTTTAGAAAGAATCTAGGCTTTAGGGTCAGAACCCTCTGTTCTATTTTCTTACCCTCCATTTATTAGCTGTCTTTCATCATACAGAAGTCCCTGGGTGGTGAAATGGTTAACACATCCCACTGATAACTGAAACATTGGAAGTTCGAGTCCACTTAGAGATGGGTTGGAAAAAAGTCCTGGCAATCTACTTCCAAAAATTAGCCACTGAAAACCCTTTGGAGCACAGGTCTACTCTGACACCCATGGGGTCTCCATGAATCAGAGTCAACTTTCTAGCAGCTGGTGTCCCCATACAAGACACTTGACTTCTGCCTTTGTCTGCATCATGAACATAAGAGTACCTAACTTAGTAGGATTATTGTAACATAGAGAGAGAACATTTTATAAACAGAGCATATAGTTGACATCCTTCACTAAGAATCATTTTGCTGTTCTTATTGGCTGAGAGGCAGCAACCACTATTCTAGGCTGGCTTCCACTTGCATCATTTGCCTCAGTCCCTCTGGGCTGGCCCGACTTTGAATGGACCCTTCCATCCAAATCTTAGCTTCATGGAACTACTTCTTTCATGGCTCCAATACTAAGCTTTGGCTCTCCTAAAATATCCTTAGCCAGGGAAAATTATACCA
The DNA here is from genome assembly GCF_000298275.1 of Orycteropus afer afer. Classification (NCBI taxonomy): domain Eukaryota; kingdom Metazoa; phylum Chordata; class Mammalia; order Tubulidentata; family Orycteropodidae; genus Orycteropus; species Orycteropus afer. Next base: position 8,206,095 of record NW_006921650.1, on the reverse strand, counting down.
AATAGATCTGGCTTTGATCTGTTTTCAGTTTTGACTAAATTATGAACATAATACTATATTTTAAAGTATAACTGAGAGACTCTAGGCTACAAAAATTCCAAACCATTTTAGTATTTTCAGATCTTGAAAGTAGATGATTAACTATTGTCAGTACTTACATTGACTTGGGCTTCCTTGGCTATTGAATTCCTGGCTCCAGTTCACACCTACATTCTCCCTTTAATACTGTATGGCATTTTTTTTTTTTTTAATGCCTTAATTTCAAAAGTGCATGTTCTGTATTGGTTTTGTTATTTAGATTGTGATCTTTGATATGTTCTATCCTAAAAGCTGCTCTTACCAAGATGGTTGGAGAACCAGCAAAAAGTCAATTCAAGCATTGATTACACCTTCCTTTACTGCGTATGATTTTCTTTCCCAGAATGTCAGTGCTGTGCAAGGCCTCAGAGTAAAGTGGGATGATATATCCTTGGATTAGAAGTCCAAGGACTGGTTCATCTTCCTATTTCACAGTAATGCTGCATACCAAACCACCTCCAAACCCAGTGTTTTACAATAATTATTTTTGTTCAAATGCTCTTAGCTGATTAGTATATAACCCACTATTCATAACAATCTTTATTACTAGTTATTGGAAAATAATTTACCAACTACCAGTGGGTTGGGGTAACTGATTTAGGGTCGGCTCATCAATTACAGGTTGAGTCCAGATCTGCTTAATTTTTACAGTACTGTAGTATACATTAAAGAGCTCTGCTCCTTCTGCAGAGCAGCTGGTGGGTTTGAACTGCTGACCTTCTGGTTAGCAGTCAAGTGCTTTATCACTATGCCACCAATGCTTCTTCTTGTTATGTTGTTGTTATGTGCTGTCGAGTCAGACCCAACTCATAGTGACCCCTCCTTTGGTTTCCGAGGCAGTATCACTACGGAAGTAGATTGCCCCATCTTCCTTCTGAGGATGCTCCTTCTTAGTATACATTAAAGAACTCTGGTGGTATAGTGGTTACAGCATTTGGCTGCTAACCAAAAGGTTGGTGGTTCAAACCCACCAGCCGCTCCATGGAAGAAAGATGGGGAATCCAGTTCTGTAAACATATACAGCCTTGGAAACCCAATGGGAATTGCTGTGTATTGTAATCAACTTGATGGCAGTGAGTTTGGTTTTAGTTTGATATAATATAGACTAAGGAGCCCTAGTGGTGCAGTGATTAAGTGCTAGGCTGCTAACTGAAAGGTTGCTGTTCAAACCCACCAGGCAGTCCATGGGAAAAAGTTGAGGCAGTCTACTTCTGTAAAGATTACAACCTTGGAAACCAAAGGGACAGTATTACACTGTCCTGTAGGGCCACTATGAGTCGGAATTGACTCAACAACAATGTGTTTATAATATAGATTATTTAGATCATTAGAGATGGTACTGAAATTCACATGAGCACAGACATGGATATGTTATTGTAAGACACTTATAGCACACACAGAAGTGTGTTCTATATTTTATTTATTTTTTAAGATGAAAAAAGAAGAAGAGGAATGAATCTACTCCAGTTTCTTTCCATTGTATTTTCTAGAAAGTTCTTTGGGCACTGATTTACTGCCTCTCGAGAAGAATTATTTCCTGGACAATGAGAAACTATGTCCCCTTAACTTATTCCCTCGGCCTTTGGAGCCTTTCACCATGATGTCTTTTAAGACTGATGCTGCATGGTGGTAAGAAAGAACTCTTTGGGCATCAATATTTTAAACCCTTAAAGTAGACATTTTTCATCTAATGAAACAACTGACTCCTTCCAAAGGACTAACACCTGGTTTTTCCTTGTGAGTATGTGAGCTTTGGTTTTTATTGATTACTTTGTGCAGTTGAGGACACAGTGTACATCATGATGTATTTTTCACATCCCAGCACCATCTTATTGCACAGTGGAATACAACATTCATATCAAGCATTGTTCATTTTTCAGTAAGTGTGATTTACTATTTTTCATAATAAATGCATTGCTGTTTCTGCTACTCCATAAATCTGTTTTCTCTATTATAGTACCATACAATTTAAGTGTGGTCTTTGGTGGTGATAGTCGTGGTGGTGTTCTTCACATTATGTTGATTTCACTGCTTCAATAAGATATATCCTCACTTGGGGCAGGTTTTCCAAAATGGTAATTCCTGCCCTTGGCAAGATGAAATAAAGTAGTTTTATATTTCTGAACAGAATATAAATTTTTATTTGAAAGTTCTACAGAATAAATTAGTAAGAATTTTTAAATATCCATACCATTTGAATCAGAAACTGGCTTCTGCAGGGTTGCTAAATAGTTAAACCCACTACCATTGAGCCGAATCCAACTCATAGTGACCTCCATTGGGTTTCCAAGGCTGTAAATCTTTACAGAAGCAGATTGCCCCTCTTCCTCTCACGGAGCAGCTGGTGGTTTTGAAATCACCAACCTTCTGGCTAGCAGCCAAATAAATGCCTTACCCACTGTGCCACCAGAGCTCCTAAATAGTCAAAAGGACATAAAAGCTTCTAAATAAAAAGTCTTAACAATAGCAAAATATATGAATAGACAAATTACTTTTATTGTTACAACTACTATTAGCTAATAGTTTTTGAGCTTTGGCAGTGAACTAAGTCCTATGCTAGGTACTTTTTATGCATTATCTTACTGTTTCACAATGCTGTGAGGTGGGTGTCATCATCATCTCATATCCCACAAAAGAAAAGTGTGGCATCAAAAGGTAAGCAACCCATCCAACGTGATGATGATTATGATGGTGAGGATAGTGATGGGAGCTAACACTTATTTAGTGCTAAAGGAAGGTTGGGCAATCCTACTTCCGTAGTGATACTGCCTCGGAAACCCAAGGAGGGGTCGCTATGAGTTGCGGCCGACTCGACGGCAAACAACAACAACAACAATGTTTCAAGAGGTATTTTGAGTACTTTATATTACCTTATTTAATTGTCTTACCAAGAACCCACTGAGATAGGTACTCTTTGTTATTCCCTTTTTACCAAACAGGAAACTGAGGCATAGGGAGCTTAGCTAAGTAGGATAAAAGAGGTTAAGTTATAGGATTCAAAATATAAATTGTGATTTGAATGTATATAGATTGATTTCAATGACTATACTCTTCTCATGGTGCCTACCAAGATCACATGGTTGTTAAGTGGCAGAACCAGAACCCAAACCCAGGTCTAGTAAACATTCTCTTAATCACTACAAATACAGTTAATTGGTTAATAGTATCCATTTGATGAAATGTATTTTACTATGTAATATGATCATTTGCCCTCTTCAGAGCTAATATCAAACAGAGGTTATAGGGGATAAAAAAGAAATTGAAGGAGTCACTCATAATTTTAGAAGATGTAGCCTCTCAGTCAAAAAAAAATAATAATAAAATGATTAGGTGGGGGTGGAAGTCCTACCCCAGAAGGGAGAATACAGGTTGCAGAACTGAGCCTAGAACTGGAAACAGTAAGGAGTGTGGACTTTTGGAGACAGACATCCCTGCTTTCAACTACTGCCTCTTCAGCTTACTGATAAGACTTTGTCAAGTCCCTTAGCATCTCTAAGCCTCAGTCTTCTCATCTGGAAAGTGGAGGAAAAAGACCTACCTGGAGGCATTGTTACAAAAATTCAGTGAGGTGACTGTCAACATGTCCTGCCCACATGCAGCACTTGGCTGTTGGGCAGAATCCCTCCTTCCCCTTATCTCTTAGCTGGCACTCTCCAAACATTCTCTGAGTACTTGGGACTCCCACCTACCTCCTGATCAAAGCCTGGCACACAATGTCCCCTTCCCCCACTCCCAGAAGTCTACAACTGTGAACATTTCTTGTACCCAACCTAACTTCAAACATAGTGCAGCCTGTCCTCAATTACAAATACCGATTGTGGTAGTTATGTTTATGTGTCAACTTGGCTGGGCCTGCTTGTGTGTCTGGGCAGCTTGTGGTAGTTATTCCCCATGATGAGACTGGCAGTCAACTCCATGGTAGGATCTACCACAAGCAGCTGAGTAGCTGCCTTTGGGATGTGGTCTGCTTCCTGTATATAAGGAGAAGCCTTGGGAATTGTCTCTAGCTTATGGCACCTTGAACCCTGCATGTAGCCATGTCATTGCTAAGCAGCCTGCCATGCTTTGCCGACCTTGGGACTTACAATGGACTTGAATTAATGACCTACCATGTGATTTGGTAATATCAGGACTGTGCCTTGTTACTTGTCAACCTTGGGTTTGGCAGCCTCAGCAGCCAGCAGCTGAATGAAGAAAAGCCTCTAGCTTCAGTGGGCCAGGAGCTGGAGGCAGAACTATAGCCCAACATTGAGAGGCTTTCTCCCAGCCCCTAGAGCCTGGCATTTGAACTTGGACTTCTAGCCTCCTGACTGTAAGAGAATAAACTCCTCTTTGTTAAGGACATCCCATTTGTGGTATATTTCTGTCAGAGCGGCACTAGGTAACCAGAACAGAATATGGTACCGAGAGTATATTCTGCTGCTCTGACAGATACCTAAAATGAGGAAACACGAGTGGAGTTTGTCCTTGACCCGAGACCCTGACATACGACATGACAGACTGCAGGAGCAGAGCAAGAGACCGGCATGACAGATGGCAGGAACAGAGCCCAGAGACTGGCATGAAAGACGAGACAGCAGTAGCAGAGCCTAGAGAACCAGCATGAGACAGCGACAGCCTTACCAGCCCACGAAGGAGAAAGCTTGATGCCTTTGGTTAGGTGGCTTCCTGGCAGAGTGGGTTGCCTGCAGGCATTAATTGGTAGAAAAGACCAGCATGAAATGCAGTAGCACGTTGGCCGACCCACAGAGCAAGAAAGCTGAATGCTTTGGGAGCAGGAAGATTTCTGGCAGAGTGGGTTGCCTTTGGCATTAATCAGCAGAAGCGAAGAGACCAAGGTAAATGAAGCAGAGCTGCCTCAGCCTGAAAGGACCATGGCCTTTGGGGGTGGAACCACCACAGCTCCCTGGGCCTCAAAGAGCCAGGCCTTCACCAACTTGGTTCTGAAGTGTGGGGCTTCTCATTCACGTGAGCCAGTGGGATGGAGCCATAGCTGCTGCCCAAGAGTGAGGGGGCGGGGCTGCCATGCCCAAGAGGGAGAGGAACAGGGCCTGCCAGGCCAAGAGGGTGAGGTCGCCACTCAGGGGAACTAGGGGACTGGAGCCACCCAGTGGAGGAGACCTGCACAGGTACCACCCATTGAAGATCTGTACAGGTGCCAAGTTGACAAGGTGGTGGTTATGTTTTTGTGTCAACTTGTCTAGGCCTGGTTGAATGGCTGGGCAGCTGGATGTAGTATTTCCCATGATGAGACTGGCAGTCAACTCCATGGTGGGATCTACCACAAGCAGCTGAGTAGCTGCTTTGGGTATGTGGCCTGCTTCCCATATATAAGAAGCAGCGTTGGCAATGGTCTCTAGCTTATGACATGTTTGGACTCTGCATATAGCCATGTCATTGTTCAGCAACCCGCCATGTTCTGCTGACCTTGGGTCTTACATTGGACTTGAATTAATGGCCTGCCATGTGTTTGGTAACATTGGGACTATGCCTTTTTACTTGTCAACCTTGGGCTTGGCAGCCTCAGCAGCCAGCAGCTGTCTGAGTGAAGAAACACCTCTAGCTTCAGTGGGCCAGGAGTTGGAGGCAGAGCTGAAGCCCAAGGCTGAGGAGCTTTCATCCAGCCCCTAGAGCCTGGCACTTTGAACTTGGACTTAAAGCCTCCAAATTGTAAGGAGAAATTCCTGTTTGTTAAGGCCATCCCATTTGTGGAATATTCTTGTCAGAGCGGCACTAGGTAACCAGACACCTATGAATAGTCTTTAAGTAATTTAAGAAGCTGAAATATATGTCTTTAGGTGTTTTGTGTATTTACCTGCTTTGAGGCACTGGCATTATTTAAAAATATTTGTGGTGTTCTTAGTCAGGAGTAGGAGGGTCTCTGTAAATTTGAAGTGTTTATTTCTAATCTAGTAATTGAACTTTTCATAGCACATACATGTAAATAATAGAACCAAATTCTACTTAATATTAAGAACACAGTGTAACAAAACTGGACTGTCTTTCCCTAGGCCACAGTTGTATATGCTACTTTGTTTAGGTCTAAATTCTGAGGTCAACCACAAAAGGGCCTTAGATAATGTGGGTTTCTACCAGGGGCTTGCCTAAAAAGAGAAAAGTAACTTTTGAAAGGCATCTTGGGAAAACCTAGGTCATCAGTTCACGTAGGAGGTGCTTTAAGGCTTATTCAGTAAATAACTTAGTAGGGGACAGTGATTTTTATGACTTAACTCTCAGTAAATTGTACTTGTGCAAATATGGTGCATGGGATGAGAAAGTGATGAAAATGATGGTAATTGTTTTTGGACTCAAGTGTGCTGCTGTGGCTGACCTTGATCATATAGTTATTGCCTCCTTCAGGCAAGGCTAGTAGGAGAGAGAAAGACGCTAGTAACTCTGTGAAACAGTGTGATCTGAAAATTCATCTACTGTAAACCATCTTGTGGAAGTAAGAATTTGAGCCAGCTGCTTGTGTGCTGTTTCTAAAGCAACATAGGAAAATCACACCAGTGGTAAACCTTCTCTTCCTTTTTTGAATTTAATTGCATGTACACTAACAGAATGAGTCCTCAGGACTCCTAGGCAGCAGCACTGTTGTTGAAAATCCTGACTTTTTTTTTACCTTTTAAAAATTGTCTACCCACCTTTGATCTCTGTTCCTCACCAGAGATCTTCTTTTAATCATAAGAAACAGGAACATGAAGGTGGCTAGAAATTAAAAATCTAGATGAGCTCTTTAAAAGAGCTTTTAGTGAACACGATCATTTTAAGACTTTGCACCTTGGAAGGAGTAGTCCTTTGCTCCTGCACTATTGACAGGCAGTCTTATAAGGCTGTCCTTTCTCCCTTGTAAGCTGTCGGTAGGAGAACAGGAGCACAGCACAGAGACAATGATGAAATGCCGCCTTCTTGAGAGATCAGAGAAAGAGCAGCTGCTGACAGCTTCTGCTATGTGAGAAGTCTACACGTCAACTGTCTAGATTTCCTAACTTTTGGGAAACCATCCGTTACTGAAAATAATAAGCCATTTTGACAGTGTTTTGTGATGTATGGTGATGTAAGAAAACAGATGCTCTTATAGAAGTAAGATGGAAAATAGACAGATATACCCTATGTTCGTCCAACGCCTGATTTGTCTGAGTATCTTTAATCTCTATTTTGTCCTTCATATTAGGATAAAAATCTTGGTTAGAAGTCAACCTATGCTTTTAGATTCTCTCTATGACATAATGTGAATATTGCTAGAGTCCAGAGATTGTATCCTTCCATCCCTCTGACAGTCACTGTTAACTGTGTGACACTTAGTCACTCAGGCTGTTTCTCAGTGTTACCTATTCCTTTCTCTGAGCCTTTTAAACCGTTTTTCCAATCTGTCGTGGTGCAAGATGATTCACCTTTGCATGGTTGTTGCATTGAACTCCTCTAGAATGGGTTCTCACTTTTCCTTTTTACGGTAAATTTAGGCAGAAAAAAGATCTGTAGAACTACCTACCCTACTTTACCTTATCTAACTATTGAGGTGGTAGTATGAATGTTCAAAGAAGCCCAATTAAGTGGCAGCAACTAGGCATATATCTGCTTTAGCGTCGGTCACTTAGCCGATTCTTATGTAACCCACAATTTGTAACAATCTTAATTTCCACTTATTGGTAAATAATTGACCAACTATGCTGTTGTTGTTAGGTGTCATTAAGTCAGTTCTGACTCATAGTGACCCTGTGTATAACAAAATGAAACACTGCCGAGTCCTGTGCTATCCTTTGAATCTTTGCCATGTTTAGCCCATTGTTGCAGCCATTGTATCAACCCATCTCATTGAGGGTCTTCCTTTTTTTCAGCACTTGACTGCTAACCAGAAGGCTGGCAGTTCAACCTCTCCTTGGAAAGAAGGTTGGAGCAGTCTACTTCCTTAGTGATAACTGCCTCAGAAACCCAACGAGGGGTCGCTATGAGTCTGTCCGACTCCATGGCAGTGAGCTTTTTTTTTTTTTTTTTTAGTTTTCTACTTTACCAAGCATGATATCCTTCTGCAGGAACTGGTCCCTCTTGATAACATTCCCAAAGTACATGAGACAAAATCTCACCATCTTCACTTCTGAGGAGTATTCGGGCTGTACTTTTTCCAAGGCAGATTTGTTCGTTCTTCTGGCAATCCATCATATATTCAATATTCTTTGCTGACACCCTAATTCAAAGGCATCCATTCTTCTTCGGTATTCCTTATTCATTGTCCGGCTTTCACATGCATGTGAGGCAGTTGAAAAGACAGTGGCTTGAGGCTTGCAAACTTTAGTCTTCAAAATGACATCTTTGCTTTAGAACACTTTAAAGAGATCGTTTGCAGCACATTTGCCCAATGCAATATGTCATTTGATTTACTGACTACTGCTCCCCTGGGCTGATTCCTTGGGACCAACTATCCCATTGATGCAGAATGCATTAAAATGTACTGTTAAGTCAGCAAGGTAGCTCATAATAGTTAAAGCTGGTGATGATCAGATTAGTTTATAACTTAAAATGAAAAAAAACAACTATATTTGAAGGACTCAGCCATCTCCTTGTCATGTCAATGATGAGTGCAGTGTTGTCCAGATAAATGTTTAGCATTAATCTCTTAGCTGATTCATATATAACTCTCTTTGTAAGTAGCCGTTAGAAGTTTACCAAAGTTATCAGGACTTGAGTAGCAATCATACTTCCTGGGAGAATGCCTCATTTTCACTTTTAGTAACTTACTAAATTTAGATTGTGAGTACCAGATTTTAGTCATCCTTGACCCACTGAGGCTCATTTGTAGGTGAAACTCTCTGGGATTGGATACCTGTTGCCATGGAAGCATTGCATTGGGGGTGGGACTATTCTCAACTAGGAGTAGGGACGGTAGAGCCTGGTGGACCCGGAGCTTATGATGAGCATCACGCTTTGTCAGAGACTGTATTTCCCATATTTCTATTGTAGCTTCTAGCACAGTTCATGGCAAAAATAGAATTCAATAATATTTTATGAATAAATATGTAAAAATACACTAATATATTGGAATTGTAACTGTATATGTCAAAATGGTATATATACACAATTTTCAAAACTATAATATAAAATATTGTAAATGTAGCACATTCTATAGAATTATTTTGACCTAATTTTCTTAACAGTTTCTGCCAGAAACTTCATCAGAGATTTAGTATAACCCACACATTCCTGCATAGCTTATTCCAAGCTCTAAAAATAACAGCATCTTTTTTTAGAGCAAGTAAACGTATGGTTTTGCTTTTCAGTAAGCACACTCTGACCTACATACATATCCCTAATATGAGACCAGCCCTAACATATCAGTAGTTGCCTCCCTGCACCACAAAGCTGTGTTCCACTCTTCCTCTCTCACCACTGTAGCACCATGGGCTTCCCCTCAATACCCTTTACCTTTTGCATGAGGCCCATATTCTGCCTCTCATACGGCCCATCTAAAGTGCAAGCTGATGCCTCCAGGAAGTAAGAGGTACAAAGAGGAATAAAGAAGAGAAAGAAAATTCAAGCCTGCTGCTTGCAAGAGACAACCTACGTCAGCGTCCTCCCTGCTCCCTGCTGCTGTTTTCCCTTGATCAGCACAAAAAATTTCAGAGAAAACTCTTTACTTTTGACCAGCCCTCACCCTTCCACTATAGTTCTTGTCACCTCTCCCAAGTCATAGCTCTCTTTCCACTCTGGGCTTCATCCCAGCATCTCCCTGGGCTAGAGGCCCCAGGCCAGCCTTTTCCACTCTTGCTGGAGCTTGGTGCAGCTTGGGGAAGAGAGAAGAGGAGTCCTGTCCTGCTCCCTGGGCTGCCTCCATAGAAAGAACATTGTGATTTTCACGGTGGATGCATTTTCTGTTAGAAACACTGTTGTACAGGGTGGTTTGGCTCTGTCATGCTTTTGAGTTTATTATGAATTAAACAATCTTTTGAGTGTCAGTCAGGGGACTGGCCACTATGTCAAGAACTGTTTCTTTGGGAAATATATTGTTAGTCCCTAACAGCTCTCAAACTGTTAAAATACAACTCCATTTTAGGTGCTAATATTTTATTCTTGCATTATGGAATTTTATAGTGGTAAGGGGATAATGAAGAAGCCTTGGTGGTGCAGTTTGTTAAGTGCTTGACTGCCAACCAAAAGGTCAATGGTTTGAACCCATAAGCCACTCCATGGGAGAAAGATAGGACAATCTGCTTTCATAAAGATTTACAGTCTTTTGTCTTTTTTTTTCTTTTTAATCACATTTGCTTTCTTCATGTAAGATATCCTTGATGTCATCTCACAATTCATCTGGTCTCTGGCTATTAGTGTTCAGTGCATCAAATCTATTATTGAGATGGTCTCTAAATCAAGGTGGAATATACTGAAGGTTGTACTTTGCAATTGATGGAATTCTAATTGAGATGTTTCAACAAATGGATGCAGTATTGGAAGCACTCACTTGTCTATGCCTAGAAGTTTGGAAGACAGCTAGGTGGCCAACAACTGGAAGAGATCCATATTTGTGCCCATCCCAAAGTAAGGTGATCCAACAGAATGTGCAAATTATCAAACAATATCATTAATATCATATGGAAGTAAATTTTGCTGACGATAATTCAAAAACAATTGCTGGGGAAAATTGACAGGGAACTGCCAGAAATTCAAGCTGAATTCAGAAGAGAAAGTGAAATGAGAGATATCATTGCTGATGTCACATGAATCTTGGCTGAAATCAGAGAATACCAGAAAGTTGTTCACCCGTGTTTCATTGACTATGCAAAGGCATTCAACTGTGTGGATCATAAGAAATTATAGATAACATTGTGAAGAACAAAAATTCCAGAGTACTTAATTTTGCTCATGAGGAACCTGGACATGGACCAAGAGGCAGTTGTTCCAACAGAACAGGAAGATACTGCATAGTTTAAAATCAAGAAAAGTGTGTGTGAGAGTTGTATCCTTTCACTATACTTAATCAGTCTGCAAGCTGAGCTCATAATCTGAGAAGCTGGACTATATAAATAAGAATATGACAACAGGATTGGAGGAAGACTGATAAACAACCTATGATATGCAGATGACACAACCTTGCTTGCTGAAAGGGAAGAGAGCTTGAAGCACTTACTGATGAAGATCAAATAACATACAACCTTTAGCATGGATTATACACTTCAGTGTGAAGAAAACAAAAAATTCTCACAACTGGACCAATAAGCAACACCATGATAAATGGAGAAAAATGGAAGTTGTCAAGGATTTCATTTTACTTGGATCCACAATCAATGCCCATGGAAGCAACAGTCAAGAAATCAAATGACGTATTCCATTGTGCAAATCTGCTGAAAAAGACATCTGTAAAATGTTAAAAAGTAAAGATGTCATTTTGAGGATTAAGTTATGCCTGACCTAAGCTGTGGCATTTTCAGTTGCCTCATAGGCATGCTAAAGCTGGACAATGAGTAAGGAAGACTGAAGAAGAATTGATGCCTTTGAATTACGATGTTGGCAAATAATAATGATTAGACTGTGGACTGCCAGTCCCTGGAGAAGGACATCATGCTTAGTAAAGTACAGGGCCACTGAAAAAGAGGAAAACCCTCAATGAGATGGACTGACACAGTGGCTACAAAAAGGAGCTCAAAATAGCAACAGTTGTGATGATGGCTCAGGACCAGGCTGTGTACTGTTGTACATAGGGTCATTATGAGTCTGAACAGACTCAACAGCACCTAACAACAAGAACAGCATAATCATGGGTATAAACCTACAGACAAATGTTCACCAGTGGGAGAATGGGTAAGTAATATTCCATTTGTATAATAGAATATTCACTCAAGAGCTTCAGTGAATCTCAGCAATATAATGTTAAGTGGAAAAAATAATCCCCAAAGGTAGTATACAACATTGTACCCTTTATATAAAATTTAAAATAACTAAAATAAAAATATTATTTTTTATAGTATTTATGAGAATAGGACAACTATATAAAATGGAAAGGAAAAGACTAATGACCGTGATTAAGGATAAAGCTTATGTCAGGTGTGGAGGCCAGGAGAATACTTGTTCATAATACTGTCTTTGAATACTTGAGGCCTGAGCCATAGGATTAGAGGTGAGCTGTTGTAAATGACCTAGTGCTTGTCTGAGGTTGCAAGTTCATGGATAGTTGTTACATTAATTTAAAAAAAAAACTGTATACTTAGTCCAAAGAAAGAAAAAATAATAAATACATTCATTTCTCTTTGGTTTGAGGGGTAAATACTTGTATTACATTTGCCAGGATAGAATAAAAAGGAATGACAAAATTTGGTTACTATAGGAAATAGCTATATGGCAATGTTACTCCTTGACTTTGAAACCCAACTGTGTCCAGTAAGTCAGCGGAAATACAATAACATCTGCTGGGAGGGAAGAAACCCTGTAGCTTTGAGGTCACCTGGCTAACTACTCCTTTGTGGCCTGTCAGTCTTTGCTGGCCTTGCATAATTTTAGGATTCAACTGAGATGAAATACCAAACCAAAATCAAACTCACTGCCATCAAGTTGATTCCGACCCATAGCGACCCTCCATTGGGATTCCAAGGCTGTAAATCTTTACAGAAGCAGACTGCCTCATCTTTTTTCCACAGAGCAGCTGGTGGGTTCAAACCACCAACCTTTTGTTTAGCAACCAAATGCCTTAATCACTAAACCAGTCCTTGTCATGAAATAGACCCATTAATAATGTTTCACCTAATACATCTGAGTGACAGGTAGGGAGGGCACCAGACAAGGAGTCCAAATGCTAGGTCTTACTGTTTTCTTAAAGCTCCTGGACAGGTCCAATTCTTTGGTTTTCTCATTTTTAATGTAAGAGGTATTGTCTTATCTCACTAGGACAATATACAACTCATATGAAAATAGGTGCAAAAATGCAAATAGTAAAACATTTTATGATAAATGATTATTGATGTAAGTAGACGTTTCCTTAGCTTTTTCTATTTACTTTATATACACACACATACACATATATATCCTTTCTGAATATCATTTATAAATAATAATTTGTAAATGGTAATTTTACTCTCTAGTAGGCTGAATAGAAGGAGCCTTGGTGTGGTGGTTAATTGCTTGGCTGCTAACGGGAAGGTCTGCAGTTCAAATGTACCAGCTGCTCCATGGGAGAAAGATGTGGTAGTCTACTTCCATAAAGATTTACAGTCTTGCAAACATTATGGGACAGATTTACTCTGTTCTTGAGGGGTTGTAAAGGAGCTCTGGTGGCACAGTGCCTCCACATTCAGCTGCTAACCAGATTGGTGGTTCAAACCCACCAGCCACTCCGCTGAAGGAAAATGGGGCAATCTGCTTCTGTAAAGATTTATCGCCTTGGAAATCCAGTGGGACTCGCTGTGAGTTGGAATCAACTTGATGGCAGTGGGTTTTTCTCCACACACACACACACACCCTGGAGTGACTATGAAGGAGCTCTGGTAGCACTATGGTTATCGCATTTGGCTGCTAACCAGAAGGTCAGCGGTTTGGACCGATCAGCTACTCTGAGAGAAAGATGAGGCAGTCTCCTTCCTTGAAGAGGAAAACCTATAGGGACACCATGAGTCAGAATTGACTCAGTGGCAGTGGGTTTAGAGTGGCTGTGAGAATTGACTCAATGGCACCGGTTTGGGTTTTGGGAAACTGAATAAAGTCCACTCGAAATACCAAGTCCTGTTCCTTGGAACCTGTAAATGTTACATTATTTGGAGAAACAGTGTACAGATGTGATTAAGTTAAGGACCTTGAGATGAAGAGATTATCCTGGAAATCCAGGTGAGTCCTAAATGCAGTCAGCAGTGTCTTTTGTAAGAGGGAAGCGGAAGGTGATTTAACACAAATAAGAGAAGACACACACGTAGAGGAAAAGGTGAAGAGGAAGGCAGAAGTTGGAATGATGCAGCCACAAGCCAAGAAATGCAAGTGGTCACAAGAAGATGGAAAAGAGAGGGGACAGATTCCCCTCTGGAGAGCCTCCAAAGGGAGCCCTGATGACACCTTGGTTTGCACACAATGAAACTGATTGTAGACTTGTGTCTCTTATGATAATTGTGAGAGAATAAATTTGTTTGTTTGTTTGTTTTAAGCTACCGAGTTAATGGTGATTTGTTACAGCAACTAAAAGAAACTAATACATAAACATTAATGTGTTTTCAAAGATAATATGATTTTCTAGAGCACACATCAGGATATCAAGCTTTCTTAGTTTGATGAGTTCATAACACTATCTTTTTTAATGTTCAGTATCTTCTTATGTCATGAAAATGAAAGTTTAAAATATGACTGCATTTTTAAGGGCAAAAGATATAATTTTGCATTTTTGTTTCTCCTGATAATTAGCATGCTGCCTTGCACACAGGAAATGCTCAATAAATAAGAAAGTCTTTTCATTTAAGTAAAAAGGGCTGGTGATCAGTTTTGCCATGTGTTAGTCATAGAATTTCAGTTGAATTCAAATTTGCAGCTGAAGAGCATCAATAGATGAACCAGGTTTCTATTCATTATCTATGTCCTGCCAGCTTCCAGGACATTAAGAAGAATGGGAATTCCAGAACACTTGATTGTACTTATCAGGAACCTGTACATAGACTAGAACTTTCATTCGAATGGAATAAGAGGATGCTGCATGATTTAAAATCAGGAAGGGAGTGCGTCAAGGTTGTATCATTTCAGCATACTTGTTTGATCTGTATGCTGAGTAAATAATCCAAGAACCTGGACAATATGAAGAAGAACATGGCATCAGGATTGGAGAAAGACTCATTAACAACCTATGATATGCAGACAACACAACTTTGATGGCTGAAAGTGAGGAAGACTTGAAGCACTTACTGATGAAGATTAATGACTACAGTATGCAATATGGATTACACCTCAATATAAAGAAAACAAAAATCCTCACAACTGGAGCAATAAGCAGCATCACAATAAATGGAGAAAAGATTGAAGTTGTCATATTACTTGGTTCTACAATCAACACCAATGGAGGCAGCAGTCAAGACATCACATGACATACTGCATTGGGCAAATTTGCTGCAAAAGACTCCTTTCAAGTGCTGAAGGGTGAAGATGTCTCTTTGAAGACTAAGGTGTAGCTAACCCAAACCATGGTATTTTCATGGTAATATGCATGTGAGAGCTGGACAATGAATAAGGAAGACTGAAGAAGGGTCGGTGCTTTTGAGTGGCGGTGTTGGCAAAGAATACTGACAGCACCATGGACTGCTAAAAGAACTAACAAATCTGTCCTAGAGGAAGTGCAGCCAGAATGCTCCTTGGAAGTGAGAATGGCCAGACTTGGTCACACCCACTTTGGTCATGTTGTCAGAAGGGACCATTCCCTGGAGAGGAATATCATGCTTGGTAAATTGGAGACCCCCACGAAAAAGGGGAGGGCCCTCAACAAGATGGACTGACACAGTGGCTGCAACAGTGGGCTCAGATATAGCAAGGATAGTGAGGCTGGCACAGGACCAGGCAGTGTTTTATTCTCTTGTGCATAGGGTTGCTGTGAGTTGGAGGCAACTTGCTGGCACCTAAGAACAACAACAACAACAAGCCAGCTTCCAGAAGGTGGCAGTGGTGGTTTAGTGATAGAGCTCTGTTGCTGCAGTGGTTATTAACATTCAGTTATTAACCAGAGGTTCGGTTGTTCAAACCCACTGGCAGCTCCATGGGAGAAAGATGAGGCAGCCTGCTTCCATAAAGATTTACAGCCTTGGAAACCCTATGGAGCGGTTCCACTCTGTTCTGTAGGTTCACTATGAGTCTGAATCAACTCATTGACAATGGTTCTTTGGCTTTTTTGATGCAGGAGACCCAGGCTCAATTCCCCATTAATGCACCTCAAGCACGGCCACCTGCTGTGATGCTGAGCAGGTGTCACCAGACCGTCCAGACTAGGGAGAAAAGCCTGGTGATCTACTTCTGAAATCCCTCTGGATCAACCTATCATGGGGTTGGCACAGGACCAGTCAGTGTTTCGTCCCATTGTGCATGAGATCACCATGTGTCAGGGGCCAAGTCGATGGCAGCTAACAAAAAGGGCTTCCAGAAATGATTTAAAGCCTCATTTCTTAAAAGACACTTTGGCTGTAAGAGTTAAGAGAAGAGCAGGTGTTGATGGATGAGCTCTGATTTATAGAATGCTGAGCAAATTCTCCACACACTGGCTGTCATCTGTAGCAGCTCCTGATAAGAGACACTCGCACTGCTAGACTTAAGATTGCTCCCAACCACTCCTTTCCAAATGGTATTTGAACAAATAATCATACATAGGCACTATATGTACTTGTGGCTATACCTTCCTCTCCACTGCTTGTGCTTTTTGGAGTGCAAAGTCAGTTATAATTAATTCTTTAAGAGAGTGCATCTCCAATTTCAATGCACACTTGAATCACCCAGGGATCTTGTTAAAACGTAGATTCTGATTCATCCGGACTGAGGTTGGGCCCGAGCATCTGCAGATGATACTGATGCTGCTAGCTAGAGACCACCCTTCAAGTAGTAGGGCTCTAGCATCCAGTGCGCTGCCTCTAGTCCCTCTCTGGGTTCATTGTTCCTGTGGTCGAAGCACTGCTCTGGCGCCCCAGCTAGTTCTGCTACACTCACTGGGCAACATGGCTCCCTTCTGCCTCTGCAGCCTCCACCCCAGCGCTGCAGAATCTGCATGCACATTTCCATCTCTGGGGCTCCCACAGTGCTCAGTTGGGGACCAACACTCTGAAGTCGTGTCAAAATAAAATCAGTCTGGAGGGAAGAAAAACCTTGTTGAAATGAGAGTGGAATCAATGAGGGAATCGGGATTTAGGGAGACTGAGAATAGACTAGAATAGTAGGAGGAAAGGAATGAAAGTGTAGTTGGAGGGAAAACGCTTGAAATGAGCTTTCACTACAGAATTTCCCAGTTAAGGCAAGCTAACTGGCGTAATGTCGAATGTGTTTTTTCGCTTTCCTGTCATGTTCATTCACCTACTGAAAATCTTTTGTGGGCTTCTCGATCTAGGCCAAAGACCTTTTTTAAAAATGTATGAAGCATCTAAGTGAATTGAGAGAACTCAGAGAGATTGCTAAACTGGGTCAGTCAGTGCTCCAAACCCTGACTGATGTTAGAATCATTGAGAGGTTTAGAAAATTCCACGTATTTGGACTGCACCCCAGACCGATTAAATCAGAATCGTGGGGTACGTTCCAGTCACCAGTGTTGTTTCAGTGGTCCCAGCTGCTTCCCATGTGTAGACAAGGTTGAGACCTTTCCTTCTTCTAGCAGGTGAATTAAACTCATTTTTAATAAAACTCTAAGACCTGTCCTTTACTTATTTCGATTGCTTCCCATCTAAACCTTTGCTGATTTGAAAACTCTGTGTAGTAGTGTAGAATTAACACCTTCTTCAATCCAGCACTTTTTCGGCTGAACAAGTGATAAATACTCTAGCAGCTTTCTGAAGCCCTGGCAGCTTTTCATTTTCTCAATTCAGTGCCTCCCCCTGCTGGACGTTCTGAGGTGAAATTTCATTACAGAACCTGACTATAGTTTCACTGCTCTGCAAAACACAAGCCGGAATCATAGCATTTAAAAGCAATTTTTTAGTCCCACGTCCAACCTGTATGGTATTGCTAAATGTGAACAATCAACACTCTAGTCCCTTATCTACTAGCGGTTGAATTAAGCCTGGGGAAAGATAGAAGAAAAGAAAAAGCACCCACAAATCTTGGTAATCTTGCTACTAGAAAATATTCTGATAACAGCATATAATTTTATTAAGTCCCTGAAAAACAACTAGCACTGACATTCTTCTGTTTCATCCAAATTTACTCTATCGTTCTCGTTCTAATTATTACCCTTTTTCTTACCAACTCACTTCTCTCTGTCTCTACGGAAGTAGATTGCCCAATCTTCCTTTCTGGAAAGGAAGATTGGGCAATCTACTTCCGTAGAGATACTGCCTTGGAAACCTGAGGAGGGGTCTTTATGAGTTGGTAAGTTATAATTACAGCCAAATAAAAACAAAGTTAAATTTATGTGCGTGATCTCAATTTTATCACTCAAACTGTTTACTGTAGTATTACATCAGAACTTTAGTGCATATGACCATTGTGTTTATGGAGGCAGAATTTGATCCTTAGTATATCTGAATCCAAAATGTGATACAGCCCAACCCTAAGCTCTGCTTAAACCTCGTAAGGTCTCCCATTCCATTTTATACGGCTCTGGTTATTAGAATGCCCCTCTTTTTTTGTATACTAGTATCTCACTCTTGTTTCCTGTCTGATTCAGCACAAGATGAGGCAGTTCTCCATCCACATCACAGTACTTCATTTCTTGAAGGTTATCTACCTCTCTTTCTCTTCACAGGTAGACATTCCCAGAAACGTCATCTCCCTTGAACATAGGGCCGTGACCCCTGTTCTTTCTGTGTATATTTCATAGAACATCACCTCATTTTTGCTCTCTTTCCATGCAGCCCCTGACTCTGGAAGCCAGTATACCCTGGGTAGTATACAGTATGATTCAGTGATTGCATCTGTATTAACTGTTTACTGCTGTATAATAGTAGTACCAAACACTTAGTCACTTAAAATAGCACCCACTTCTCTTACAATTCCTGTATCTGGGCGTGGCTTAGCTGGATCCTATTCAGGGTCTCACAAGGGTCCAATCAAAGTGTGACCTGGACTGCAGTCTCATCTGAGGCTTTAGTGGGGAAAGATCTGCTTCCAGGCTCACGTGATTGTTGGCAACATTCGGTTTCTTGAAAGCTACTAGATTGAGGGCCTTATTTTCTCACCAGTTATTAGCCAGAGACTACCTTAAGACCTTACCATGTGGCCTTTCCAGCATGGTTGCTTGCTTCCTCAAAGCAAAATGGGAGTTGTTGTTGTTGTTGTTATGTGCCATCGAGTCAGACCCAACTCATAGCGACCCTTCCTTGGGTTTTTGAGGCAGTATCACTACGGAAGTAGATTGCCCCAAAATGGGAGTTAGTAGCTATGATGATGGAGTAACAAAGGTAACATACCATCACTTTTGCAGTATTATAATGGTTAGAAGCAAGTCTTGGTCCCACTCACACTAACAGGGGTGGGATTATACAAGCAGATGAACACTAGGAAGCTGGTATCATAGGAGCACCTGAGAGCGTGTCTATCATTAGATCCTTTGATTTCTACTAGGTAGGTTCCTAGAATTTGTACTCAGTGAACATCCATGAGTCTCTTTTACACAAATTAATGCCTGCCAGGTTTTCCTGATCTTGAACAATTAATTAATTGAAATACCAGATTTTGCTATCAGATGTCCCTCTGTTATATTCAGCAGGTTGTTCCTACCTGACAAGCTTTTTTAAATCATGGTTCAACCATGAGACTATTACACATTCCTCCTATTTTGTGTCCTCCAAAAAAGTAGGGCATGTCTTTCAAGTCTTTCTTTGCATCACTGATGAAAGTGCTGAAGGGAATGGTCCCCAGTGTGTGTTGAAAGGGAGGAAGGAAGGAAGAAAATGGACAAAGCCTTGTTCCTGGTACTCCAAACTTCCTTCAGTCGGCTGTGAATCACTTAATGCCATCTAAGCCACGTCTGATTGACCTGGCAACAAGTGAGTACTGCTCTTACGAGGATGGTCTTTTTAGTCAGACCTACCTGATTGTGAATTCAGGGTCCAATTTCTACCTGTGCAATTGTGAACAATCCATTTCGCAGGCAATAAACTGTGAAGAAGAAGTGCCCAGCACAGTACGTGTGTAATAAATGATAGCTTATTTTGTCAAGGCCGGCTAAACTCAACAGACACTGGAACCCTTCATTCTGGTCTGTCTGGTTCTGAGAAAGTTGTAAGAGGTCCTCAACTTCCTGCTCTTCACCGTTAATCTTGATGGAAAATATAATTGATCTGCCCCCTTCCTGACATTTTATCACAAAAGCCAATCAGGCCACAAGAGTAGAAGCACCCATTATTCGGGTGTCTGCTTGGTGTTCCCCAACACTCCAGCCTCTTCTCTTCCTTCTCTAGCCCAGAGGGTCCCACAAAGCAGCTTTCTTACTGCACTTCTCTGATTTTTGTTGTAGCATCATGGCACTGATACTTTTAAAGACACTATTTTCCTTTAAATCAACTCATGTAAAATAACTATCTGTTCTCAAATCACTATTTTATAATTTGCCATTAACAGAAGATCAATGTGAAAATAACGTAAAATGAAAACCAATCAGTATTCTTACTAAATTCTGTCTGGATCTTCTTGCCCACCTGGCTCATGGACCTGAGGCCTGCTTTCCTGATGGAAATCTTGTTGTTGTTTTATGCCATCGAGTCATCTCCAACTCACAGCAACCTTATGTACAACAGAACGGAACACAGCCCAGTCCTGTGCCAGCCTCGTGATCCCTACTGTACCCAAGCCCATCGCTGCAGCCACCATGTCAATCCGTCTTGTTGAGGGCCTTCTCCTCTTTCATTGACCCTCCACTTTACCAAGCATGACATACTTCTCCAGAGAATGGTCCCTTCTGACATGACCAAAGTTGGTGAGACAAAGTCTGGCCATTCTCGCTTCCAAGGAGCGTTCTGGCTGCACTGCTGCTAGGACAGATTTTCCAGGAGAGATCTTAGCAAGTGTTTAAAAAACCACTTGCTATCGAGTCAATTCTGACTCAT
This sequence comes from Orycteropus afer afer, assembly GCF_000298275.1. Classification (NCBI taxonomy): domain Eukaryota; kingdom Metazoa; phylum Chordata; class Mammalia; order Tubulidentata; family Orycteropodidae; genus Orycteropus; species Orycteropus afer. The sequence goes on along the minus strand of NW_006921650.1, from coordinate 8,185,333 downwards.
GGTGACCCCACGTGTGTCCGATTAGAAATGCTTCATAGGTTTTCAATAGCTGTGATCTTTTGGAAGTAGATCTTCCAAGGTACTTCTGGATGGATAAGAACCTCCTCGGGAGTGCTTAACTGTTTGAGCCACCCAAGGACTCCTAACAAGTGTTAGAGAGGTCTTAACAAGGGAGAATTAAGACTTCCTCTTTAATGTTCTCAAAAGGGTTAGAAGATAATTTAAAAGGAAATGACTCTCATAATGTGAGTAAATATTATTTAAGACCTTTTTCATGTCCTGAAAGTATCTCCAGTGTGGAGTATATATCCCACCCTTTGGGAGAAGCTGCATTAGACCAGTATGTCTAGTGCTGGAATTAGAATCACCTGGGGAGCTTTTGCAAAAAGCTGATTTAATTGTTCTTGCCTGGGACCTAGCCAGAGATAGTTTAAAAACAGTAATTAAATAATTCTGCAGTATCTCACCCGGGGGCCATCTTGGAAATTATTAGGGTTTTCACTCTGATGAGGAGTACTACTGGAAGGTTGATGGTTCAAAACCACCCAGCCACTCTGCAGGAGAACAATCTAGTAATCATCCTCTATAGATATGACAGCGTGGAAAGCCCTGTGGGGCAGTTCTACTCCCACATGGGGTGTCTATGAGTTGAAAATAGACTCATTGACACCTAGCAACAGTACCAGCATTTAGCGATGATGGCTAGCTAGGGATGCTACAGACTCAGTTCTCTGTGGATGAGTCCCCCACAGTGAAGAAGAAAATGGCCCACCAGACACTCCTGTTAGTGAAACACACCTCCTGTTTTGGTTCCCTAGTGCCACTCTGACAGGAATACACCACAAATGGGATGGCTTTAACAAACAAGAGTTTATTCTCTTACAGTTTTGTAGGCTAGAAGTCTAAGTTCAAAGTGCCAAGCTTTAGGGGCTGAGTGAAAGCCCCTTGACCTTGGACTTCAGCTCTGCGTCTTGCTCCTGGCCCACTGAAGCTAGAGAGAGGCATCTCTTAGACAGCTGCTGGCAGCTGAGGCGTGACTTGGTTAGCTGCGGCTAACAAGCCCAAGATCAACAAATAAAATGTTGTACTGTGGTGAGTTACGTGTTGTTGTGAGACTGGAGTCTGTGCCACTGGTGTTTCAAATGCTAGCAGCGTTGCCCACAGTGGACAGTTTCAGCGGAGCTTCCAGACTAAGCCAGATCCAGAAGAAAGAAGAGGCCATCCACTTTTCAAAGAATTGGTCAGTGAAAACATTATGAATAACAGTGGAACACTGTCTGATATGTTCCTGGAAAACTTATGAATAGCCCTGAAACTTTGTCCAATACAGTGCCAGAAGATGAGCCCCTCTGGTCAGAAGACACTCAGAATACAACTGGGGAAGAGCTACCTCATCAGAGTAGAGCCGACCTTAATGATGTGAATAGAGTAAAGCTTTCAGGACATCCATTTGCTGATGTAACATGACTCAAGATGAGAAGAAACAACTTCAAACATCCATTAATAATCGAATGTGGAATGTACAAAGTCTTGAATATAGGAAAATTGGAAGTTGTCAAAAATGAAATGTCTTAAGCATTAATGAGCTGAAATTGACTGGTTTTGGCCATTTTGAATCAGACAATCATATGATCTACTATGCTGGGAATGATAAATTGAAGAGGAATGGCGTGGCATTCATCATCACAAAGAATGTGTAAAAATCTATCTTGAAGTACAGTGCTGTCAGTGATAGGATAATATCCATATGCCTACAAGGAAAACCAGCTAACACTACTATTATTAAAATTTATACACCAAGCACCAAAGCCAAAGATGAGGAAATTGAAGGTTTTTACCAACTTCTGCTGTCTGAAATTGACAAAACATGTAATCAAGATGTGTTGATTATCACTGGTGATTGGAATGCAAAAGTTGGAAACGAAGAAGAATCACTCACTGGTAGTTGGAAAATATGGCCTTGGTGATAGAAGTAATGCTGGAGATCTCATGTTGGAATTTTGTAAGACCAATGACTTCTTCATTGCAAATAAATACCTTTTTTTCAACAACATAAGCAACAGTTATGTTGGACTTTGCCAGATGGTGTACACAGGAATCAGATTGACTACATCTGTGGCAAGAATCTATGGAGAAGCTCAATAGCTTCAGCCAAAATAAAGCCAGGAGCTGATTGGGGAGCAGATCATCAACTGCTCCTATGCAAGTTCAAGTTCAAGCTGAAGACAATTAAGTCCACGGGAGCCACAATATGACCTTGATTATATCCCTCCTGAATTTAGAGACCATCTAAAAATCAGATTTGATACATTGAACACTGATGACCAAAAACCAGAGGAATTGTGGGATGACATCAAGAATATCATCCATGAAGAAAGCAAAAGGTCATTAAAAAGACAGGAAAGGAAAAAAAAGACCAAAATGGATATCAGAAGAGACTCTGAAAATCAACCTTGAGTGGAGTGTAGCTAAAACAAATAGAAGAAATGACACGATAAAAGAACTGAACAAAAGATTTCAAAGAGAAGCTCGAGAAGACAAAGTCAATTATTATAATGAAATGTGCAAAGATGTGGAGTTCAGAAACCAAAAGGGAAGAACACACTCAGCATTTCTTAAGCTGAAAGAACTGAAGGAAAAATTCAAGCCTCAAGTTGCAATATTGAAAGATCCTATGGTCAATATATTGAATGATGCAGGAAACATCAAAAGAAAATGGAAGGAATACACAGAATCACCGTACCAAAAGAATTGGTTGATGTTCATCCATTTCAGGAGGTGGCATGTGAACAAGAACCAATGATATTGAAGGAAGAAGTCAAAGCTGCACTGAAGAAATTGGCAAAAAAACAAGGCTCCAGGAATTGGCTAAATAGCCATGGAGATGTTTCAACAAACGGATGCCACACTAGATGCACTCACTTGTCTATGCCAAGAGATTTGGAAGACAGCTGCCTGGCCAACTGAATGGAAGAGATCCATATTTGTACCCATTCCAAAGAAGGTGATCCCACAGAATGTGGAAATTATCAAACAATATCATTAATATCACATGCAGGTATAATCTTACTGAAGATAATTCAAAATCGGTTGCTGCAGAGTACTTTCAGAAATGCAAGCTGGATCCAGAAGGGGAGGTGGAGCATGGGATATTACTGCTGATGTCAGATGGATCTTGGCTGAAAGCAAAGAATACCAGAAAGATGTTTACTTGTGTTTTATTAACTATGCAAAAGCATTTGATTGTGTGGATCATTACAAATTATGGATAACAGTGAGAAGAATGGGAATTCCAGAACACTTAATTGTATAATGAGGAACCTGTATATAGACCAGGAGGCTGTCATTCGAACAGAACAAGGGAATACTGCATAGTTTCAAATCAGGAAGGGAGTGTGTCATGGTTGTATACTTTCACCATACTTATTTAATCTGTATGCTGAGCCAATAATCCAAGAAGCTGGACTATATGAAGAAGAATATGGCATCAGGATTGGAGAAAGACTCATTAACAACCTGAGATATGCAGACGACACAACTTTTCTTGGTGAAGGTGAGGATGACTTGAGACACTTAGTGATGAATATTGAAGACTACAATCTGCAGGATGGATTGCATCTCAACATAAAGAAAATAAAAATCCTCACCACTGGACCAATAAGGAGCATCACGGTAAATGGAGAAAAGATTGAAGTTGTCAAAGACTTCATATTACTTGGTTCTACAATCAACACCAATGCAAGCAGCAGTAGACATCAAATGACATATTGCATTGGGCAAATCCTCTGCAAAAGACCTCTTTCAAGTGCTGAAGAACAAAGATGTCTCCCTGAAGACTAAGGTGAGCCCAACCTAAGCCATGATATTTTCTTTCACCTCATGCATGTGTGAGCTGGACAATGAGTAAAGAAGACCAAAGAAGAGTTGATGCTTTTGAGTTTTGGTGTTGATGAAGACTACTGAAATTACCATGAACTGCCAGAAGAACTAACAAATCTGTCCTAGAAGTGCATCTGGAATGCTCCTTGGAAGTGAGAATGGCCAGACTTCATCTCATCTACTTTGGTCGTATTGTCAGAAGGGACCATTTTCTGGAGAAGGATATCGTGCTTGGTAAAGTGGAGGATCAATTAAAAAGATGAGTGCACGGTGGCTGCAATGATGGGCTCAGGTATGGCAAGGCCCTGTGGCAGGACCGGGCAGTGTCTCATTCTGTTGTACATAAGGTCACTAGGAGTCAGAGCCGACTCGATGACACCTAACAACAACAACAACAAAGGTACATTGACCTACGCCTTTCCTTATAACCAAAAGACTCTGCTATCATTTCCACCCTTTCTCTTCTTGGAAAACAAGTACTCAGTGTTCCTTGGTAAATTATCCTCCTCTGCCTTTCTCTTCAAGGAGCCCTGGTGGTACATTGGTTAAGACTCAAGTACTCCCTCCTCTGAGCTCTCACATCACCCTTCCCACACCTCTAAGAAAACACTTATTATATTGAAGGCAGCTTATCTCAGGAGACTGGAAGGCCTCAAGGCAAAGCCCAAGTCTCATCCTCATACCTTAATGTGACAAATACAATAAATGTTAGGCAAATGAACGAATGGGCCAATAAAGGAGCAGGAACATTCGTAAGCTGCATGCACAGGTTTTGGTGAAGCTGCTTAAATGAACATGTAGAAAAATTGGGGGCATATCTTAGCATGTTGTTTTGAGATTTAAAGTTACCTCCAAAATTATAAACCTGCATATTTGACAGCCACATTTCATTTTAAATGTTGATGGCAAACCAGATAAAATTTTCTTTTTCAGCACTTTATTTGCAAAAGATTATTGTTTAATAACAATAATCAATGATAATAAGATCAATTTATAAATCAATTTAATAACAATAATAATAAGAAGAAGAATACGTCTCCTTCCCCACTGTGGAATTGATAAGTCCATTAATGAATTACTACAATGAAGGTCAGACATGTATAGATAGCACCCACCCACTTTCCCTCATGCCTGGAAGCCTGTCATCTCTAACCACACATTTGACCTGAACTGCCTTTCGCAAAAAGGCTTTTTACAGGAAGCAAAAGTAATTTTTAATTCTTCTTTTCTTTTGCCCACTTTCTGCCCACTTTGTATTTCCTGTATAAGTGATCTGGGATTGTAGGCAGAAGAATTTGTAGTTTGGAATCTCAATAGTCTGCTCTGTAATAACTAGAAAATAAAATATAAAAATAAGTCATATGTATTTTCCTTTTTCCTATTAATTTTTATGAGATGGCCATAATAATTGATTGTTGTTATTGTTATTATGTGCCATCAAGTCAGACCCGACTCATAGCAACCTCCCCTTGGGTTTGCAAGGCAGTATCACTACGGAAGGAGATTGCCCAACCTTCCTTCCAAGGAGTCGCTGATGAATTGGTAGTCACTGTCAAAAAAAAAAAAAAAATCAGTGAGTCAATTAAAGTTAACAGGGTTTGGGGTTTTTTTCTTTTCTTTTTTGAGTGAAAAAATTATTCAGGAGCAGGGAACACCCCAAACTGAAAACGGTATATGAGTTCACACAATTACAACACCGTTTTAAAGCTTAGATGAATAAGTAAGTATACTTTTCCTTTTGTTTTGGGAAGATTGGTTACTGAATGCTAAGCTGGCTTATGCTGATTGGATGAGTGTTACTAATTCATGCTGATATATATTGCTAACTTATGCTGATAAGGAAATCTGTTGATTCTTACAAGTGGCTAATTTATATTTGGCTCTTGACCCAGGGAAGCCATTTTAACTCTTACCTCTAAAAAAATGTTAGCTCTTTGAAACAAAAACACTGAATGTGCATGAGGATAGTACCCATGGAAGACTTTTGCTAACAGACTTTCAGAATCAGGTCCAGGGTAACATCAAGGCTCAGGTTCTGGTGGACTTTTCATTGTTTATAAACCTTTCTATTCTATTCTATATACAATCATGCACTGCATAATGTCACTTTGGGAAACATCCAACTGCATGTATGTCCATGGTTCCAACCTCTATGAAGCCTATTATATTAAAAATTCGAGGTACATACACTGGTTCATAATAAAAGACAGGTGCTACTTTGCAATCCACATCAAACATTGTTATAATTATTGTAATATTATGTTAAAGATATTTTAGTGTATTTAGTGTACTTGGAAGTGTTGCTTTAAAGGTGCATTGTATATTATATACACCCACTCCTAACTCATTGACGTAGTTAAGTTCCAAACACCAAGTCATTATGCAAAAATCAGCATTATGCAAAAAATGGAGGATGAGCACATCAGATCACAAAATGGAGGATGACTACATCATACATAACTGCCAAATCACTGACCGTCTTGGCCCAGCCAAGTTGACACCTTAATCATTATAACCAGTGTTATTCCCACCTCACACCTCAGCATTTATCACTGTAAGATGTATGCCATTAATGTGCAAAATAGTCGGATGATAGATTTCTTTACTGTTGTCATAAATGTGAAATATCAGATGATGAGATAACTGAGGAATAGGTGTCCTAAGACAGACATTTGACTCAATGATGTTAGATACAAACCATACCTAGCTGTTCTGGCTTACATGCAAGTTCAGCTTAAAGACAGATTTGGGAACAGAACTTGTTTGTAATCTGGGGACTGCCTGTATATAATACAGTGTCCACACAACGTCCAAATCACATAACGTGCTAATTCACGGACTGTATTGTGGATGTTAAGTAATGCATGACTGTGTAATGAACTGACTGTGTTCAAGTTATGATATTGTTGCTGAAATTTCCACCTTTTAATTGCTAAAGTTTAGTACTCTTGTACTCCTTTGCTTTTCATGCAAAAATTAGCATGAGAACAAAGTGGAATATTACCCAGATAAACTGTGTTTGCTGCTCACAAATTTGATTGTTTTCATTTCTTGCAATAATAGTTGCAATTACTTAAAAGAAAGGGATATATACTTTTCACTGACACTGTTAGCACAATTGTTTATGTCAGAGACAATGTTTTTGTCTCTTGTCCTATCTTAACAGCCCTTTTAGCCTTCTTGCCTATCTCCTTCCTTTATCCACCCAGCCCATCAATAATGGGGCCTTGTTTTTGTAGACCTGGCTATTGATGTTAGTAATAATCAGTGCTTGCAAAAATAACCAATTGTAGCTTAAAGGAACAATTGTATTATATCTGTTTCAGTGAAGAACATAAGTATATGTATTTAACTCTGATTCACCAGAGTGGGAAGCTGTGAGTACAACACTCAGTGTGTGGATACCACTCTCTAACATCACAGCCCTGGCCATCCTAATAAATGAACACATAAGTAATCAGAGCTCTGTATTGCCTCATTGACAAGAAGTATGGGCTATTCCTCACAGATAAAGTCAACGTGATTCATTTCCTTCCATGATATCTGTCATTCCTCCCCTTCTTTTGCCAGCTTCTGGCTTCATCTCTGTCCTTTCTAACTTGTTCGACATCCAGTTCATTCATCATAGTTTGAATCACAGCCTCTGACATTGGCTCCCCTGAACTGGGAATCATGGTGGAAAAAGTGGGTGGCTTAGGTTCTCCCACATGGCCCCCACATCCTGGCCTGACCTAGTTTTTTGTGGATGCTTTGAAAAATATTTACTACTTACATAGTGCTTACTATGTACCAGGCCATGTTCTCAGCAAAAAAGGTAGGTGCTGTTATTGCCCCCATTTTACAAATGAGGAAACTGATGTTGAGTGAAGTTGTTTATTGCTCATGGTCACATAGCTGGTAAGTAGTAGAGCAAGGATTTGAACCCAAGAAGTCTGTCTCCAAGGGCTGGGTTGTTAACTCTCAAGTTTCACAGTTCTTAGCTGGTGGTTTTCTATGATCATTGAGTATAATAGTGATGAAACCAAACGCCACTGCCATCAAGTCGATTCCAACTCATAGTGATCCCCATTGGTTTTCCAAGGCTGTAAATCTTTATGGAAGTAGGTTGCCACATCTTCCTCCTGTGGAGCAGCTGGTATATTTGAACCACTGACCTTCTGGTTAGCAGCCAAATGCCTTACCCACTATGCCATCAGAGTTCCTTATAATAATGACAGATCACAGAATTGGAAAATGGGATGAAAATTGCCTAGTCACTTGTGAAATAGAACTGTCCCTTTAATTCCTTGTGGTAACAGAAAATTAGGGAAAAAAGATGGATGTTTGAACACAAAAATGAAAAAGTATAGGAAGAACATGTTGGCAAGAGGAAAAAAATAAAGGACATAATTAAAAATTTTAACGGTAATGAGCAGTACGACGACCCATTTGAGCATTCAAAACATTCATCCTGTTCCTTTGAAATATGATGATGCTCAGAAGGGAGGATGTGGGGGAAGACTTGACAGAATTAGAACTGGTAAACGAAGAGGCATGTGCTACTGGAAGGAAGGATAAAAGCTCATGAAAAATCATGAGGGACCCATGCATCCTTTTACTCTGTTCCATGAAGATGACAGCTTATCATTTGAGTCCTAAGCCTGCTTAGTAAACTTGGGGTTGATAAAATATAGCAGATTTAACTTGTCTTATCAGATTCAGCTGCATTTATTAAAACACAGAGATTCATCTTGGGTTGCTGGGTTTGTTTTCACTGAAATAAAATCTCTGGCACATGACAATGGAAAAAAATCCAGAGTTTCATAAATTCCAGTGTACTGTTTTCTATACTAGAGAATTTTGAGTGCTTTGGAAATAATAAGTCTGTTTGCACAATTTCCTGCTCTCCACTAGGTTCTTGGAACACCAAATGAGGACACATGGCCTGGAGTTCATTCTTTACCACATTTTAAGCCAGGTATGTTCCATTAATTACATATGCTTAAGTGCTTTCCCACAAGCAAAGAGTGAGTATGTAAATGTTCCCCGTCAGGCTAATACATTACTTCAAAGAACTAATGGCTACTTTTACCATTGTGTATTGTGTGTACTAGGAGCTCTGGTAGCATAGTGCCTAAGGCACTTGACTGCTAACCAGAACGCTGGTGGTTCAAATCCATTAGCCACTCCTCGGACGGAAGGTTGGGCAATCTACTTCCATAGCGGTACCGCCTCGGCAACCCAAGGAGGGGTCACTAGGAGTTGGGTCTGACTCGATGGCACCCAACAACAACAACAACGTTCTGTGAACTAGTGGAGTTGCCTTTTTGTTTTCAGAATTTACTTGCCTGAGTGGTGCAGTTAAGTGCTGGGCTGCTAATTTAAAAGTTGGCAGCTCAGGTCCACCGAGAGGCACTTTTGAAGAAAAGCCTGGTAATCCACTTCCAGAAAAATCAGCCCTTGAAAACCCTGGAGCACAGTTTTACCCCGACATCCATGGCATTGCCATGAGTCAGAATCAACTTAATGACAACTGTTTATTTTTTCTTTTTAAAGACAGTTAATGACATTACTTTTAAGAGATTTTCACTATGTATACTTTGCTTAATTAGACAACCTAATCATGAAATAGCCTTTCATTTCATCATGAGGTCCACCAGTGTCCATGCAGATGAAAAACAAAATGTAGATTCATATTACAATTCATTGGTGTAACTTCTTGTAATAAAACTAGGAAAAGCATTAAACTGAAAAAAGAAAAAAAATTTGAGCTTAAATATGTAAATGTTCTGAATGTCCTCTTATGCAGCATTCAGTCCTTCTCTATTGTGAAATATTTAAATCTGAGAAAATGGAAAATCCCAGAGAAAGTGACTTTTAAAGTAAGTTGTCATATTTTTCCTGGTCAGTAGGTGGCAGTCATGAAACTTGAAGTTTTAATAATTACTTAACAGAAGAGGAGTCTCAAAAACAAGTCTGTTTAATTTTTATAGGGAGGTTGAGAGGTTTGCAATTGGAAATTTAATAAAATAAGCGGAATGAATTATTATAAAATGATTCTCTTGTTGGTTGTTTTTTTCTTCTCCTAGTTACAAAAAAAAATGGATTATGAAATGCAGACACACCATCAAATTACTGAAAGGGATTTAATGGAAGATCTAATAGTCCATTATTCTATGAGGGAAATGCACTATGAATAATTTCTGTGAGAGGAGCCAAGTATATTCTTATTCTCCCCTTCCCTCCTTTGGGGGACTATCAGAATAAATTCTCAATCCCAGAGAATGCTTGAGTTGGGAGCTATTTGTATGCGTATAGTTCTCTCCAGGAAGCGTACAGTGTGCTGAAAATCCTTTAATCACCCTCTGCTTCCCCAAAGACTCTTTGTACTTTTACTGAAGATTCTCAATGACTTCTATGTCCTAAAAGAGTGTAGAAATTTAACTTTATAAGGAGTTTTTGTTGTTGTTTTAAACTGAACAGGAGGCATCTTCTAACTAATCCACTTGTTTCTAATGGAGTCTAAGTAGAAACAGCCCTTTATAAATGTTTCTAATGTGGGCTGTTAAAGAAAATTAGCTTCCCTCTGTTAGGATCTTAAGTCATCGGGAAGAAAAAAGAAGAAACCATGGATTTTAAGAAGACTTTAAATGAATAAAGTTAGATGCAAAAAGGAACAATTAAGACAGTTATTTGTTCTGCCAAGTTTTTGTATTAGAAAACATGGAATAATTTATTTGCTTTAGTGTTAATAGAGTTTATCTTCAATAGCAACATATAAAAGTATTTATTAGTGTGTTCTGCAAAGTACTATCATATAGTGCAAATTAAGCTAACTTGTAAGTTTCCTGAGAGCAGGGGTGGTATGTATTTGGTAGTCAATTAATGTTTATTGATCGGAATTTCATTGAAATTATTTATGTCGCTCTTCTGGTTGACACTTATAAATTAGACACTTATAAATTATAGTAAGCAATGTTAAGTTATTAATATTATATGTAAGTGCTGCTACTATAGTGCATATGCATAGAAGGTAATGGGAGACTAGAAGAATATCACCTTTTTCTGGTGTGAGCATGGGTGCTGACAAGCCAGGAAGGTATTCCTGGTATGCCTTATGGCTTGTGGATAAGGGCAGACATGATAAGTGCTTCCTGAGTTGGTTTGGGAAAAGTCAAGGGAGACTTGATAATAGATTGAGGCACATGAAGCAAATCTATGAGTGCAGCATGTAACCAGATGACCTAGAAGAGTCTGAGTTTCTTTCTTCACAGACTACATATGCCAGAGGAAGAAATACACACTCCACAAAAGGAAAGCCACCAGTTCTAGAGTGCCAGTCAAAAGGCGAGAGAATGGAGTCCTCCCAAAGTTGCCTTGGGCAAAAGACCTGGCACTTTCAAATCATGAGCCTTTGAAACCCTTGAAGCACAGTTCTACACTGACATACTGGGGACTCCATTGTCAACTTGACAATAACTGGTTATGGTTTACTTGTCCTCACCCCCACTCTTTATCTCTTTCTTCAACCCAAAAAAGTGCCTTAACAAGTCTGAGGAAGGGAGAAAACAAGTTTGAACCATGACGACATCGTTTGTCTAGTTTTTTAATAGATAATAAATGTTGTTGTTGTTGTTGTGTGCCGTTGAGTAGGCCCCAACTCATAGCGACCCCTTCGTGGGTTTCTGAGGCAGTATCACTACGGAAGTAGGATTGCCCAACTTTCCTTCCGAGGAGTGGCTGGTGGGTTTGAACTGCCAGCCTTCTAGTTAGCAGTCAAGTGCCTTAGCCACTATGCTACCAGAGCTCCTAATAAATGTAGGTGATTCAAAAAACATAAAAAAAAGATCATGGCCTTCTGTCCAACCCTACCCCCCATCCGCCTGCTCCCACTGCACTACCACCCTCTCCACGAGCTTCTGCTTTATTAGCTTCTTATGTTTCTTTCTTTCATACAATTCTATGAAATGATGAACATATATTTTTAGTTTTTTTAACACAATATGTTTTTATATTGTGTTAACATTAAATGCAATTCTGTATCTTGCTTTTCTCATTAACACATCTATAGGTCTTCTCATGTCACCTGGAGAGGAAGCCAGTGCGGCTTCCTTTTCTTTGCTGTGTTGTTTCCATTGTATGAATTTCACCTGTTCCCCACTTTAGACCTTTGGGTTATTACCAGTCTTTTGCTATTGTAAATATTAAACTATAAATATTATAAATATTAAAGCAATGAATAGCCTTTTACTTATGTACATACATACACACATATACATATACACATCTTGGATCAGACAATCGTATGTCTACTATGCTGTGTTTCAAAGATCAGTCCTGAAGTTCAGTGCTGTCAGTGATAGGATACTATCCATAAGCCTGTAAGGAAGACTAGTTAATAAAACTATTATTCATATTTACAAACTATCTACTAAAGCTAAAAATGAAGAAATTGAGAATTTTTACCAACTTCTACAGTCTGAAATTGACCAAACATGCAGTTAAGATGTATTGATAATTACTGATGATTGGAATACAAAAGTTGGAAACAAAGATGAGCTATCAGCAGTTGGAAACTATGGCCTTGGTGATAGAAATGATGCTGGAGTGCATGATAGAATTTTGCAAGACCAGCGACTTATTCATTGCAAATACATTTTTTCAATAATATAAACAGTGACTATACACATGGACCTCACCAGATAAAATACATAGAAATCAAATCAACTACATCTGTGGAAAGAGGTGATGGAGAAGCTCAATATCATCAATCAAAACAAGGCCAGGAGCTGACCGTGGAACAGACCATCAACTGCTTATATGCTAATTCAAGTTGAAGCTGGAGAAAATTAAAACAGGTCCACAAGAGCCAAAATATGACCTTGAGTATATTCCACCTGAATTTAAGAGACAATCTGAGGAATGGATTTGACACTTTTGAAAACCAATGACCAAAAACCAGACAAGTTGTGGGGTGAGTATCATACATGAAGAAAGCAAAAGTCATTAAAAAGACAGGAAAGAAGAAAAGAACAAAATGGATATCAGAAGAGACTCTGAAACTTGCTTTTCAATGGAGAGTAGCTAAACCAAATGGAAGAAATGACAAGATAAAAGAGCTGAACAAAAGATTTCAAAGAGGAGCTCAAGAAGACAGGGTAAATTATTATAATGAAATGTGCAAAGACCTGGAGTTAGGAAACCAAAAGGGAAGAATACACTCAACATTTCTCAAGCTGAAGGAGCTGAAGAAAATATTCAAGCCTCAAGTTGCAATATTGAAGGATTCTATGGTGAAAATATTGAATGATGCAGGAAGCATCAAAAGAAGATGGAAGGAATACACAGGGTCACTGTACAAAAAAGAATTTGTTGACATTCAACTATTTCAGTAGGTGGCATATGATCAAGAAACAATGGTACTGAAGGAAGAAGTCAAAAAGCTGCACTGAAGGAATGGTAAAAATTGAAGATCCAGGAATTGACAGAATATCCACTGAGATGTTTCACCAAACAGATGAAGTACTGGAAGCACTTACTAATCTATGCCAGCTGGGAGACAGCTACCTGGCCAACAGACTGGAAGAGATCCATGTTTGTGTCCATTCCAAAGAAAGGTGGTCTAACGGAATGTATACATTTTCAAACAGTATCATTAATATCACACACAAGTAAAATTTTGCTGAAGATAACTGAAAAACAGTTAGAACAGTATGTTGACAGAGAACTTCCAGAAGTGCAAGCTGGATTCAGAAAAGGATGTGAAACAGGGGATATCATTGCTGATGTTAGATGGATTTTAGCTGAAAGCAAAGAATACCAGAAAGAGGTATACTTGGTTTTGTTTTTGTTTTTATGTTTTATTGCCTATGCAAAGGATTCAACTGTGTGGATCATAACAAAGTATGGATAACATTGGGAAGAATACTTGATTGTGTTCATGAGGAACCTGTGCATAGACCAGGAGGCCGTCATTTGAACAGAACAAGTTGATACTGCATGGTTTAAAATCAGGAAGGGAGTGTGTCAGGGTTGTATCCTTTCACAATACTTACTCAATCTGTATTCTGAGCCAATAATCCAATAAGATGGATGAACATGTCATCAGGATTGGAGGAAAACTCATTAACAACCTGCGATATGCAGGTGACACAACCTTGCTTGCTGAAAGTGAAGATGACTTGAAGCACTTACTAATGAAGATTAAAGACTACAGTCTAGAATATGGATTACACCTCAACTTAAAAAAAAATCCTCACAATTGGACCCATAAGCAGCTTCATAAATAAATGAAGAAAAGATTGAAGTTGTCAAGATTTCATTTTACTTGGATCCACAATCAACACCCATGGAAACAGCAGTCAAGAAATCAGACATCATATTGCACTGGGCAGTCAGCTTCAAAAGACCTCTTTGAAATGTTGAAGAGCAAAGAGGTCACTTTGAAAACTAAGGGATGCCTAACCCAAGCCATGGTATTTTCAGTTGCCTCATATGCATGTGAAAGCCAGACAGTGAATAAGGAAGACTGAAGAAGAGTTTATGTCTTTGAATTAGGTGTTGGTGAAGAATACTGAAAATGCCATGGACTGCCAGAGAACAAACAAATCTGTCCTGAAAGAAGTGTGGCTGGAATGCTCCTCAAACACAAAAAGGACCAGATTTCATCATACCTACTTTGGTCATGTTGTCAGAAGGGACCATTCCCTAGAGAAAGATATCATGGTTGGTAAGATGGAGGATCAGCGAAAAAAAAGAAGGACCCTCAACAAGATGAATTGACACAGTGGCTGCAACGATAGGTTCAAGTATAGCAAAGATTGTGAGGATGGCACAGGACCGGGCAATGTTTCTTTCTGTTGTTCACAGGGTCACTGTGAGTCAGAGTTGACTTGACAGCACCTAACAACAACCACCACCATTGGTTTTAACATATCCTAACCTAATTACATGAAATTACCATGCAATTATGTCTTTTTTAACTAGCTTATTTTATATAGTTCATTGCTATTGAAAAAGTTAAACTCACTTTTTAAATTCAGTGGTATTTATTAAGCACCTCTTACGTGTTTGGAGACTGGAGATACTATAGCCAACAAAACACCTGTGATCTCTAAGAAGTAGGAGACACATATAATAAGAAAAATATACAGCATGTTGGGTGGTGGTGAGTGCTATGGAGAAAAATAGAGCAATAAAAGACTCAGGAAGCACCAGAGAAGGGGTGAGTTATAATTTTAAACAGGATGATTAGGGAAGGCCTTCTTGAAAAATTGACATTCCACTGAAGAGATTGAAGAAGTGAGCCATGAGGATATTTGAAGAAAGAACTTTGCAAACAGAAAGAACAGCAAGTGCAAAGGCCCTGAGATGGCAAAGAGGGGAAGGCAGAAAATGATGTCAGAGGTAGCTCGTGCTGAGGCAGGTCACGCCTTTAGGGCTGCTATGAGTCCTTCACCATTTACTTTGAGAGAGATAGAAAATATTGGAAGACTTTGAACATGGCTGCACTTGATCTGGGTGACATTTTAATAAGATCATTTGGCTTTTGTGCTAAGACCTGGTGGCCATCGCAGAAGCAAGGAAACCGTTCCTTGAAGCAAGGAAAGCATTTAGGAGATTGTAACAGATTCTAGGAGAGAGATGGTTAAATATACCACACATAAAATAATTATGCCTTTGCAACTTCTCCATTTTAGCTCAGAAGTTAACATGGCTTTCTCTTGGAAAATGTAGTAGTTAGAGAAACATTTGAAGAACAATTATCAAAATATTTAAAAAGCAATTAGATAAGCACTGAGTTTTGATTTTTTTTTTTTTCCTTTTAGTTATTTAGCTTGTATATATCTTCTTCTGAACTTACATTTATGCTAACACAAAATTCCTCAACCTCAGCTTACTCCCATGGCAACCAGACAGCCGTGATGGGCCATAGCTTCCTAAAATATGTATACATTTACATACATGTGTGTCTGTATGTGTGTGTTGCATATAATAAAGAAGGTAACTTTGGAAGTAGGTGTTTTTCCATCATTCATTTCTATTTAAATTTCTCTTAAAAGAAGTGAGTCTATCTCTGCTTTGAATCCAATTGCTTTCCTTCTTTTTCTTTACTATAGGGCCTTGGTTTATGACATTTTGAAAGGAGGATTTTTTTTCTTTCTGTTATTCTTTCTAATATGCCAGAGTCTCCTTTTATGACTGTTCTCAGGAAGCTTCCTGGGGGCTAGCCTTGGAGGTGTGAGTTTACCCTGTGGTATTATTAGTATGTCAGCAATTCTGTCAACATAGATGATTCATTACCAACCAAACCCCACTCTCTAATGAAAAGTAAAAGTCCCCTGAAAAATTAAGATAGGTTTTCTTTTGCCTATTTTAGTTACTCAGTAAAAGAATACCTTGCATGATGTTGTCTGCCTCAGTTTCTTTCTGGATTACCTGGAGGCTTCACCATGTGAATCCCAGGATCACATCCTCCTGCATGCTTGCCTGCTGCCACCTTACATCAACAGAGGCAGGTGTAATAGCTGAAGCAGTTGATAGTAGTAAAATCTACAATAAAATTCTATTTTCTAAAATCAAGCAAGAGAATAGAGCATTTCTAAAGTGATTACAGAAATCCCTGGGTGAGGCAAATGGTTAGGATTTCAATTACTAGCTGAAAGATTGGCAATTCACACTCACCCAGGGGGGCCTTAGAAGACAGGTCTGGGGGTCTGCTTCTTAAAAGTCACAGCCTTGAAAACCCTCTGGAGCAGTTCCACCCTGCACACATGGAGCTGCCCTGAGTTGTAATCAACTCTGCAGCAACTAACACCACCAACAAAAACTGAGCATTCTATACCTAAGAAGAATTGGATAGTGAGGATCAGTCAGTGTTTCATTGTATTGTGCATAGAATCACTATGAGTCAAAACTGTCTAGATGGCACTTAACAACAACAATAAGGAGAAATTATCCAATCGTCAACATTGTTTTGACTACTTAAAGTTTGATGGTTTATTTGATAATGATTGAAGTAAGTTAAATAAAGAACGTTTTGACACTGGGAGCAAAGTGCAAAATGGCAGTATTTTAAACATAAGATACCCCAGAGCTAAGCCTGCAGACACATTGACATTCAAGGTAACATTTAAACATCGACTTAACTGTACTAAGTCTTTGTGATGAGGTGAAAAAATGACTTCTATTCAAGTCCTAAGGAGCCCTCATGGTGCAGTGATTAAAACACTTGGCTGCTAAGCAAAATGTCAGTGGTTTGAACCCACCAGCCACTCCACTGGAGAAAGATTTGGCAGTCTGCTTCTGTGCAGATTAAAACCCTCTACCATCGAGTTGATTCCAACTCATAGCAACCCCCATTGGGTTTCCAAGACTGTAAATCTTTATGGAAATAGATTACCTCATCTTCTTGTCACAGAGCAGCTGGTGGAGTTGAACCACTGTCCTTCTGCTTAGCAGCCAAATGCCTTACCCACAGCCTTAGAAACCCTTTTGAACAGCTCTACTCTGTCCTGTAAAGTCACTATAAGTCAGAATCAACTCAATGGCAATGTGTTTGGTTTTTTCTCAAGTCTTGCCTATCAGTAAGGAGCTCTGGTAGCACAGTGCCTAAGACATCTGACTGCTAACCAGGTTTGTGGTTCAAACCCACAAGCTAATCTGCTGAAGGAAGACTGGGCAATCTACTTCCGTAAAGATTTACCACCTCAGAAACCCAATGGGGGTTGCTATGAGTCAGAATTGACTCAATGGCAGTGGGTTTGGTTTGGTTTTTGCCTATCAGTAGCCCTTATTGTGACTAAAAAATTAGCCCCAAAATTTAATTCCAGAGGCAGGAATTGAATTCCAGAAATAGAATACCATGGGGATAACAGTGTACATTTCATGTTGCATTTCATTATTTCCATATCACTTTATTATTTCATTTGATATTTAGAATAACTTTGAATATTATAATTTTATTACTCTAATGTTGTTGAAACATTAGGAAAAAAATTAAGAATCATGTTGCAGTATTGAAAGATTCTATGGGCAATATATTGAATGATGCAAGAAACATCAAAAAGATGGAAGGAATACACAAAGTCAATGTACCAAAAAGAATTGGTCGATGTTCATCCATTTTAGGAGGTGGCATGTGATCAAGAACCAATGGTACTGAAGGAAGAAGTTGAAGCTGCACTGAAGGAATTGGTGAAAAACAAGGCTCCAGGAATTGACAGAATACCCATTGAGATGTTTGAACAAATGGACACTGTGCTGGAGGCACTCATTCAGCTATGCCAAGAGCTTTGGAAGACAGCCACCTGGCCAACTGATTAGAAGAGATCCATATTTGTACCCATTCTAAAGAAAGGTGATCCCACAGAAAGTAGAAATTATTGAACAATGTTATAGATCACACACAAGTAAAATCTTACTGGAGATAATTCAGAAATGGTTGCAGCAATATATTGACAGAGAACTTCCAGAAATGCAAGCTGGATTCAGAAGGGGACATGGAGCAAGGGATATCATAGCTGATGTCAGATGGATCTTGGTTGAAAGCAAAGAATACCAGAAAGATGTTTACTTGTGTTCTATTGACTATGCAAAAGCATTTGATTATGTGGATCATAACAAACTATGGTAACATTGAGAAGAAAGGGAATTCCAGAACGCTTGATTGTATTCCTAAGGGACCTGTACATAGATCAGGAGGCTGTCATTTGAACAGAACAAGGGGATATTGCATTGTTTAAAATCAGGAAGGGAGTGTGTCAGGGTTGTATCCTTTCACCTTACTTATTCAATCTGTATGCTGAGCCAATAATCCAAGAAGCTGAAATGTATAAAGAACACAACATCATGATTGGAGAAAAGCTCATTAACAACATGCAATATGCAGACAACACAACTTTGTTTGCTGGAAGTGAGGATGACTTGAAACACTTACTGATGAAGACTGAAGACCACAGTCTACAGTATGCATTAAAAACTCACTGCTGTCGTGTCAGATCCCACTCATAGCGACCCCTCCTTGTGTTTCTGAGGTGGTATCTCTACAGAAGTAGATTGCCCAATCTTCCTTCTGAGGAGTGGCTGGTGGGTTTCAGCTGCCAGCCTTCTGGTTAGCAGTCAAATACCTTAGGCACTATACCACCAGAGCTCCTACAGTACGGGTTACACCTTTATAAAGAAAACAAAAATCCTCACAACTGGACTAATAAGTAGCATCATGATAAATGGAGAAAAGATTGAAATTGTCAAAGACTTCATATTACTTGGTTCTATAATCCACAACAATGGGAGCAGCAGTCAAGATATCAGACAATGTATGGCATTGGGCAAATCTGCTGCAAAAGACCTCTTTCAGGTGCTGAAGAGCAAAGATGTCTCCTTTCAAGGAGACTAATGTGCACCTAACCCAAGCCATGGTATTTTCTGTTGCCTCGTATGCATGTGAAAGCGTGACAATGAATAAGGAAGACCAAAGAAGATTTGATGCTCTTGAGTTGTGGTGTTGGCAAAGACTACTGAAACTGCCATGGACTGCCAGAAGAACTAACAAATCTGTCTTGGAAGAAGTGCAGCTGGAAAGCTCCTTGGCAGCGAGAATGGCCAGACTTCATCTCACCTACTTTGGTCATGTTGTCAGAAGGGACCATTCCATGGAGAAGGATATCATGCTTGGTAAAGTGGAGGGTCAGAAAAAAAGAGGAAGACCCTCAACAAGATGGATTGACACAGTGGCTGCAATGATGGGCTCACTTATAGCAAGGATTGTGAGGCTGGCACAGGACCTGGCAGTGTTTCATTCTGTTGTACACAGGGTCGCTATGAGTTGGAGCCAACTCAACAGCACCTAACAACAACAGAACAACAGCATTGTTAACCCACTTACAGACAAGGAAGCTGAGGCTCAGAGATATTGTATGGCTTGCTCAAATCTATACCTCCAGTAGGTAGCAGAGCAAAAATTCAAAACCAGGTCCTTTGATCCCAGTCCTGGTTTTCTCACTAATGCTTGTACCTCTCTTTAAGACAGCTACCCTGTTTGCAAACCTAGAACTATGAGGGGAGATTGTTAGATTCTTCTCAGTTCTGTCTTGTGGCATCTAGGAGACCAACATTTTCTTATAGTTATCAGAATCATTCGTCTGCCTCTAAGTGTGGACATATTCTTAATCCCTTTAAACCTGGGCTTCCAATAATTTGTCAACTCCAAAGCCCCCTCTGCAGATGTATAGTCTCAGAGGTGCAGTCCTTAGTACATACTATGGGGCTGTCCAGTCTTACTACTTGCAGACCTGAGGAGTTTAAACTTTTAGCTGTTTTTCACACTTGGCTTTTCCTGAGTCTCCAGGAAAATGATAGAAGAACTGTGGAAGCAGCAGAAGCTGTTGTCAGGGGTGATGAGGAGGTGTCTTCATGCCATAATGTTGTCCCTCAGTTGCAGTGGGGACACCTATGAAGTGCAGAGACTTCTTCGTTACTGTTCTAGAACAAAGATGCTTGCTCCATCCAGTTTACAGAATTCTTATGGAAATTAAATGAGAAAACCCGTTGTTAACAGTCTCCTCATTATTAGTTAGTTATTTATACTCTACTTTTAAGAAGATTTGAGCAAGCTGGCATAATTGATATAAAAGTTATAGGCATGATACTTCAAAATAACATTTTTACCATTTATATAGTGGCCTTCTTGTTTGGTATTTCCTTTCTCACTTCTTTTTTTTTTTTTTTTTTTTTTAATGACTTTTTAAAAAATTAATTTATTAGTTTTATTAGACCTAACACATACACAGGTTATGAGTTAGGTCTACATGCAGAAGGGTATAACTATTTGATGGTTACAAAAATAGACTTCAAAATTTTTATGCAAATATCTGACTTTTATCTTACATTTATTGTGAAAAGCCCTGTAAGTCTGCTTGACCTAAGGTTTAAGGCACTTTGATCTCTTCCCAACCATCATCAACTACCATCTTCAAGTTTGCTATTCCTCCTTACACAAAGAAATGCCAATTTAGTCACCTAGTGGAAAAGCCAGTTAATTAGTAAATTTATGAAATATGTGAACTTTGCTGGAATTTGCTGAGAGATCACAGGTGGCGAGGTGGAAAGAAAAATGCTAAAGTTGTGAGTCTGTGTTTCAATCAGCAGTATCCATGCCTCAGATAAAACTCATAAGCTAGGATTCTTCTTGAGTGCCTGCTACAAGCCAGGGAGTATAGTCGGGGCTGAAAATACAGTCTTGAACAAAGAAGATGAAACCCCTTTCTTTCTGGAACCTACACACTAGAGGGGAGACTAGTGATAAATTACAGGTTACTCTGTGGCTGGAGTGGCAAGAGCGGCAAGAGATGAGTCAGAGAGGGAGGCCCTGGAAGGCCAAGGTAAGAAGTTAGGGTTTTATTTGAAGTGTGAGAGGAATCATTGGAGTATTTTGAGCAAGGGAGGAAATTACCAAGGATTTGATATCTAATAAATCATAGCTTTGGTTAATGATAGAATAAAAATAAATGAGAAACAGCAAAGTGTCGACCATCACTCAAAAATATAAAATGATGCAATAGGCAGCCGTGTGGGATGGATGGGGAGATGATATTTGTATTAATTGGAGAAACCCACTTCAGTGCAAAGCAGGAACTGACTTTACCTGCCTCTGTTTGAAGACTTTCTCATTTGTTTTCACTAGAGGGCATCCATGATTGAGACTAGCACAATATCTACAAAAATGCTAGAGAAATGTAATAACATTACATTTTCAAAGAGAAATGAAATTCTTCTGATTGCAACCTTATTTTTTGAAATTGCACAATCTGGTGTCTCTACTCCTGCTTTCTGGGACCCAGCTTGTGGTTTCAAACTGCCACCCTTTCAGTTAGCAATCAAATGTTTAATCACTGCACCACCAGGGCTCCTTCTGTGCCTAGAATAGTATTTGGTGAATAGTAGGCTTGCAATAAATATTTGTAGAATGAATGAGTACCTGCATCCTACCCAAAAAGATTTGAGGGAATTTTCTGTTAAGTAAACAAATAATTGGGATACTTGTTTGAAATATAACTAGAGTGCTTCCTGAGTATGTTGACTGTTCAACCTTGTAAGGGACTTGAGCCTCTTCCTCCACTGAAGGCAATCCTAAGAAAGGCATTGAGCTCAACATCTCAGCCCCAAGAAAGGGCATCCTTTAGCATGGCCCCAACTCTGATTAAGTTTTTACTACTTTCTTACCAACCCAGTAAAGTAAATACATTTGTTAAAATGCTAAATAATCCTAAAGAATTTAAATTGTGCATTGTTGGATATATGGTTAGTTGTTGTTGTTATGTGCCATCGAGTCAGACCTAACTCATAGCGACTCCTCCTTGGGTTTCCGAGTTGGTATATATGGTTAGAGGAGTTATTTATAAAGGACACCTAGCCTTTTACATGTCATTTTGTACATACTCATTTTCATGTTGACTTCTAAACTAATACTTATTACATAGTGTCATTTACACTGGATGATAATATTAAATCAGTTTGTAAAGAAGATACTAAAGTTTGAGCCTTTTTATGACTTCTTATCTATCACCACCTTTTTCCTGTCTTCCCTGGACCACCCTCCCCTGCCAAAAAGAAAGAAAGAAAGAACAGTGTTAGTTTACAAACCCTGGTTTAGCCTTTGAAATCTTGGGAATGTGCTTGGGGTTTTTTTGTTAGTTGGTTGATTTGACTCTTTACTCATATATTCTCCTGTTAGTGAATTTAAAAACATGGCAGTATCTTGTAAGATATAAAGACATCAGTGAGAAGGGGAGGGGGGAGGTTAAAGAATTAAAATTAATTGCCTGGAGTATACAGTACATACCAATAAGCTAATGAGTAAATTCTGTTTTAGGTTTTACCTTCATGTTGTTGCTGTTATGTGCTGTAGAGTCGGATCCGACTCATAGCGACCCCTCCTTGGGTTTCCGAGGCAGTATCACTACAGAAGTGGATTGCCCCACCTTCCTTCTGAGGAGTGGCTGGTGGGTTTGAACCACCAGCCTTCTGGTTAGCAGTCAAGTGCTTTAGGCACTATGCTACCAGAGCTCCTTACCTTCATGTAGGTAATGATTTTTATGGTGCCTCAAGCCATTTCAGGTGTAGCTCTTTTAAGATGGGACAGTTTACAATATGTAGGATTACTCTACAGTAGTTTTCCTGTGGAATTCAACAAATTGCAGCACATGAGCAAGGCAGTTTGAGAGAAAACTTTTTCAGTCTTCCGTCCCCTGTCTCGGGTCGCACGCATAGCAAGTGCTTTCTCCTCTGCCAGTTCTCGTCCCTGGTTGCCCGCTGTGTTGTGATCATCCTCTGAAGCGTCCCTGTAATAAGAGGAGAAGGTGAAAATCAGCCTGCAGGTTTAAATTAATTGCAATGCTCAGTTACGCTAGGTGTTAGCCAATGCTTTCAATAACGACATGCTAAGCTTCTAGTTTAAACATAATGGGAAAGACAAAGTGACATTAAAGTAGTAAATGACAGAGTAAACTCAACTGAAGGATAACAATATAAAACATTTGTATGCAAATACTAGAATAATCTGATGAAAATAGTCATGGGCTGCTGGGTATCTATTTTATTAAATATACCTGGTAATGATTTGGGGCATTAGTTTAGACACCTTTTGCTGTTAGAAGGTCCTTGAGTGGTGCAAACAGTTTATGCCCTACAGTAATGCCTAAGGCATTTGACTGCTAACCAGAAGGCTGGCAGTTCAAACCCACCAGCCACTCCTCGGAAGGAAGGTTGGGTAATCTACTTCCGTAGTGGTACCACCTCAGAAACCCAAGGAGGGGTCACTCTGAGTCAGATACGACTCCACGGCAGTGGGTTTATTAACCTAAGGTTGGCAAGTTCAAACCCACCAACTGCAGCACTTCAGAAGAAAGGCCTGGCAATTCTACTTCTGTAAAGATTCCAGCCAAGAAAACCCAGCGGAGCAATTCTACTCTGTGACACATGGGGTCAACATGAGTCGGACAATTCACAAGGCTATGTTGTTCTCATACTTGTGGAACACTACTTGTATTCATGATGGGAGTAGGTATTTTAAATATCATTTTTTAGTCTAATTATAAATGTAATGCAGGCCTATTACAGAAAATGTTGGAAATGAGTCTATGGCATTAAGATCTAAAAAGATGATGGATACAAGAGATCAGGCTCCGTGGGTTCCAGGAGGTAGCTGTAGATATTTGAGTTCATCCATTCGTCATTTGGAAAAGAAACAGGTGTAGCTGATGTCTTTACTGCTCTGCTCTCAGAGGATTGTGTCCCTGTCCACACCATAGCACTTTGTACACGGTATTTGTAATTCTGTATTTACCTTTCTGTGCCACTTAACTGTGTAACCAGGACTTACTTATTTTTATGTTTCTACCGCCCAGTGCAGCACCTGCATACAGGTGGGTGCCCACGCAATATTTGCTAAAAGAATTACAAGAGTTATGAGAAAGAGAGAGAGAGTTACATGGGCAGTACAAACAACAAATATGAACCCCTTTGCATATACAATACTGAGTTGTCAATGAAAGCAAACATGGGTATAGGGACGGATAGATGGGTGAACAAGCTAAACAATT
>NW_006921650.1:8129697-8159915 GCF_000298275.1 Orycteropus afer afer | reverse complement strand
AAAAAAAAAAAAAAGAATTACAAGAGTTTATGTGAATAGTGATGGAAAGTAAACCTGAAAATGAAACTATTCTTCTTTGCTTCTGCTAAAGGGGCATGGAAGTGGCATTGTCCGACCTCCTCTAACTGCACAAGACAAAGACAGAATCACCATCAGCAACCCAAGGCCTGTTCCTATGAGGCCAGACATGCCACTACCCTCCAGCCCTCTTACTAACCTTGACACCAACCATCCCTTCCATGGTATCCATCACCTCTCTGCTGGGTTCAGTAATTCACTGCAGTGGCCACACAGAACTCACAGACTGTGGGGTTTATGAGGGAAGCAACAAGCTACAATTCAAGTTGAAGAATGCACTCAGGATACAGTTCCTCAATCAGGACAGTCTCCCCTCTGCTGTGCCCTTGGACATGCCTCTCTGGCCCTTGGCCTCTTGGCCTGGCCTCTGCCTGTGTGGGCCAAGTAAGTCTGCTCTGTCCCATGCCTCTTGGTTCCACTGCTGCTGTCTCTTGCTGGGCATCTCTCTCACCAGCAGCGAGATTCTCCCCCCTCTGCCTCTGGGAGGGCTCATTTTAAGCCTGGCAGAGTACAAAACTAACCAATCCCAACATCAGAATTCTACACACCTGAGAGAGAGTGAACTTTCCCAGAAGATTACTTTGTGCTGCTCCAACAGAAATACCCCAGGTGGATGACTTTAACAAGCAGCTACTCAGTTGCTTATGGCAAATTCCACCACAGAGTTAATTGCCAGTCTCATTATAGGGAATAACTACTACCAGCTGCCCAGCCAAGCTGACACATATTTGCATGGTCCCAACCCAGTAATCTGGTGGGAATTAGAAAGACTATGGCTAGAAAAGCCATACCATGTAATTCATTTCACTGCACTTTCTGTACTTCATATGGCATGCTCCATTGTCAATTCTGGCTCTTTTATGTACAACTAAAATTGACACATTGTATTTCTCAAAAAAAATTTTCTATTAGCATCTTTTGTCAAGCTCTAAATAGAAGCAATTCCTAGAACTAATATTTATGTGCAAAAGGTAATTGCTAAGAAGAATAATTTACTTGTAAATTCAAGATTGTGGATCCAAGTAAAATTAAATCCTGGACAAATTCAGTATTTTCTCCATTTATTATGATGCAGCTTACTGGTCCATTTGTGAGGATTTTTGTTTTCTTTTTGTTGAGGTGTAATCCATACTGAAGCCCATAGCCTTTGATCTTCATCAGTAGGTGCTTCAAGTCTTCTTCACTTTCAGCAAGCATGGTTGTGTCATCTGCATATCACACATTGTTAATGAGTCTTCCTCTAATCCTTATGCCTCATTCTCCTTCATATTGTCCAGTTCCTTGGATTATTTGCTCAGCACACAGAGTGAATAAGTATGGTGAAAGGATACAACCCTGACATACACTTGCCTGACTTTAAACCATTCAGTGTCTCCTTGTACTGTTTGAATGCCTGCCTCTTAGTTTATGTACAGGAGGGTACAATGTTCTAGAATTCTCACCCTTGAGTATAGATTACCCCCTCAATGTAAAGAAAACAAAAATTCCTCACCACAGGACCAATAAGCAAAATTATTATAAATGGAGAAAAAATTGCAGTTGTCAAGGATTTCATTTTAGTTGGATCCACAATCAATACCCATGGAAACAGCAGTCAAAAGACATACTGCATTGGGTAAATCTGCTGCAAAGACCTCTATAAAGTGTGAAAAAACAAAGATGTTATTTTAAGCACGAAGGTGTGTCTGACACAAGCCATGGTATTTCAGTTGCCTCATATGCATGCAAAAGCTGGACAATGAGTAAGGAAGAGCAAAGAAGAATTGATACCCCTGAATTATGCTATTGGTGAAGAATATTAAATATACCATGGACTGCCAGAAGAATGAACAAATCTGTCTTGGAAGAAGTGCAGCCAGAATGCTCCTTGAAAGCAAGGATGGTGAGCCTTCATTTCACATACTTCAGACATGTTACCAGGAGGCACAAGTCCCTGGAGAAGGACATCATGCTTGTTAAAGTAAAGGGTCAGCAAAAAAAAAAAAAAAAAAGGAAGACCTTCAATGAGATGAATTTTCAGAGCAGCTGCAAGAAGGATTTCAAATGTAGCAACAATTGTGAGGCTAGCACAAGACTGGGTGTTCTGTTGTACTTAGGGTCACTATGAGTTGGAACCAACTTGATGACACCTAACAACAACAACCACAAATCCAAGATTGCATTAATTTTGTTTCCTGTGATGGAATTTTTGTTTCTCCTGAAATCATAAGAAATTACTAAAATTGCTTTGTGGAGAGTATAACGTTAAAGAAATCAAATTTGTTTTCCAAGGACATTTGATGTAACTAATTTTTAAAATAACTCCTGCTTTTATAGTACCAGACTTTAGATAATAACAATTTAAAAGAAAAAGAAAAAAAAAAAAGTTATGAAGAGAATTATTCATTCTTTGTCAGTTAATCCTCAAACCTGTAAATGCCTTTACATGTCCATTCCACACCAATTGGCTTATCTTTGTTTCATCTTGTATAATGCAGTCTAGAGGAGAATTAAGTCAGAAATCAGACATTCTTTTGAGCCTAACAAATAGTGTGGATGCATTTGCCTATAACTAGAGAACAATGGGTGTTTGTAAACTGGGCTGATCTTTAACTAGTGCATTACAGCACAATTGCCGTTTTCTGTTCTGATTGGTCAATGCCCATGTGTTAACAAAACAAACAGACATAAATAAATAAATAACCCATTGCCATCGATTCCATTCTGACTCAGTGGAACCTGTAAGGACAGAGTTGAGCTACCCTATGGGGCTTCCAAGGCTGTAAATCCTTATGGAAACAGACTACCACATCTTTCTCCTGTGGAGCTGCTAGTAAGTTTTCAGTTACCAACTGAGCGCTTTAACCACTGCACTCCAGGATTCCTTTCCCCATGCTTTACACGTTATTAATTATTTTGACATTTACCCCTACTTGACATGATGACTGTAAAACTCCACACAAATTTTAAATATTAAATGATTTAAAATTAAATTTAAAATATTAAATCATTTAAATGATTTTCTGAATCATCATCAATGATTAATTTATTCTCCGGCTAATATTTGAGTTGCATGTAAATTCCATATGTTTGTAACCTGAGAATTAGTGATCAGTAAGCACTGTACTAGGAGCCTGAGTGGCACAAGGGTTAAGTGCTTGGCTGTTAACCAAGAGGTTGGCAATTTGAACCCCCTAGTAGTTCTGTGGGAGAAGAGATTTGGTAATGTACTCCTGTAAAGATTGTTGTTATTCAGTACTGCGTAACATGTAAGAAACTGGAGGACATTATGCTGAGTGAAATAAGTCAATCACAGAAGGACAAATATTGTATTAGTCCACTATTATAAAAACTCAAGGAAAGGTTTATATATAGAAGCAAACTTTCTGTGATAGTTACCAGGGATGAGAGGGGAGGGGAGGCTAAATTCCTAGATAGTGTGAAAAAAACAAAAAGAGAGAGAGAGAGAGAAATCAAAGATTATTAGTGGTTACCAGGCGTAGGAGGGATGGGGGGGGAAGAGAAGCTTTTGTTTGCGGGGCATTGAGTTTATGCTAATGGTGGTGGAATATTTTGGAAAAAGATAGCAATAATGGTGGCACAACATGAAAAAGGTCATCAATGCCCCTGAGCTGTAAATGGGGAAGCTGTTATGTTGGTGAATGTCTTGTGTATGTTTTCACCACATAAAAGTTTAAAAAAAAGGATTATTGTTCTGTGTAAAGATTAAACTAAACCAAACCCACTGTCATCAAATCAATTCCAACTCATGGCAACTCTTTTTAGGACAGAGTGGAACTGCCCCATAGCGTTTCTAAGGCTGCAAATCTTCATGGAGGTAGACTGCCTCATCTTTTTACTACAAAGTAGCTGATGGGTTCAAACCACTGACCTTTTGGTTACCATCCAAATGCTTTAACCACTATGCCACCAGAACTCCCTTTTTTATAAAGATTCCAAAAACCAAACCCAAACCACTGCCATCGAGTCTGTTCTGACTCATAGTGATCCCCATTGGGTTTCCAAGGCTGTAAATCTTTATGGAAGTAGCTTGCCTCATCTTACTCCCGTGGAGCAGCTGGTGGGTTTGAACCACCCACCTTCTGGTTAGCAGCCAAAATGCCCACTATGCCACCAGAGCTGGGGCAGTTCTACTTTGTCATATAGGGACACTGTGAGTCAGAATCAACTTGATGACATACAGCAACAACCAGTATTCTGTTAATCATCTGATTTCTATCTTTCTATCACATGCTACAATTCATCAAAAAATCTTATTGGCTGTACCTTTAAGATATTTTCAGGTGCTCACCTCTTCTCACTGCATTTATTCTGTTGAAAAGCATAAAAAAGGTAAGTTTCCTAAATAGTAACAAACCAAAAACAAACTCCAAACTCAGTGCCGTCAAGTCGACTCAACTCATAGCGACCCCTTCTTGGGTTTCCGAGGCAGTATCACTAAGGAAGTAGATTGCCCAGTCTTCCTTCCAAGGATTTGGGTTTGAACCACCAGCCCTCTGGTTATCAGTCAAATGCCTTAGGCACTACGCCACCAGAGCCTCCTAAATGATAGTAAAAGACACTCCAATTAAAACAGTAAGGTATTGGCATAAATAGATGAGTGAAAAAGAAGAGTCCATACTCAGGTATATTTTGGAACTTAATATAGTATAAAGATATTTCAAATTACTGGAGAAAGAATGATTTATATATAATCCTGGCATAATTATCTATCTGTCTTCCTCAAACAAAATTAGAACTGTGTCACACTATGTTATTTTTAAAAAAAAAAAAAAGTAGGAGAAAATGTAAAAATATTGTTTGTAAAACCTCGAGATTAAGTTTGTGTATTTTTTTCAAGCAAGACAAGAAAGCCAAAAAGGAGAATAATTGATTTTCCTTAATGAAAATTTAAAATTCTGTAAGGAAAATTTCTCCATAGTTAAAGGCAAAAAGATATTTATGACCGGGGAGATCATATACCAAGAGTTACTATAAACTGATAAAGGACTCAAAAGCCGGTGTTAAATGTACCAGTTCTGAAAAGCGCAATTTAAAACAGAAGAGCAAGTGCAAATATCCAGGAAGCATTATGAGAAGAAGCCAAATGAAGTTTAGCAACCGTCAGTTTGGCCAAAATTTAAAGCATTGATAACAACGAGTGTTGGAAGGCATGTGGAGAAAGGGACATTCTTTCTTATTGCTGGTAGGAAAATGGAAAGTAATGTGTTGGCATCTCTTAAAATGTAAATGTGCATATAATTTGCCAGGCAATGCTATTACATTGGGGAATCTGTCTGACACAAAAGCATCTGTATGCAGAGAGAAATGAGCAGGGATTTTTACTGAAGATCCTTGTATGGGAAAAGAAACTAGTACTTCAATGTGGATCAGTAGAAGAATGGTTAAATCCATCATGTATTTTCTACTCTTGTCATACAGCTATTAAAGATGATTACATCTGTTTTCTTAATTTGAGGGATTGTTCATTATATATTATTAAATGCCTACAAAAAAATTCAGAATAATGTTTCTTCTACAATTTCCATTTTAAACATTTAAGTAGTTTATGTGTTTATATATATGGGAGGATGTATAGGCATAAAGACGTGTAGAAAGAGACATACCATGTTAGGAACAATTATTATCATCAGGAATAAAAAATGAGCGTCAGCAAAGGAGGTTATTAATGTCTCTTCTGTATCTCTTGTCCCTGGATGGCACAATCCGTTAAGTGCTTGACTACTTTCTAACTGAAAGGTTGGCATTTCATTTTGAAACTTCCCAGAGGTACCTAAGAACAATGTCCTGACTGTCCACTTCCAGAAGGTCACCGCCTTGAAAACCCCTGTAGAAGACGCTACTCTGTGGAGTATAGTCTACTCTGCATGTATGGGGTCACCATGAGTTGGAATCGACTCAGTGGCAGCTGGCTTGGTTTTTGGGGTTTTGTCAAACAAACGTGTTACTTTTTTAATTTAAAAAATCCAATAAAATTTGTTAAACTCTAAATGTCAGTACACGTTATATGAGGTTGGTGGTTTGGTTGTGAGCATGTGTTAATACTATATAGTGTAGGAAAAGAGAACTAACATTTTTGTATTTGATCAGAGATGTCTTCATAGAGGGAACAGTACATCTCACTCGGCAGATGTGTCCATATTCTTTTGTAAACCTACTTACAGTTTGGAAGTTTGGAACTGGTATTTCTTTTCTCAACTCAGTTAAAATATAGGTATTCTAAGGAATAATAACTAGAAAACCAGATATGAAATAAATCATCCTAGACAAAAGAAAACAATGCTTCCTTATTTAAAATATTATGTTTCTCCTGTTTTACTCTTCATAACAGCTGGTTATACAACCTATAGGGGAAGACGTTACTATGGCTAATAACTATATCTTTGTAAGCGTTGAGTTGTTCTTTGTGTTTTTTAAAAAACATGCTTGCACACTGTATGTTTGAAACAGAGATTATTTATCACTTTTCTTTTTTATTTCAGAACGCTTTACTGTGTACAGCTCTAAAAACCTGAGACAAGCGTGGAATAAGTAAGTCTTTATATAGATTGCCCTCATGCACTGTCTTTTAGGTTTTTTTTTGTTTTTTGCTCTCATTTAATTTTTAAAACTACTCTGTTAAGTTTGTCATGTTATTCATTGATTCATGCATTCATTCATTTAACCATAAAGTAATTATGAAACTGTGTGCCAGACACTATGTTTAGCCTGAGCCTACACCATGTATACCTACACCAAAAAAAAAAAAAAACAGTGACTAAATATGTAATCATTTCAGGGCTGCACATTGTTTTGGGAGCAGCGAAATTCTGTTTGTTAAATGCCATTTATTGAGTGGCTTTCTAATTTTAATAATGTTGGTGACAACCTTCAAACTAGATAAAATTGATTTTTCATATTTCCTCAGTTTACCTCCCCCACCCCCCCCGCCAAAGCCTTATTAGGAAGCTAGCTAGGTACGTGTATCACTGGAAGTACACATCATTCCATCCATTTAATTTCTGTTCTCTTATTTGAGCTTGTTGAAATTTTTTTAGTTACTGGTTCTGAAATTTGATTACAATACTGAAAGATCTGAGTTTTACAAATTATTCAGGGGTCTTTTACTGCAAGCCAGTCTGTTTGTAAATCATTGAAAGTTGGAAAGCAAGGTAAGTGAGTCACCCTGGTTTAGTTGTTGGTTTTGGTTGATCACATTTCAAAGGAGCCTTCGTGCACAGTGGTTGAAGTACTCAGCTGCTAACTGAAAGGCCAGTGCTTCAAACCCTCCAGCTGCTGCTCTTTGAAAGGAAGATGTGACAATCTGCTTTCTTATAGATTACAGCCTTGGAAATCCTATGAGGCAGTTCCACTCTGTCCTATAGGGTTACAAAACCAAAAGAAAAAAACAAAACTTACTGCCGTGGAGTCAGACTCGACTCATAGTGACTCCTCCTTGGGTTTCCGAGGCAGTATCACTGTGGAAGTAGATTGCCCAATCTTCCTTCCGAGGAGTGGCTGATGGGTTTGAACCACCAGCCTTCTGGTTAGCAGTCAAATGCCTTAGACACTATGCCACCAGAACTCCTATATTATTGTTGTTGTTGTTTGCCATCAAGTCGGACCCGATTCATAACGACCCCTCCTTGAGTTTCCAAGTAGTATCACTACGGAAGTAGATTGCCCAACCTTCCAATAGGGCTACTGTAAGTCAGAATTGACTGTACAGCAACAGGTTTGGTTTTGGTTTTGGTTTAGTGTCACATTTCAAGCATTATGTTGTTGTTGTTGTTGTTAAGTGCCGTCGAGTCGTTTCCGACTCATAGCGACCCCATGCACAGCAGAACGAAACACTGCCCGATCCCGCACCAGCCCCACAATCCCTGCTATACTCGAGCCCATCATCGCAGCCACTGTATCAATCCATTCAGATGGATTGAAGCATTATGTAGGGCACAAAATAATTGGAACTGCCTTGGTTAAATAAACTGATTCATTCATTCCTAACAAAATGTTGTTTAAAGGGAATTTAGTGTTAACAATTACAGTTTTTACAGTTATAACATGTTTAATTTTAGATATCATCAGTTATATATATATATATACACAAAATAAGTGGAAAAAAACTTTTCTTTAATATATTTTTTACTGTGCTTTGTATGCAAATTTACAAAACAGATTTGTTTTACATTTGATAGTTCATGCACATTTGATTTCACAGCCCAGATTACAATCCCCAACCATAAAAAAACTTTCCTCCCCTCTCCTCCCTGTGCCCTTCTTATCTGTGCACTCCTGTCTGTCCAGCTTTCCCTCTATGTGAATGCTGCCCCTATGATAGCTCATGGTGGATTGATCCAAGGGGTACATCTTCCTAGAGGAGGTGGGCATCTTTCCCTGGGATAGGTGTTCGACATGTAGGTCTTTCTACTTTTGGGCTGAGATCCAATCTATGGAAGTGAGTCCATTTCTAGGCCTGAAGGATAACCTGGGGCCATAGTCTTGGGGGTTCTACCAATCTCTATCTGACCAGTAATTCTGGTCATTTTTGTGTTTTTGAATTTTGTTTCACATTTTTCCTCCCACTCTAACCAGGATCTCCAATTTTGATCCCTTTCTGAGTGGTTGGCATTGATAGCCATACACCATCTAATTCTTCTGGTCTTGGGGTCATGAAGGCTGAGGTCCATCAGATCTTTGGACTAATTGTTTCTAAATAACTTTGATTTTCTTCACTCTGCTTTGCTCTAGGCAAGAGACCAACAGTTGCATCTTAGATGGCCGCTTGAAAGCTTTTAAGACCCTAGTCGCTACTCACCAGAGTAGGATATAGAACAAGATTTTTATGTACTATGTTGTGCCAATTGAGCATGATGTCCCCCAAGACTATGATATCCTGAACCTGCAGGCCCAGTGAATCTCTCTCTCTAGGTGTTTGGTTGTCTCTGAGAAGCTATTCCAACCCTGTTGTCTGTGGTGTATGTGGATAATTTTATTGCACAAGTACATATGTATGATTCTCTTCAGCCAAGTCTGTTGTTGGTCTTGGACGTATTCCTGTTCACCTACTCTCACTTGGTCTTCTCACTTGCCTATGCATTTACCCATTGACTAGGGTTTGGTGCCACTGGTAATGCAGTATTATGCATGTAATAGTATTTCCCTCTGTTGTGTATATCTTTTCTACACATTTTTGTGTCCTCCCTTTCCCCATTGTCACCATGCTGGTCACAGACTTTCCATACCACTCCTCCCTTCACTCAAATCAACATGTGACCCCCAATTAGTCCAAAATTTTCCATCCCCTTCTCTCCCATCCCTGGTAAGCAACAAAATGAATTTCCTTCCCTGAGTAAACCTTTCCTTGACTTTTTACAATAATGGGCACATAAAATATTTGTCCTTCTGTGATTGACTTATTTCACTCAGCGTAATGTCTTCCAAATTCATTCACATTGTGAGATGATTCGTGTATTCATCATTATTTTTTAACCTTCCATAGTATTCCATTGTGTGAATGTACCATAGTTTGGTTATCCATTCATCTGTTGATGGGCATTTAGTTTGTTTTCATCTCTTTGCTATGGTGACGTGTGCTGCAATGAACATGGGTGTGCATGTCTGTAAAAACCTTTTTGATATTGCAAATGAAATTTAATGCTCTTAGCAGATACAGTAGATAGCTTATATAGGCATACCTCAGAGATATTGCAGATTTGGTTCCAGACCACCACAATAAAGCAAATATTTCAATAAAGCAAGTCATATGAATATTTTGTTTTCCCAATAATATAAAGTTATGTTTACGCTACATTGTAGTCTGTTAATCAGAAGGAAGTAAACTGGGAAATCTGCTTCCATAGAGATACCACCTCGGAAACCCAAGGAGAGGTCTCTATGCGTCAAATCGACTTGATGGCAGTGAGTTTGGTTTTAGGTTTATTTTTGGTAATCTATTAAAAGGAGCTCTGGTGGCATTGTGGGTAAGGCATTTGTCTGCTAACCATAAGGTTGGCAGTTCAGACCCACCAGCTGCTCCAGAGGAAGAAGATGTGGCAAACTGCTTCCATAAAGATTTACAGCCTTGGAAACCACATAGCTGTTGCTATGAGTCAAAATTGGCTCGATGGCAGTGGGTTTGTTTGGTTTTAAGGAGCTCTGGTGGCACAGTGCCTAAGGCATTTGACTGCTAACCAGAAGGCTGGCAGTTTTGGTGGTCTATTAAAGGAGCTCTGATGGTGTAGTAAGGAGCTCTGGTTGTATAGCACCAAAAGCATTTGACTGCTAACCGAAATGATGGCAGTTCAAACCCACTAGCCACTCCATGGAAAGAAGACTGGGCAATCTACTTCTGTAAAGATTTACTTCCTCGGAAACCCAAAGACGGTCATTGTGAGTTGGAATCAACTAAATGGCAGTTAGTTTTTTTGTTTTTTGGTGGTGTAGTGGTTAAGGCATTTTGCTGCTAACCAAAAGCTAGGTGGTTCAAACCCCCCAGCTACTCCACAGAAGAAAGATGAGGCAGTCTGCTTCCATAAAGATTTACAGCCTTGGAAACCCCGTAGGGGAATTGACTCAGTGGCAATGAGTTTTGGTTTGGTAGTCTATTAAGTGTGCAATATAACATTATGAAAATGTTTGAAACATTGTGAGAATTACCAAAATGACAGAGAGACACAAAGTGAGCACATGCTGTTGGAAAATGGCATCAACAGGCTTGTTTGATGCAAGGTTGTCACAAACCTCCAGTTTGTTTTTTTAAAAAATATAGTATTTGCAAAGCTGAATAAAACAAGATATGACTATACTAAGGAACTCATGGAATACAATACTTTAAATTCTGCAGTGCTTTATCTGAAGGATCTGGTAATTCATTTTGATTACATTCACACAATAACACACTGATGTAATTATTTTTGTCTAATGCAGGGCTTTACTTTTTTGCTTCTATAAATAATTTTATGTGAAAATGTAGATGATACAGCATTTGCTAATTCAGCACTTTTCACGAGTACAAATCAGTGACACCAATTAATCATTGTGTGCGACAGTCACCAGTACCCACTGAAGGGCTGTGAATTGAACCTCTACAGAGTCTCTGCTGGGAGGCACACCTTCTACTGGGAGCACTATGTGTGTGTGCACCTCACCCTTTACCTAACGCCAATACTGGTAGATGATCTAACTATTTTATTTAGTGCTTTGATACACCAGGTAATATATACACTATACAGTTCCTATCTTAATTAAATGATCAAACACATTCCTCTTTCATAATTGTTCAAAAAGGTTTGTCCAACCAGGTAACCATTTTTATAATACAGTCCTTGATAAAGCAGTTGCATCTCTAACACTATCTTTGAAGTGAAAATCTGGCAAATCTGCACATAGAAGCATTTGAGGGGTTGTTGTTGTTAGGTACTGTCGGTTCCAACTCATAGCACCCTGTGTACAGCAGAATGAAATGCTGCCCGGTCCTGAGCCATCCTCACAGTCATTGCTATGTTGGAGCCCATTCTTACAGCCACTGTGTCAATCCATTTCGTTGAGGATCTTCCTCTTCTTCATTAACTCTCTACCATGTATGATGTCCTCAGGAATGGTCCCTCCCAATAACAAGTCCAAGTTAAGTGAGAAAAGTCTTACCATCCTACTTGGAAGGAGCATTCTGGCTGTACTTCTTCCAAGACAGATTTGTTCATTCTTTTGGCAGTCCGTGTGCATTCAGTATTCTTTGCCAGCACCACAATTCAAATGCATCAATTATTCTTTGATCTTCCTTATCCATTGTCCAGCTTTCCTGACTGCTGCTTCCGCAGCCATTGATTGTGGATCCAAGTAAAATGAAATCCGGGTTTTATCCTTTCATTATACTTGTTATTGTTCTTATGTGCTGTCAAGTCGGCCCCGACTCATAGCGACCCCTCTCCCTGGGTTGCCGAAGCAGCGTCACTACGGAAGTAGATTGCCCAACCTTCCTTCCGAGGAGTGGCTGGTGGGTTTGAACCGCCAGCCTTCTGGTTAGCAGTCAAGTCCCTTAGGCACTACACTACCAGAGCTCCCTTCATTATACTTACTCAATTTGTATGCTGAGAAAATAATCCAAGAAGCTGGACTATATGAAGAAGAATGCAACATCAGGATAAAAGGAAGACTCATTACCAAATTGTGATACGCAAATGACACAATTTTGCTTACTTAAAGTGAAGAGGACTTGAAGCATTGACTGCTGAGGATCAGAGACTACAGCCTTCAGTATGGATGACACCTCAACATAAAGAAAACAAAAGTCCTTATAACTGGATCAATAAGCAACATCATGATAAAAAGAATATTTTTTGGAAATGGTCTCCAATTTAGATAATTGCCCATTCCATTCTTTCAGAGAGATAGAGCTAGAATTACCTTCAGCATACCCAGGAAAAGAAATGGCAACTCTTATTCACTTAGAATATTCTTCAAAGGGGAGGACTGTACATGATGCTGAATATATTTCTTCCAGTCTCCTCTTATGGATATGACCCACACCTTTTATTCTAGGACCACCCAGTCATTCAGAACATGTATGTCCAGAGGAATGGCCTTTCTTCTCCTAACACTCTGTAGTGACTGTTGGGACACTGCTCAAAGGATATATTTTTAGTGTACTGCCTAAGGCACTTGACTGCTAACCAGGAGGCTGACAGTTCAAACCCACCAGCCACTCCTTGGAAGGAAAGTTGGGCAATCTATTTCCGTAGTGATACTGCCTTGGAAATGCAAGGAGGGGTCGCTGTGAGTTGGGTCCAACTCAACGGCACATAACAACAACAACAGCATTTATAATTGACTGCTAACCAGAAGGCTGATGGTTCAAACCGACCAGCCACTCCTCGGAAGGAAAGTTGGGCAATCTATTTCTGTAGTGATACTGCCTCGGAAACCCAAGGAGGGGTCGCTTTGAGTTGGGTCCGACTCAACGGCACATAACAACAACAACAAATTAATTAAAGAGGTATTATATTTTTTATGCCACTCCATGGAAGGAACACTGGGCAATCTACTTCCATAAAGATTTACTACCTTGCAAACCCATTGGAGGTTGCTATGGGTCAGAATTGACTCGATGGCCGTGGGTTTGGTTTTATAATTTTTATGTCAGGTTTCTTAAATCAGTTGGCAGAATTGTAGTTTCTTTTTCTTTTTCAGTCTTTACCACCCATATATGCTCTTTTAAAACACTTGTAATAAATTCAAAGTCATTTAATTAAACTCAGCCCTACCTTTAGATTATTTTTTAAAAATTTAAATAAAATATTAAAGCTGAGCTTTAGGAGAGATTTTAAGTGCATGAACATGAGTTCTTTAGAACCAAACTATTTTTTAAGTCTTATTTCTTGTTGTTTTAAGGGTTTGTTTCAGAAAACATTAAGTAATAAAATCACTAAAAATATGTAAAAGTATTACTTTCTGGTAGTCCATTGTTAAATACTGAATCCTCAGAGCCACACCCATAGCCTTTAGCCGATTCAAACCCAATGTAATTTAGAGAGAACTGAGAATTTAGAGACATTAATTTTGTTATTGATTCTTCCTCCAATGGACCTGTGACCTAGCAACCATTATTGACATTCTAATATCTCGCACATTCAGGAATTGGGTCTATGTTTGGAATAATTACATGCAAACACTATTAAACAAGTGCTGGCTTTCTCCATTGCTGCTAGATAATTTGCTTGTCTGCAACACAATTGCTAAACTGAAGTATTGGTAAGCGCTCTTGTACAACAGTAATAAGTTCATAATAAAGTGAACTAATTTACAAGAACTCATTTGAATTCAATTTAGGTGGGTTAATATGAGTGGGTTTAAGTAAGAAAGTAAGTGGCTATTCAAAATCGTGTAACAATGCTTTAAAAATATGTATTCACCCAGCTATTAAAGCTAGTGCA
The DNA here is from genome assembly GCF_000298275.1 of Orycteropus afer afer. Lineage (NCBI taxonomy): Eukaryota > Metazoa > Chordata > Mammalia > Tubulidentata > Orycteropodidae > Orycteropus > Orycteropus afer. The sequence continues at coordinate 8,145,927 of NW_006921650.1, read as the reverse complement.
CATGTTAACCAACATAAGAAAGTAAGAATTTCTTGAGAAAGGAATCCTTAAGACTCTTTTAATGACTGTAACAAGTGACCCAGTTTATTTTGGAGCCAAGTCTGCCCTAGGTACCTCCCATACAATTCACAGCTGACTTCATTTATATCAATAACCATGAGCATAATTTTATCCATTGAAAGATTTTTTATTATTCTCAGGAAATAAAGCAGTGATGGGGAAGAACTATCAAAAGATCTAGTAGATATCTAAACACAAAAGGATAATATGAAGAAGGAATCTTAATTATAAGATTTGGAATAGTATTATATTAATACTGATATTCAGAATATTATTAATAAATAAAAGAAAGTCCTTTTATTCCCTAATACTGGAAGTGCATGGTCCACATGGGTTCTTCCAGCTTAAAGGGGGTTTTGGATAAAAGGAAGACAAATCCTAATTCTATAAAAACATGTACTGTTTTCTGACTGCTTTCAAAAATTTCATTTTCTTTCATTGGGATTAATAAAGACTCTCCTTATTTTTCTTCCAAATCTCTCTATTTATAGTTGTCTGCCATTGGCATGTGTATGCAATAGACCAAGAATTTCAGCCACTTAAAAGATCTTTTATTATTTTGGCTGGAGAAGCAGTCTTAGTATGTACTCTCCAGCAAAGTTAAGGATAAGATTCCAGAAACACATTTGCTTGTTTTGGAAGTTTTAAACAGCTGAACAATTTGGGAGGTTTGAAAGTAGCAAAAAGAGAACTGAGCAAAAACCACCAAAGTCCCAGAAGACAGACCTGGAAAATATAGTCAGATCAGGACCAGTAAAGCAAAGCATGTGCAAAGAATTGACTTGGTATAGGTTAACCTTTTCCTGCTTGCTCCACTTGCTTCCTCTAGTTCTGCTTGTAATCCTTTTTGCTAATTAAATACAACTGGATTTCTCCTAAGAATTACAGGAATTGGTGCTTTAAAATGTGTAATAAATACAGACACACTGTATGAAACTAGGGAGCTCTGATGGTGAAGTGCCTAAGGTATTTGACTGCTAACTAGCAGGCTGGCAGGTTAAACCCACCAGCCACTCCTTGGGAGGAAGGTTGGGCAGTCTACTTCTGTAGTGATTGTTGTTGTTGTTATTGTGTGCCGTTGAGTTGGACCCAACTCATAGCGACCCCTTCTTGGGTTTCCAAGGCAGTATCACTACGGAAATAGATTGCCTCATCTTCCTTCCGAGGAGTGGCTGGTGGTTTCTGGTTAGCAGTCAAGTGCCTCAGGCACTACACTACCAGAGCTCCCATAATGATTGATACTTCCTCGGAAAACCAAGGAGGCGTTGCTATGAGTCACTGTCGACTCAAAGCAGTGAGTTTGGTTTGGTTTGGTCTGAAGCTAACTTTACAGTAATAACAAAAAAATAGGGAAGAAAACATTTGCCTACATATATTCAAATGTACGTACTACCAGAGTCACAAACCCTAATTTAGGAGGTTTAGAAATGTTTCCTAACTTTGTGTTCTTGCATTTGCCTTGGAATATTTTATCAGAGTCAGTGTTTCACTTCCAAACATATTTTAAAGATCACTTGACTAGATAGTTGTGTTACATGTACACAAACATAATATTTTTAAAACAATATTAATAGAGAAATGATGTAAATTTCACTTTATGTTGGTGGTTCTTTATTGTGTTTTTCTTGTTATCATATCTGATGTGTTCATTAAGATTTCAATAAGTTCCTGTTCAAGAAGACCAGAGGTCCTGTTTTCCACTCTGCCTTGTTGTTCTAAGTTGATCTAAAATTTTTTAAACTAATGTTGTATCACAAAATGAGATAGAGCTTTCATTTTGCCAGCTGTTTAGAACTATGACAGGGCTGTAAAACCACTTACTGACACTTGGAGGAGCAGTTGAGTTGAGCCCATTCTTGAAATCATCTTTCTCCACTTTCACATTTTTTTCATTGTTGATCATTTTTATTATAATTCTGTTTACTTCAAAGTAACAGTTTTACTTCATTTAGTGCCTTGAGATTTTTTTCTCCACACAATATTTTCAAAGAGACATTTTAATATCACCAATGCACTTTTTTTACAGATGCATGTGGGGAGTGGGAGGATGACAGACTCACAATAAAGCTGACATTTTAGAATCCCAGCCTCTGAATTCAAAGGGTGAACCACAGTTGTTAATTGCCCAACTCTGCACATTTGAGCCCAGTATTAGAGGCTTCGTGGTATATAGTTCCTCACCACATTCTGCATCCTTGACCATGTAGTGTTCAACACAGAGGCATCAGTTTGAGCGGGTCTGTTGTCCTGGTCTTGGACACCCACCCACATGTGGTATTGTTTGGAAGCCCCAGAATCTCACCTGCCTGCTTGAAAATTGTAGATTCAGGGTAATTTCTGGGAATGTTTGTTTTAATAAGAATGATTCATTAGTTCAGTTACTGAAAGCAGTATGAGGGTATGATGTTTATCAGACCCACTAAATACCCCTGCTGTCTAATAGAGAACAGTTGTAGGAAAGCACAGGTTGGATTCTTGAAAGGACAAAGAGAACCTAAAATAGAAGATATTTTCCATGCCCAGAGGAACTCTGGTGGCACAGTGACTAAGGTGTTTGGCTGCTAACCAAAATGGTTGATGGTTTGAAACCACCAGCTGCTCCATGGGAGAAAGATGAGGCAGTCGCTTCAGTAAAGATTTACAGCTTTGGAAATCTCATGCAGGTCACTATGATCAGAATGGACTCAATGGCAGTGGGTTTGGGTTTGGTTTCCAAGCATTGCTGGGAATCCTGCAGATCCTCAAAGAAGACAGAATAAAGGTCTGTCCAGAGATGCTGGTTGTAGAAGCTGTCAGGAAGACAAAGAGGAAGCTTTCCAAGAGAAAGCTGGCATATTTGCAAGGACCCAACAATCATCATTAATAGTGATGGCATCGATGTGGTAACATGAAATGTGCCCAGTCCAAAGCCTGACGTACACTCAGTGCTCACTAAATGATCTCCAGTGGTTGTGATGGAGGTAGCAGTGGTAATATCTGTACAGCCTTTTGCAATACAGAATATGCTTTCATATATATCTTGTCACATCTTCATATGCTTACAACAGTCTTTCAAGATAGTCAAGGCAGATATTCTATTTTATAGTTTAAAATTTAAAAAAAAAAAAACACCACCACTCAGTTGAAATGGCCAATGCTATTGAAAATTATCACCGAGAATGTGTCCCCCATAGGAAGTCAAATGAGAGCAATATTATTAATTGGTTGTTGCTGTTGTTAGCTGCCATTGAGTCAGCTCCTGACTCCTGGAGACCCCGTGCTGCACAGCAGAATGAAATGCTGCCTGGGCCTGCACCATCCCCATGATGAGTTGTGGATCAGACCGTTGTGATCCGTAGGGTTTTCATGACTTATTTTGTAGTAGATGGCCAGGCCTTTTTTCCTAGTCCATTTTAGTCTAGATGCTTTGCTGAAACCTGTTAAGCCTCAGAGCAATACAGTAGAGGCACTGACAGATGAGTGGTGGCTACATGAGGTGCATTGACCAGAAAGTGAACCCCAGTGTCCTGTGTGAAACAGGAGAATTCTGCCACTCAACCACCAATGCCTCATACTATTAATTTAGAATCCCTTATATTCATGTGGATTTATCAATGTATGATTTTATTTGGTTCCCACTGCACTGTGAGGGAAAGTGGTCTGGTGGCATGGTGCCTAAGGCACTTGACTGCTAACCAGAAGCTGATGGTTCAAACCCACCAGCCACTCCTCAGAAGGAAGGTTGGGCAATCTACTTCCATAGTGATATTGGCTCAGAAACCCAAGGAGGGGTCGTTATGAGTCGGGCCTGACTCGACGGCAAATAACACCAACACACTATGAGGGTGTGATTGTGAGGATGGCATGTTGTTGTTGTTATGTGCTATTGAATCGGACCCAACTCACAGCAACCCCTCCTTGGGTTTCTGAGGTGGTGTCACTACAGAAGTAGACTGCCCAACCTTCCTTCCCAGGCATGGCTCGTGGGTTTGAACCTCCAGCCTTCTGGTTAGCAGTCAAGTGCCTTAGGCACTGCGCTACCAGAGCTCCCAAGGATGGCATAGGACTGGGCAAAGTTTTGTTCTGTCACACATAGGGTCTCTACCAGTCAGAACCAACTCTATGGCACGGCACCTAAAATCAACAACAGCAGCATTGGGTAGGGAGATCACTTCTGGAACCGGAGATCATTACCAGTCCAGGATGCAGGCAGTAGGAGAGCTGAGACAGAGTGGAAACGCAACTTCCTCTCTCCTGGGGAAAATAGTGCTTATGGCAGACTGACCACCCACATTGTAGTGTTGGCCTCACCTGCTGTATAATGCATCATTAGACTAAAGGCTAGGTTTGTGACCATCTATGTGCAGAGATGACAGGTCTACCGGCCACTGAGGCCCTGCTGATGAAACTTGTAGCCTCTTTCATACCACTCCTGCTGCGCAGGAGGTGATCCTCTGTCATACTGTGTCATTGCCAGATTTCTTACCCATGTCGTCCTTTTTGTAGCAAAGAATTCACTGTCATTAGTAGTCCCACGTGATGGCCGAGGGCAGGACCCATGCCATTTGTTATCTGTTGGGCACAAATTTTTTCCACTTCTAATGGACAGAAAATATCCATCTTCTCTCTTGCTAATTGGCAGTATGTGCCAGGCTCGGGAGTTGGCAACAGCCATTGTTTTTCATCCTTTCAGATTATGTATTAGATTCCTCATCCAAGAGGACATGCTTATGGGGCAGCTGAAACCTTCCTTCTGTCGTCCCGCTCATTAAGGAATAAAGCCCAACCACTCTTCTCAAGCAGCACAGAGCTCCAAGGAACAGCTAGGCTGCTTGTTTCCCTGACAGGACAGTAGAATTGGGCATTCTTGAACTCTTTCCCCAAAACAGATTCTGGAAAAATAAACAGAAGCTTTTCTACTTCTCCTCAATATAAACTAGTGTGTTCGTTCTGTTGTTGCTGTAATAAATCACCACAGACTTAACCACTTAAAAAACAAAAAGAAAAGAACTCACTGCTGTTGAGTCTTTTGACTCATTGCAACCCCTCCTTCAGTTTCCGAGGCAGTTGTTGTTGTTGTTGTTGTTAGGTGCCATCGAGTTGTCTCCGACTCATAGTGACCCTATGTACAGCAGAATGAAACACTGCCTGGTCCCGCACCAGCTCCACGATGCTTGCTATACTTGAGCCTATCACCACCACCACTGTGTCAGCCCATCTTGTTGAGGGCCTTCCCCTCTTTCCTTCTCCAGGGAATGGTCCCTTTTAACAACGTGACCAAAGTAGGTGATATGAAGTCTGGCCATTCTTGTTTCCAAGAAGCATTCCAGCTGCACTTCCTCCAGGAGAGATTTGTTAGCTCTTTTAGCAGTCCATGAAACTTTGAGCATTCTTTGGCAGCACAACTCAAAAGCATCAACTCTTCTTCGGTCTTCCTTATTCATTGTTCAGCTCTCAAGTGCATATGAGGTGATTGAAAATACCAGGGCTTGTTTTAGGTCACCTTATTCCTCAGGGAGACATCTTTGCTCTTCAGCACTTTAAAGAGGTTCTTTGCAGCTGCTTTGCCCAGTGCTTTATGTTGTCTGACGTCCTGACTGCTGCTTCCATTGGCATGAATTGTAGAACCAAGCAATGTAAAGTCTTTGACAACTTCAATCTTTTCTCCATTTATTGCTGCTTATAGGTCCAGTTATGAGGATTTTTGTTTTCTCTGTATTGAGATGTAATCCATACTGCAGACTGTATTCTTCAACCTTTATCAATAAGTGCTTCAAGTCATCCTCACTTTCAGCAAGCAAAGTTGTGTCATCAGTGTATCGTGGGTTGTTAATGATTCTTCCTCCAGTCCTGTTGCCACGTTCTTCTCATATAGTCCAGCTCCTCGGATTATTTGCTCAGCATACAGATTGAATTAAGTATGGTGAAAGGATACAACCCTGACGCACACCCTTCTTGATTTTAAACCAGGCAATGCCCCCTTGTTCTGTTCGAATGACAGCCTCCTGTTCTATGTACAGGTTCCTCGTGAGTACAATTAAGTGTTCTGGAATTCTTGTTCTTCTCAATGTTACCCATAGTTTGTTATCATCCACACAATCAGATGCTTTTGCATAGTCAATGAAACATAAGTAAATATCTTTCTAGTATTCTTTGCTTTGAACAAAGAACCATCTGACATCAACAACGTTATCCCTCATTCCACGTCCTCTTCTGAATCCACTTGCATTTCTGGAAGTTCTCCATCAATATATTGCTGCAACCATTTTTGAAGTACCTTCAGTAAGATTTTACTTGTATGCAATATTAATGATATTGTTTGATAATTTCCACATTCTGTGGGATCACCTTTCTTTGGAATGGGTACAAATATGGATCTCTTCTAGTCAATTGGTGTTTTGATGACCTAGTGCCACTCTGACAAGAATATACCACAAATGGGATGGTTTTAACAAACAGTTTATTCTTACAATTTGGAGGCTTGAAGTCTGAGTTCAAAGTGTCAGGCTCTAAGGGCTGGGTGAAAGCCCCTCAACCTTGGCTTCAGCTCTGCCTCCTCTTCCCAGCCCACTGAAGCTAGAGGCTTTTTTCACTCAGACAGCTATTGGCTGCTGAGACTGACAAGCCCATGACTGACAAGTAAACAGGCACTGTCCCGATGTTACCAATCCACATGGCAAGCCATTAATTCAAGTCCACTGAAAGTCTCAAGGTTGGCAGAGCATGGCAATGATACAGCTACATGCAGTGTTCAAGCATGCCATAAGCTAGAGACCCTTCCCAAAGTTGCTGCTTACATACAGGAGGCAGACCACATCTCTAAAGCAGCTACTCAGCTGATTGTGGTACATCCCAGTATGGAGGTGATTGCTAGTCTCATCATGGGAAATAACTACCACTAGCTGTCCAGCTACTCAACCAGGCCCAGCCAAGTTGATATACAACCTTAACTACCACAATTGGCCAGGTAACTGTTTTCCAAATCTTTTGGCATAACCAAGTGAGTGCCTCCAGTGGGGCATCCATTTGTTGAAACATCTCAATGGGTATTCTGTCATTTCCTGGTGCCTTGTTCTTCACCAATTCCTTCAGTGCAGCTTCAACTGTTTCCTTCAGTACCATTGGTTCTTGATCATATGCCACCTCCTGAAATGGATGAAGATCAACCAGGTCTTTTTGGTACAATGATTCTCTGTATTCCTTCCATCTTCTTTTGATGCTTCCTGCATCATTCAATATTTTGCCCATGGAATGTTTCAGTATTGCAACTCGAGGCTTAAATTTTTCCTCAGTTCTTTCAGCTTGTGAAATGTTGAGCGTGTCCCTCCCTTTTGGTTTTCTAACTCCAGGTCTTTGCACATTTCATTATAGTAATTTGCTTTGTCTGCTCAAGCTGGTCTTTGAAATCTTTTGTTCAGCTATTTTATCTTGGCATTTCTTCCATTTGCTTTAGCTACTTTCTGCTCAAGGGCAATTTTCAGAGTCTCTTCTGACATCCATTTTGGCCTTTTCTTCCTTTCTCGTCTTTTTAGTGACCTCTTGCTTTCTTCATGGATGATGTTTCTTGATGTCATCCCGTAATTCTTCTGGTTTTCAGTCATTGGTGTTCAATACATCAAATCTGTTCTTTAGCTTGGTCTCTAAATTCAGGAGGGATATAGTCAAGGTCATATTTTGGCTCTTGTGGACTTATTTTAATTGTCTTCAACTTTGAGTTGAACTTGCATATGAGCAGTTGATGGTCTGGTCCACAATCAGCTCCTGGCCTTGTTTTGGCTGAAGATACTGAGCTTTTCCATCACCTCTTGTAGTCAATCTGATTCCTTTGTACTCCATCTGGCAAAGTCCATGTGTATAGTAGCCATTTGTGTTGTCAAGAAGAGGTATTTGAAATAAGTCATTCATCTTGCAATATTCTATCACATCATTTCCAGCATTATTTCTGTCACCAAGGCCCAATTTTCCAACTACCTGTCATTCTTCTTTGTTTCCAACTTTTGCATTCCAGTCACCAGTGATAATTAACACATCTTGATTGTATGTTTGGTCAGTTTTAGACTGCCAACCCAACTCACTGCCATTGAGTCGGATCCGACTCATAGCAACCCCTCCTTGGGTTTCCAAGGAAGTATCACTATGGAAGTAGATTGCCCAACCTTCCTTCTGAGGAGTGGCTGGTGGGTTTGAACTGCCAGCCCTCTGGTTAGCAGTCAGGAGTTGATACTCCTTTCACCATTCTGAGGCGGTATCTCTGTGGAAGTAGATTGCCCAGTCTTCCTTCTGAGGAGTGGCTGGTAGGTTTGAACCTCCAACCTTCTGGTTAACAGTCAGATGCCTTAGGCATGATGACACCAGAGCTCTCAAAAAAAAAGCCACTTAAAGCAACACAATTTACTATGTCACAGTTCTGTAGGTCAGAAGTCTGGATGGTCTCTTGGTTTCTCTGCTCTGGGTCTCACAAGGCCAAAATCAAGGTGTTGGCAGGGCTGGGCTGTTATCTGGAAACAATGGAGAAGATCCACAGCTAGGCTCACTCAGATTGCTGGCAGAATTCAGTTTCTTGTAGTATAGAACGGAGTCCTGTTTCCTTGCCAGTGTTCACCAGGAGGCTCCCTCAGCTCTTTAAGGCTGCCTGTGTTCCTCATCAAGAAGCTCTGGTGGTATAGTGCTTAAGGCATTTGACTGCTAATCAGAAGGTTGGTGGTTCAAACCCACCAGCCACTCTGTGGATGGAAGCCTGGGCAATCTACTTCAGTGAAGATTTACCGCCTTGGAAACCCAATAAGGGTTGCTATGAGACCGAATCAACTCAGTGGCAATGAGTTGGGTTTTTTTTTGTTTTTTTTTTAGTGTTCCTCATTGTGCTGCCGCCTGCTCCTTCAAATGAGCAGCAGGAGTAGGGATGTTCTCGTGTTCCACACCTCTTTGACTTCCTCTTCTGCCACATCTCTTCTAGCTCCAGCTTGAGAAAGTCCTCTGCTTTTAAAGGCTCATGCAGTTAGCTTGAGCACACCTGAAATAATCTAGGTTAATCTTCCTCTTTTAAGGTCTGTAAGCTTAATTACGTCTGTGAAGTTCCTTTTGTCCTGGAAGGTAACATATTCACAGTTTTTAGGAATTACAGTGTAGCTATCTTTGGGGGGCCATTGTGCCTACCATAGTTGGGTGATGCGTTATGGGGGAGGCAGAACAGAGGAGGGCAAACCCAGCGCTAGGCAGGCCAGACCCAACATGTTTTGCTTGGACTCTGGCCTATCAGGCAACAGCCATAGAACTCTGGTGCATCAGGTAGGAACCGTTAACAACCCAACAATGCTGAGTCTGCATTGCCTGGTTCAAAATAGGTATAGGAAGTAGAAGGAAGAGATCATTTTCTGTCCCTAGCATACAGAAAAAGAAACTGTGTTCAGGAAGGCTGGTGGTCTCTGAGATAGCTGTAAGTGTGGCCAGGCCTTCTGTGCCCCCTCGATGAGTGCAGTTCAGAACTTTCTACAGTGATAGAAGTGTCCTGTAACTGCACTGTCCAGCACAGTAGCCATTAGCCCCATGTGGTAATTGAGCATTTGAAGTGTGACTAGTTTGACTTAGGAACTGAATTCTAAATTTTATTTAATTCGAATTAGCTTAAATTTAAATACACATGTGGTTAAAGAAAATAAAAAACAAACCCACTGCCATCAAGTCGATGGCAACTCTATAGGACAGAATATAACTGCCCCATAGGGTTTCCAAGGCTGTCAGTTTTCACAGAAGGTTACTTTATCTTTCTCCTGGAGAACGACTGGTAAGTTTGAACCACCAACCTTTTGGTTAGCAGTTGAGTGCTCTAACCACTGATGACTACTCTATTGGGCAGCACAGTTGTTAGATCAACAATCAACATGTGGAACTTTGTGGATTTTTTTTTTTTTTTTTTTTTAAATGTTCACTAGTGTAATACAAGTGTAGGTTTCTGGTGCTTTGGAAACACTAAGCTGAAGGATCCTTGCATTTTGAACTCAAGTGTTCAGATATCTTCTTTTTATTTTTCCTTTTCAGCCCTTTTTATTATTATTACTATTGTGATAAAATATATACCAAAAAGTTTGCCATTTTAATCACTTCTGTGTGTACAATTCAGTGGCATTATTTACATTTGTCATGATGTGCCACCGTCACTCACATCTTTTATTTCCAAACACTCTGAGAAGATAATGGCTCTGGAGTACCCAATAAGTGTAATAAATCTTCAGGGGGAATAGCGGAAGTATCAAAGCACATCAAGTAGGCATCCCCTCTACACCCCCGCCCTTCCAGAAGCCACGCTGTTCCCTCCTGAGGGGCACTGCCTGTTGCAAGCAGCTCTCTTCCTTTCTCCTTCTTGTGTTCTGTCTCTCGCTCTTCTGTTGGGAACTGTTAGGGGTTAGACACACAACTCTCTCCCCTTTTTGAACTCCCTTAAGAATTCACCTCTCTGCTGTTGTTCCCGATCCCCTTGATCTCCCCTAACTCTACTCAGAAAATACCATAAAGGCACAATTCCTCTTCACCACATAGATGTTACTGAGAGGGCTCCTTTTTCTAAATAAGCCTCCCAGATGGAGAGCCAGGTTTTCCTCACTGGACCCCTGTGGATACATATGTTAATTCTTAAGCTCCAGAACATTGAAAATTGCCACATTTTAGACAGTAAAGTATAAACAGAAATGCAGAAGTTTTTACTTGTAAGAAGTCTTTATTTGTAAGAAACACTAGATATGTGACCCCTTTGCTAAATTCTTGTTTCTATCATTTTTGTTTGAGTAATAGAGTGTTTATGAATTCAGTGAATTATCTGCCTCAGAATTGGGGAGAACATAAGATGTCATTGGATTCTCAGTATCCACTGCCACCCACTTTACCCTTTACTTTGGTTGATTGTTTTGAAAATTAAAATTGGACCAAGGGTGTGGTGGGGTCAGGGTTGAGCATCCTACATCATCATTTGGGAAATCTTTTCTAGAACTTGAGTTCAGTTACTCCAATTGTCAGGTACAGTAAGTAGACTATTTTTGTTGACACACACATCTAACATCCACTGTGTATACAGTGGTGTTACTGACCTTATGAGAATACACAGTCACTAAATATTGTTGAGAGGAGCCCTAGTGGCACAGTGGTTAAGCACTCAACTGCTAACCAAAATGTCAGTGGTTCAAACCCACCAGAAAAATGTGACAGACTGCTTCCTTAAAGATTTACAGCCTTTGAAACCCTGTGGAGCAGTTCTATTCTGTCGTGTAGGGTTGCAAGGAGTCAGAATCATCTCGATGGCAATGGGTAAACTATTGACATGAAGAAAAGCAGGAAGGATGCAGAAACCACTAAGTGTTGGCACAAATGACAAGAATACACCTGAAACCAGCATGATGTTTGTTATCAGAGGGACCAAGCTCCAATCCCAGATCCATTACTAAACTGTATAATGTACAGAAAGCTCACCAACCTCTCTGAGCCTTAGCTTTTCAGTCCTTAATACAGGGCTATTAATGTCCCCTTGGCAGGATTATTGTGAGGACTAAGTAAGGGATGGGTGTAAATTACCTGGCACCTTATCAAGCACAGTCCTTTGGCAAATGTTAGTTGACCTCCCTTCTGTTTTTCAGCACCCTCTGCCCTTCCCTGCCAGCCATAATTTTCACTCAGTTCCAAATTAGCACCTGTCTTTAACCACAAATACCACACCCGTACCCACCAGCCACTCCTCGGAAGGAAGGTTGGGCAATCCTACTTCCGTAGTGATACTGCCTCGGAAACCCAAGGAGGGGTTGCTATGAGTCGGGGCCGACTCCACGGCACATAACAACAACAACAACAACCATTCCTCAGACATCTTCTGGAATATTCCTTCTACCTTTCTAGGTGCATATTCTAAAATGCTTGGTCATCACATCCTTTTTTAAAAAAATTCTTGTGTAGAAACAAGATTCCCTCTTCCTCAACAGTTCCTTCCTAAGAGTATGTGTTAACAAGTAGCATTTTACATAATTAATGTGAAACTGTGATTTTTCTTAAGTCAAAACACATCTCATAGACAGTTTCCATAATTGGATTGAAGGAAACCCATAGACGAATCATCATTACCAAATTCAAAGACTCGTTAAACCTCTTCCTCAGATGCTATCTGTGCACGGACTAATTGTTAACCTAAACCAGGTGTGTAGGGCCTGGGTGTCCATTTGACAGGTGGTTTCAATAGTTACACTAAAAAAAACTATTCTTGCTATTCACAGTGTTTAAATGGGGAGGGTAGAAGATTTATCTATAAAAACACAGTGAATAAAGGCTTAGCCATTGGCCTTGGCACACCTGTCACCACCAGTTGGGGAGGGAGTGGGCAGGGGATTCCAAAGGTAGCTAGCTGGCCTTTCCTTTCAGACACTGAGCCAATCATACCCTAAGGCCAAAATCCAATATTAGGCTGTTATCCATCATGGTAGTACTTTCATGTTGTTGTTGTTATGTGCCATCGAGTCAGCCCTGACATAGTAGATTTTTATTATGTCTTTAACAAAAGGAAATATGAAAATTCTTTAAACACACACGTACACAACCCCCAAGTCAATTTTTTTTTTTTTTTTTCTTTCTTACTTGAAAGTACAGTTTTAGGTCATATTGACGTTTTAGGGATCTCAGGAAAATGCAGGAGAAGGTAACAGTGGAAGTTTCATATTGTATGCCTTTGTGTGGATGTTATCGGTTGCAAATAGATGTAAATGAATAGAATAGAAATGTTAACACCAGTGGCTCAATATTCTGCTCCTACTTGCATTGTTATGGAGCATATCTTTGTGTATCTAGATGTGAAGGCCCTGCTAGTCCTCAGCTGTATCTAATCCCTTAAGACTCGATATACAAACATAATGCTGAATACAGGACTTCCCTTAAATTATTCAAATCTCCCAATGAGTGATTTTCTTCCTGCAATGGAAAACATTTGATCATAAAGTCAATTAAATCAGCCATCATTGTTGTGATGTTTGTCCAGCAGAATCCTTTCGTGACTAAACCAATAGACATACCAGCTGTGTGTGTGTGCACGTGTGTGGGAGAGTATGTTTTTTTATGGCACGATGGTTGTGTAAGAATCCATTTGAAGTAAAGATGAAGGGTAGTTCTCATTTCTTAGGCCAGATTTTTGACCACTTCACAGCTGGCCAAGTTTAAAGATTAACCCTTTAGCAGAGGCAAAATCATGTATATTGCTTTAAATGCTGTGGCTTTTATTTCCCAACTCAGAGTTGATTTTAAATGTATTGAGTTTTAAATCAAAACTGACATACTCTGGAGATGTTAGTAAAAGCTGTCAAAGCACATCAACCACTCTTCCTCCTCTTTGTTCAGAATTCTCTCCTCCCAGTTAAAATAAAGGGAAAATGATTGTCAGCATGTTTTTTGGGGAAAATGCAATGATAGGACTATAGCATTATTCATGATTTTTCGTATGTATATCTGCTGAAGAGGTAAGCTTTAATAGAAGCTTATAAATGTTGATTGTTTCGTATCTTGATCCTAAAACCTTTCAGATCCACAGATATAACCAACTGCCTCCCTTCTTATTGATCAGATCTGCACAAATGATCCTATTTATGTGGCTGTAACTGAAGTCTTATTTATAAAATGTGTCAAGTTGCATATATATATGTCCTGCAGAGGGCAGCATGTTCTGGAAAAAAAAGGTTAGCGGACAGCAATTTATCTCCATAAAATATGCAGGGTAAGCTGCTGACACCACCCCCATCCCCATCCCCACCCCCCTTAGCAAAGCAAGTAAAATATCCTTAGTAGAAAAGCCAGAACTGCCTCCTGCTTTGATTGCCTGCCCATCTGCCGCTTCAGGTACCTGGATGGTGAATGTTTTAATGAATTGATTTCAGCAACCTTGGAGGCTACTTAATTAAGAAAGATTACACCAAGTTCCTTGCTTTTGCCTCCAAATAAAACTCTGTCATTTTATTTCTAAAGATAAATGCAAAATGGGATTTTCTATTTGCCTCGAGTTTCTTACCACCCTAACTGGGGTTTAGAATTTGAGTTGAAATGTGCCTCCAGTTCTAGTTTTCTTTGGTGATCACATTAGGCTTTACTCTTCTATCTTAGAATTCTGTAACCCTACATCCTTTACTGGGAGCTCTGATAGCGTAGTGCCTAAGGCACTTGACTGTTAACCAGAAGGCTGGCGGTTCAAACCCACCAGCCACTCCTCGGAAGGAAGGTTGGGCAATCTACTTCCATAGTGATACTGCCTCGAAACCCAAGGAGGGGTCGCTATGTCGGGGCCGACTCAATGGCAAATAACAACAAATATATATATATATATATATATATATATATATATATATATATATATAAAACTTAGGAAATACATTGAAATATGCAGCTTGACACACTTTAGCACTTACCCTAATTGGTTCATCTCTGTAGAAAAAACCAGATATAAACAGGCTGTCTGAGCTTAGACTATGAAATGGAAAGTGTCCAGGAGAAGCACTGCTGCCAAAATGCCTGCTTTGAAACTCTACCCTGGACACCCAAGAGAGATGTGTTCAATATTCAATAAAATTGAAGAATTTGGAAACTGAAAATCTCTTAGATGTTCTAAGAGAAAGTAAATCCTGAGGATTTGGATTCAAGCTTAGAGATACATGAAAAACAAGTAACTCAGAAAACAGAAGCCTGGGCAGTAGGATTTTAGCTGCAAAACCCAATCCATCTGACAATATATTCTGGTTTAAAAAATAAAAAGAAAAACTTTAAAATTGATTAGAAGTCATGTTCTATTCTGCCCTGTCCAATTTGATAGCCACTAGCCATGTGTGTTAAATTTAAATTAATTAAAATGAAAGAAAACTCAATGTTCAGTTTCTGAGAACAGCAGTTGCTCCATGGAAAGAAAATGAGGCTGTCTACCATAGTGCCTAAAGCACTTGACTGCTAACCAGAAGGCTGGTGGTTCAAACCCGCCAGCCACTCTTTGGAAGGAGGGTTGGGCAATCTACTTCCATAGTCATACTGCCTTGGAATCCCAAGGAGGGGTCGCTATGAGTCGGGTCTGACTCGACGGCACATAACAACAACAACAACAACAACAACAACAACAACTATATGTATACACACACACACACACACGCATATACATATGCATACATCTGGTGGTGCAGTGCCTAAGCCATTTCACTGCTAACCAGAAGGTTGGGGGTTCAAATCCACCAGTCAGAAGAAAGGTGAGGCAATCTACTTCTGTAAAGATTTACCACCTTGGGAACCCAGTGGGGGTTGCTATGAGTCTGAATCGACTCCATGGTAGTGGGTTTGTTTTGTTTGTGTGTGTGTTTGTATGTGTGTGTATATGCAAACTCCAAACTAACTGCCGTTGAGTGGATTCTGCCTCACAGCAACCCCTCCTTGGGTTTCCAAGGTGGTATCTCTGCAGAAGTAGATTGCCCAGTCTTCCTTCTGAGGAGTGGGTGATGAACCACCAGCCTTCTGGTTAGCAGTCAAATGCCTAAGGCACTATGCCACCAGAACTCCTGTATATACATGTATATGAAGTTACTCCATAGCCACATGTAGCTAGTGGTCACAGTACTGGACAGTGCAAACACAGAACATCACTACCATTGCTTAAAGATCTACTGGACAATACTGCTTTACATCCTTAAAAGATTTACTGTAGCTTCCAGAAATTCCTGAAGTGTTTTAAAGGAATTAGGTAGTTTATGTCATTTGGTTATTTGTATGAGTACAAGAGACTGGAATGAGAAAATAATGAATGTAGCTATAAAAAGCAGGATAGGGTCAGGAATTTACACCAAAGATGTGTTGGTCACAAAGATACAGTGGCTGGAAGATGTCTTTGTGGAAATGTTTTTCACTTCCTTAGGAAAACAAGAGACAGCAGAATCCTTTCAGGGGTCACAGTCTAACAGTAAAGGATGTGTTGTTGTTGTTATGTGCCATCAAGTCAGACCCGACTTAGATTGCCCCATCTACTACATATATATATATATATTTGGAGCCCTGGTAGCATAGTGCCTAAGGCTGGTGGTTCAAACCCACCAGCCACTCCTCGGAAGGAAGGTTGGGCGATCTACTTCCGTAGTGATACTGCCTCAGAAACCCAAGGAAGGGTCGAAGGGTCGCTATGAGTCGGGGCCAACTCGACAGCAAATA
>NW_006921650.1:8120171-8129597 GCF_000298275.1 Orycteropus afer afer | reverse complement strand
TATATATGTATGTGTGTGTGTGTATATATATATATATATATATATGAAACAATTCTTTACATCAGCTGTGATAAAGCCTACTTTTGTACATCCATTCTGAAGTGACCTAATATTTTTTGAAAATATTCTTTCAATTTCCTGAGTAATCAGATAAGATTTTTTTTCTTTCATGTTTCTGAATCCTGCATGTCTTTACACATGATCTGCAAATGCATGTCTTCAGTTTCTGCATTATGCTGACACTGTTTTTAATATATAAGCAGACTTTCTTCAATGATATGTGTCATGCATCTGATTCTGTCTCATGTTAGAGACATGTCTGAAAACACTCCTACCTGCATATACCTGGAAATTATGTTTAGTTGGACCTAGATAATATTAAATGTGCAGCTTTTTAAATTTTTTTTCATTTGTCTTTCTTTGATTTTAATAGCAAATACAGAATTAGTGCCCAAGAAAACAAATAGCTCTAGCAATTATGTCCGTTTTAAGGTTTCTTTAAGTTATGGATATGGTATGGTGATCTTATATTATAAATCATTTTCTATTAAGAGCCAGATGGGGAGTTAAAGGCAAGTGGCACATTGGGGAATAAAGGAATGTGCAACCCAAAGTTGTACTCAGTTTTAGTAAAAGACAATCGGAGGCTTTTCTCTGTTTGCCATCAAGCCACCTTTGTAATTCCCATACTCCCAGGTCCACATCCTCCTCCATATGAATTTTCTGTCCAAGAGAGAGGAATGCAAGGCTGGTTGGTCATCACATTAGTCTTTAATAGAGACCAGCCTCTTGGAAAAGACTAGAGATCACCATGGCACATGGGATGAGAGAACAAAATGGGGAAGCATCGTGAAGTTCTTGTGTGTGCTTTCTTAATAATGGCCTTTCAGAGTGGAATACCATACATGAAGCCAGTAGTACCCTGCTATTCTAAGGTTGGCAGGCTGTTAATGGACATATGAGTCCTCTGCAGAGAAATCATTAAACTGAAGTCTCTGTAGTAGCAACTATGCTATTGATCTGTGTTGGGACTATCCATTGGCAAACTCCAGAGTGCTTTAGGCTACTTAATAATGGTCATATAATCCTATGCATCTCATATAGGTATAAAGAAAAAATGAAAGGCCAAACACAAGAGCATGGAATATTAGAAGAAGAATGCAATGTACCAGTTCATATTTCTTAACTCTTTTTCATAACATAATCAGAATACACCCTACAAATTTGATGCTAAAAACCACTCCTTAAAATACATATTCTAATATAGTAGGAAATGATGTCTTCTGAAAGAAATATATAGACAAGGTTTTATGAAAAATGTACTCTCCTCTGAAGAATTCTCTATTTGTACCATACATCATAGAGTAGAATAAATTATTTTCCAGATCTTGAATTTGCAAAACCAAAACCAGTACAACAACAACAACAACAAAAAAAAAACTGTTCTTCATACTAAGTTCACCATTAGCCCCTGGCCACATAAAAAATTACAGTAATTCCCCCCTAACCACAGGTTGTAGACAACAATATGCTGCTTCTGCAGCTCCAAGTGGCCTGGTTCAGATGTTTATGAGTCACTCTGTTTGGGGGCTATATTAGTTTCCTAGAATTGCCATAACAAATTACTACAGACTGGGTAGCTTAAAATAAAAAATTTATTCTTTCAACATTCTGGAGGCTAGAAGTCCAAAATCAAGGTGTTGGCAGGCCCGAGCTCCCTCTGAAGGCTGTAGGAGAGGACCCTCCCTTGCCTTTCCAAGCTGCTTTTCCCAATAGCCCCAGGCAGGTTGTGACAGCATAACTCCAATCACTGCCTTCATCTTCATGTGACTATCTTTTTTCTGTCACTTCTCTTGTTGTAAGGACACCAGTCATATCAGTGTCCTGTCCAGTACAGCTTCATCTTAACATGATTAGGTCTTCAAAGACTCTATTTCCAAATAAGGTCACATTCACAGGTACCAGGGGTTAGGACTTCAAAATATGTTTTTTGGAGGGACACAATTCAGCCCACTTTAGGGCTATTTGAACAGAAGATTTGGGAAGAGAAAGGAAGAAGGAACATGGGCAAGAAGAAGACATGTTTTTATGCTGTGACCTTGATAAATCTGGACATGGGATCAGCACTTTGTCGCCTGCAAGGCATGAGGAAATCAAGACATAAAAGATGGGCCAGGAAAACAGGAGCAGATCAAGATGAGTCATAAAATGAGGAAGACATGGACATTTACAAAGAGGTACAAATGTAGCAGGAGGGAAAGGGGAGTTGGCAAAGGGGGAAGTATACCCATTAGTATGTATCATAGCAAAACATATGTACAAATATCCCCTTAAAAATTAGGAGGTACATCCTGAAACAAATCTAATGAGAATATTTCTAATTTGCAATATATGTAAAATAATATTAAAGACATTTTTATTTTAAGTGCTTATCATAGTTTTTTGTTTTTCCTCTCCTTTTTTAAAGGGGCTCTGGTAGCACAGTGCCTAATGCATCTGACTGCTAACCAGAAGGTTGGTGGTTCAAACCCACCAGCCACTCCACGGAACCAATGCAGGGCAATCTACTTCCATAAAGATTTACCACCTTGGAAACCCAATGGGGGTCGCTATTAATTGGAATTGACTTGATGGCAATGGTTTTTTTTTTTTAATCATGGTTTTTTAAGGTGCTCTGGTGGTATAGTGGTGTAGTGCCTAAGGCATGTGACTGCTAACCAGAAGGGTGACAGTTCAAACCACCATCCATTCCTTGGAAGGAAGATTGGGCAATCTACTTCCATAGTGATACCGCCTCAGAAATCCAAGAAAGGGTCACTATGAGTCAGGCCTGACTCCACGGCAGTGTATGTTAGTGGTATAGTGGTTAAGGCATTTGGCTTCTAACCAAAAGGTAGGTGGTTTGAACCCACCAGGCACTCTGTGGAAGAAAGATGAGCATTCTGCTTCTGTCAAGATTTACAGCCTTAGAACCCAATAGGGGTCTCTATGAGTCAGAATCAACTCTATGGCAGTGATTTTGCTTTTGAGTTTGATCAGAATTTTTTAAGGAGTCCTGGTGGCACAACAGTTAAGCACTCTGTTGCTCACAGAAAAGTTGATGTTTCAAACCCACTATGTGACTCTATGGGAGAAAGACGTGGTGATCTGCTCCCACAATGATTACGACCTAGAAAACCATTACTGGGCAGTTCTACTCTGTTGCATGGAGTTGGTCACTGAGTCAAAATTGACTCAACAACACCCAGCAATAACAACATTATTGTTTTATTTTAGTGAACATTTAAAAGCATGTATGGTGTCTTATTTGATTGCCTCAATCATTGTAACTTGTATTTTTTTCCTTTAATTTTTTGTTCTTTTTATTTTTTTCCATTAATTTTTAAGTCCTTCAATGACGTGTTTTTCACCAAAAGATTTTCAAGGATATAAACCGATTTAAGAGAGAATACTGTAGTCCTCACAGGCTATTTTTACTGCACTTAGTAGGGTCAGCTTAATTTTCCACATGTGCACAAGTGGTGGAGAAGTGGTAATGTTGATTATTAAATACCAACAGCTGCATTTGTTTATCGTGTGCATACATGTGTCTCACGGCATGCCAAACGCTTTGTGTGCATTTTCTCATTTAATCCTGAAAACAACTCTCAAAGAGTTTTCAAATAGGATTATTTAAGCTTGTTTTTAAAAGTTTATTTCACATCTTCAGTTACTTTGTAGCCTCAAGAGCATATCTCCAACTACATATGTTCCTCCTTTGTCATTTCATACCTAGTAGGGCTGGGATGGTTCTGGAGCACTGGTAGCACAGCAGCTAAGTGTTCCTTCAAGATTGGCAGTTTGAATCCATCTGGCAGCAGGAGGGAAGACCTGGCAATCTACTGCCATGAAGATTACAGCCTAGGAAGCCCAATAGGACAGCTCTACTCTGTCACATGGGGTTTTTATTGATTCTATGACACCTAGCAATAACAACAACAGGGCAAGGAGTAGGATGAGTGAAGCTTTTGTCTCGGTTTCATAATTTAAGGGGATGGCAAAAAATCCTGGTAATCAGGGTTAATAACATTTTAATGCAGTGTTTAAAAATGTCCAAAGAATTGGCACAACATGGTGTACAATTATATTGTTCTACATCTTACTTTGGTGAGTAGCTACTGGGGTCTTAAAAGCTTGTGACCAGCCATCTAAGTGGAAACTATTGGTCTCTCCTCATTTGGAACAAAGACATGTGAAGAAAATCAAAAACACATGGAAAGATTAAGTCCAAAGGACTAATGGACCATAAGAACCTGTCTATCTGTATGAACCCCCAACCACTCAGAAAGGGATCAAAATTGGAGATCCTGTATAGAGTGGGAGAAAAATGGAAAAAAAAATTCAAAATAATAAAAAAAAAAAAAAAGACCAGGCTTATTGGTCTGATAGAGACTGGTGAAACCCCAAGACTATGGCCCTAAGTCAGCCTTTGGACCTAGAATTAAACTCACTCCCATGGTTTAACCCAGATAAACAGTAGACGGGTTTACGAGCTGAACACCCACACCAGGGAAATGCATTCCTTAAAATTATCAACTATGGGAGATCAGAAAGGCAGAATTTGCACAGCAAGAAAGGTGGGGAGGCAGAAAGGCATAGGCTCAAGAAGGACATAGGGAAAGAGTAACCACAGGGAGGAAGTGCAAGGTGAGATGTTACATGGCAAGTATCACAAAACATAATGTGCATGTGAACTATTGTATGTTAAATAAATCCATTTTGTAAAATTGCAAGCAAAACACAATAAGAAGTTAAAAAATGAAAATGTCAAAGGAGACCCTTCAGTCTAATTTATTCTCACCATCAAACTACCCTTCACTATACCAGATCCACAGCCACTCCCTTAAACACCAGTGCTGGTGAGTTTATAGAGAAATGGGCCCATTCATTTATTGATGATGGCATTGCAAACTGGTCAACAACACATTGAGGGGTATTGATTTAGCACCATCTGCATGTTTTAGGGAGCTCTGGTGGTGTGCTAGAGCATGCACAGATAAGCTTCCTGCTCTACTAAGCTTACCTCTTGAGTAGGAAGACAATAACAGGTAACAAAACAAACAATGTAATTTCAGAGAGTGATAAGTACATGAAGACAATAAAGCAGGGCAGTGTTTTGGCAGGCTAAGCTTCAAGGCTATATCTTTTCACCATACTTACCCAATCTGTACACTGAGCAAATAACCCAAGAAACTGAACTATGTGAAGAAGAATGTGGCATCGGGATTGAAGGAAAAACTCATTAACAGCCTGTGATATGCAGATAACACAAGCTTGCTTGCTAAAAGGAAAGAGGACTCAAAGCACTTACTGATGAAGATTGAAGACTACAATTTTCAATATGGATCACACCTCAACATAAAGAAAACAAAAATACAACTAGACCAATAAGCAACATTATGATAAATGGAGAGAAGAATGAAGTTGTCAAGTATTTCATTTTGCTTGGATCCATGATGCCATGGAAGCCGCAGTCAAGAAACTGAAGGATGTGTTGCCTTGGGCAAATCTTCTGCAAAAGCCCTCTTTAAAGTGTTGAAGAGCAAAGATGTCACTTTGAAGACTAAAGGTGCACCTCACCTAAGCCATGGTATTTTCAGTAACCTTATATGCATGCAAAAGTTGGACAAATAAGGAAGACCAAAGAAGAATTAATGCATTTAAACTATGGTGTTGGTGAAGATTATCGAATATACTATGGACTACCAGAAGAACGATCAAATCTGCGTTGGAAGAAGTATAGCCAGAATGTCCCTGGGAAGTGAGGATGGCAAGACTTAATCTCACTTTGGATATGTTATCAGGAGGGACTAGTCCCTGGAGAAGGACTTCACTTGGTAAAGCAGAGGCTTAGTGAAAAAGAGGTAGACCCTCAACAGATAGACTGACACAACAGCTGCAACAGTGGACTCAAAATAGCAGCGATTGTGAGGATGGTGCAGGACCAGCAGTGTTTTGTTCTGTTGTACATAGGAATCACAAAGAGTTGGGGCCAATTCCACAACATCTGACAACAACAACAACATGCCTTATGAAGGCTAGGATTTTACCTACTTTGTTCACTGCTATATCCTTAACATCTAGAACAGAGTCTGGCACATTGTGAACACTCAGTTAATATCTGTTGAAGAATGAATGAGCTTAGGGCAAGAGTATTGTGAGTGTCAGAGAGTGAGAAGAGATAAGATTGGAAAGTGGAGGCAAAGGCCAGGCAAGGAATGATGTCATAGGCTACAGGTTGGGATTTTACTTTACCTCTAGACAGAAGCCTGAGTTAATATGATTTTGATCTAGTAACTGTACTCTTCAGTGTTTTTCCCAAGGAAATGAATCAATCGAAGTAAAAAACTAGTTACCCAAAGATTCTCCTTAATATGTTGTACATTACAAAAAATTTTAAAGACTACTACCAACTTAACTAAGAATAAGGGTATGGAAAAAAGTTTAATAAATCATAATTCATGAACCCAGTGGCTATTATGAAGACTCTGGAAACATAAGAAATACTTTATGTTTACTGGAAAAAAAAAAGGCAGAATAAAAAGTATATACATACTGACATCCAAAAAAAACCAAACTCACTGCCGTCAAGTTGATTCAACTCATGGCAACCCCTCTTTGGGTTTCCAAGGCTGTATCTCTATGGAAGTAGATTGCCCAGTCTTCCTAGGAGTGGCTGGTGGGTTTGAACCACCAGCCTTCTGATTAGTAGTCAAATACCTTAGGCACTATACCATACTGACATAGTAACTTTAAAAATAAGACTTCTGACTGGAATCTAAAACCAAAAACCAAACTCACTGCCGTCGAGTCAGATCCAACTCGTAGTGACCCCTCCGTGGGTTTCCGAGGCAGTATCACTATGGAAGTAGATCGCCTAACCTACTGACTAGAATGGAATGTTCAAACTGACAATAGTTGTGATAGGATAGTAGAATTGGGGTGATAGTTTTCTGCTTTCCAAACACTATATTTACTGTTATTGCTATATCATTGCAATAAGAAAAACACAAAAATACACATCTCACCCCCACTATGACTGTCCTCTCCGTGGGTATACAGTAAATACCAACTGCTGTTCACCTATCCTTGAAATCTTGCTTTCTCCCCTTTTAATGAAAGTTCTGTGTGCAGGAAATTTTATGCCTACAACTACATTAAAAGGAGAGCTGTGTTGTAATATAAAGTGCTTATCTGGTAGCATAGTGCCTAAGGCACTTGATTGCTAACCAGAAGGCTGGCGGTTCAAACTCACCAACCACTCTTCGGAAGGAAGATGGGGCAATCTACTTCTGTAGTGATACTGCCTCGGAAACCCAAGGTGGGGTCGCTATGAGTCAGGTCCGACTCAATGGCACATAACAACAACAACAACAGTTACATTATGAAGGGAATATTGAATGGCAAAATGAAAATTATAGTAAATACTCCCTTTGAAAAGAAAAGCATGTACCCTCAACAGGATATATTCTTTATGAATGTATGAATTTGTTGATTATAAAATTTTCTTTTTTTTCCTAGAGGAAAAACATAAAGTTAATATGACCTCACTATGGACTCAAGTCTGACTTTCATAAGTTTCAGGAAAGCTTTTAAAGTTTAGGTTTTGGAAGGAAATTTCATCATCTGAAAAAAAATGTATACAGTGATAAAGACAAAGAAATAAAACTATGTAGTTCGGACTTATACACATAAGCACAACTATATCTATTTGAGGAAAATTGTTTCTTGATTACAGATATTGTTTTTATTTTCTTTTATGCCTCACAATTTTCTAAATGCTCTACAGTGATCATGTATTTTATAATGAGAAAGATAAGATATAAATTGAGCATTTAAATAAAACAATGTAGAGAAAAGAGCATCAGCATTTGTTGCACATAACATGGTTGGCCTCTCACTTGTTGTTTGACAGTGATGGGGTTGCTTCTCCTATTTGAGGCACAGTTTCCTCAACTGTAAAGGATGGTGACCTCATTGGTCATTCATGTGGAATAGGGAAAATGACATGTGCAAAGTATCTAGCACATAGTAATTGCTCAATAACTACTTCCTTCACCTTTGTGTAACTTTGCATAATGTTGAGAACAAGGGTTCAATTTGCTGGCTGGTAATGTGTTTTGTCATAGTGGGAAAGGTCATATAGTTGGTTCAGTGTGCAATCTAGAAAACATGTGATACAGAAGACAGACAGAAGGAAGACTTCTTGTAGGAGCATACGCATTATATGGGGATTTGATTTTTCTTCCTAAAGAGCACCAAGCCATTGTAGAGGATGCCCAATTATTAACAGCCTTAATCCAATTCTTGTTTTGGACATAAGCATGCAAACCATTTCCTCTTTACATCTTGAGATGGTGGATTTCAGATTCCGAATGCAATGTCATAAAGAAACTTAAAAGTCCCTAGCAAATAGGTTCTTAAATCACCTTGAATTAAACTTCAGTAGTTCAGTGGAATATTGTTGTTGTTGTTGTTGTTGTTGTTCTGTGCCATGGAGTCGGACTCGACTCATAGTGACCCCCTCCTTGGGTTTCCAAGGCAGTATCACTATGGAAGTAGACTGTCCAACCTTCCTTCGAAGGAGTGGCTGGTGGGTTTTAACTGCCAGCCTTCTGGTTAGCAGTCAAGTGCCTTAGGCACTATGCTACCAGAGCTCCCATTAGTTGTTAGACAACTAATATTCCTGACTGAATTTTCTTTCATATTGATTTTAAAGATAGAACTGTTTTTGTCGTTTTCCTAGCCCTAGTCATCTATTCGGAAACCCGAGGGGTCACTATGAGTCTAATCGACTCAAGGGCAGTGAGTTTGGTTTTGGGTTTTGTTAGTCATTTAGTACAAAAAAATTTTTCATAGGTAGCATCTGATCAAGAACCAATAGTATTAAAGAATGAGTCCAAGCTGCACTCAAAGAATTGGCAAAAAATAAAGCTACAGAAATTGAGATGTTTCAACAAATGAATGCAGCATTGGAGGTGCTTATTACTCATTTATACCAAGAAATTTGGAAGATAGTTACTTGGCCAGAGATCAGTATCTCTTGGAAGAGATCAATATCTGTGCCCATTCCAAGGAAAGGTGCTCCAACAGAATGGGGAAATTATCAATTTCATTAATATCAGACGTAAGTAAAATTTTGCTGAAGATAATTAAAACATGGTTGCAGCAGTATATTGACAGGAAACTGCCAGAAATTCAAGCTGGATTCAGAAGAAGGCATGGAACAAGAGTATATATGTATACACACACACACATACATATACATATATATATACACACATACATGTTGTTGTTGTTAAGTGCCATCGAGTCGTTTCCGACTCATAGCGACCCCATGCACAGCA
Source organism: Orycteropus afer afer (assembly GCF_000298275.1). Classification (NCBI taxonomy): domain Eukaryota; kingdom Metazoa; phylum Chordata; class Mammalia; order Tubulidentata; family Orycteropodidae; genus Orycteropus; species Orycteropus afer. The sequence continues at coordinate 8,120,211 of NW_006921650.1, read as the reverse complement.
GAACGAAACACTGCCCGATCCCGCGCCAGCCCCACAATCC
>NW_006921650.1:8112040-8119498 GCF_000298275.1 Orycteropus afer afer | reverse complement strand
TAGTCCAGCTTCTCGGATTATTTGCTCAGCATATAGATTGTATAAGTGTGGAGAAAGAGATTGTATAAGTGTGGAGAAAGGATACAACCCTGACACACTCCCTTCTTGATTTTAAACCATGTAGTGTCCACACACATACATATATATGTATATATTACCTTTTTCTTATTATTTTGACTCATGTCTAGTCCATAAGAAAATAAACATGAGAAAAGGGTTCTATGGAATGTTAACTGCGCTGGTATTAGTTTTCCTTTTATCGTGCCCCAAGATCCACCAAGGTTGATATAAATCCACCATGCCTTCTTTAAAAAGCATAACAGCAAGACATTCTTCCTGGAGGAGTCAGACTGTAAAAGGTGATTTTCTTTTACTCCATTTGGTTTAAGCCTGTAAAAAGCATTAAGTGAAAAATCTGATATATTTGTTAGGGCATTTATTTCATTACTAAGTTATATTTTCAGTTCTCAGTGAAAGGTTTATTGAGAACATAAACTTTGAGGAGGTTTTGTTCAGGATTAAAGATATATTTTTCCTCTCTTTTGGTGAAATAATATCACATAAAATGATGCCTTTCAGGAGATATTTTTAGTGCTGTTTACAGTCAAAGGACACACCGTTCCATTCTTGTGAAGCTGATATCAGCCTTCCAAAACCTGCCTCTGATGCTGGAGATTTGTAGATTCTATAGGGTTTCAGAGGAATGAAAGGTTATGAAGTTACCGTTTTCCATTAATTCCATTTTACCATAATATAGATGCACCAATAAGCTAACCAGTTTTTTCAGGAGCCTTTTATAGTGAAAATGTTTTTCATGCTATCCATGTAATTTGGCCTAAATATTTATACCAGTCTATCTGAAATATGAAATATGATCCATTCCTGAAGTTTAATATAGATTGATTTTTTTTTTTTTTTATAAATGAAGATTTAAATTTAAACTCTTCTCATCAAAAATGAAGGCTGTCTATTTCCAGTTGTCTATTCAAAGTGTGATCAGCCACTTTGAATTCAGGAAAATAAGATAATCTTTATTATTTATTCTCTAAATAATGTGAATCGCAAAAGCATCATAGGGATATAACATTTGGTAACAATTTATTTTACTTCACTCTTCATTTGCTAAAACATTTTAGAAACTGTTGAAATATGTGAACTGATAAGATGCCTATAATCGATTTAAGCAAGTTATGGTAAGGAAAGGTCAGTCGTCGCAGCAGCCCTTGAAGTAGGAGAAGGCTGTTAATGTTATCCTTATCTATATCCAGAAGTTGGAAAGGTTGTGAGTTGCCTTATGTCCTTTAGGTAACAATGGAATTTAATAGGAAAGGCCATGGGAGTGGTGCAAACAGTTTCGTGCTCGACTACTAGCCAAACATTGATGCCTCAAACACACCCAGAGGCATCTCAGAAGACAGGCCTGGCGATTTGCTTCTGAAAGGTCACAGCCTTGAAAACCCAGTGGAGCAGCTCTTTTCCACGTGTGTAATGTTACCTTGAAATGGAATTGAATCAATGGTGACCCCATAACAGTGCTCATGGCCAAACATAACTATAAGTAAGTGGGAAGTGGGAATCAATTCTGTTAAATGCACATCTTTGGATTTTGAGGGTATACTAGACTAACTTGTGAGTTTAGAATATTCTTTGAAGTATTCTTCAAGGCCTGGTCCTTCTGATTCCAAGGTTTAATTACTATAAATATATTTTGTTTTACTAAAATAAAATGTATCCATCTCCTTCTATCTACCATCATCTTCTATTATCTTCCATCATCATCTTCTACCCCAATCAGAGGTTTGAAAAACAACTCTTGGGCCTCCTCTACTGTTAACCAAGCCGTAAAGACTCACATTGTTGAGGTAAACTATGAACAAAAGACATAGAATCATGTAATCACTAGTCCACTAAAGCTAGAAATCTGTTCTAAACATAACTAGGGTACGAGTATAATGTCTGATACATATGTTCTATCCTGTATAAGAAGAGGGAGCTCTGGTGGCATAGTGCCTAAGGCATTTGAATGCTAACCAAAAGGCTGGCAGTTCAAACCCATGAGCTACTCCTCAGAAGGAAGATCATGCAATCTACTTCCATAGAGATACTGCCTCGGAAACCCAAGGAGGGGTCACTGTGAGTCGGAAATGACTCGATAGCAGTTAGTTTGGTTTCTGGATATAAGAAGAAGGCTAATGTTTGGCAAGCTCTAACAAATCTTATGAGTAATTTTTTAAAAATTTATATTATTTAGTTATGTATAATTACAGGTTAGAAGCATATGGGTTATAGTATTTTTATATATGCTATTTAAAAAAATAAAATTTCACAATTCAGAAAATCATTGCCACTAGGCAATGGAGAAGAATTCAAGAAAGAAATTAAAGCTGAATTTCCTCAAAAGCAATTGTAGTAAAATATTTAACTAATTGTTTCCTAAAAGCAGACAGAATGAAAAACCAAACCCACTGCCATCGAGTTGATTCCAACTCACAGAATGAAAGCATAACTACCATATTTATGACAGTTATGTAAAAATAAGTTTGAATACATGTGGGTTCTCATTGAAAAGAATGTTCTTTTTTGGTCCTCTATTGCCACTGCAAGAGAAATACCACAAATGGGTGGCTCAAACAAACAGGGATTTATTATCTTACAATGTAGGAGGCTAGAAGTCTGAGTTCAAAGTGCCAGCTCCAGAGGCTGGATAGAGGCCCCTCAACCTTGGACTTTAGTTCTGCCTCTTGCACCCAGGCCATTGGAGGTGGAGGCTTCTCTGAACTCAGACAGCTACTGGCTACCAAGGTTGACAAGCCCAAGGTCAACAAGTAAAATGGCACAGTCCCAAGATTATCAAGCAACATGGCAGGCCACTGTGATGAAGACTCGGCTAATGCAGGGTCCAAGGATGCCAAAGAGCTCAGAGACCTTTCTCAAAGTTGTCTTCTTATCTACTAGAAACAGACCACATCACTAAGGCAGCTACTGAGCTGCTCCAGTAGATTCCACCATGTAATTGATCACCAGTCTCATCATGGGGAATAACTACATCCAGCTGCCCAGCCACTCAAAACCAGACCCAGCCAAGGTGACACAGAACTTAACTACCACAATTCCACCCCTTTTCAACTTGGAATCCATACACATCCCCTAGATCATCTGAGTGATGACCTTACCCCGTTGGCCTGGCAGGCCCCATTCTTCTGCCTCTTGGGCATAGCAGCCCTGCCCCCTTCACTTTGGCAGTGGCTATGGCCCCATCCCACTAGCCCTCATGAACAACAGCCCCACACTCCAGAACCATGCTGGTGAAAGTCTGACTCTTTGAAACCTAGGAGGCTGTGTGTGGTAGTTCCACCCCCAGAGGCCATGGTCCTACCCTTTGAGGCTGATGCAGCTCTGCTTCCCATTTCCTTGGTCATTCAGCTTCTGCCAATTAATGCCCAAAAGCAACCCATTCTGCCAGGAATCTTTCTCCCCAAAAGGCACTCAGCTATTTTGCCCTGTGGGCTTGTAAGGCTGCCACTCATGCTGGTCTCATGCTGGTCTCTCAGCTCTGCTGTTATCTCTCTGCCAGTATCTCTCTACCAGTGTCTCAGCACAGGGATCTTGGGTCAAGGGTATGTTCCACTCCTATTTCCATATTTTAGGTATCTGTCAGCAACACCCCACTATCATGGTACCAAATTCTGTTTTGACCCTCTAATGCCACTTTAACAGAAAAGTGTCTTTAACGAACAGGGATTTATTCTCTTACAGTTTAGGGCCTAGAAGTATGAGTTCAAAGTGCCAGCTCTAGGGCTAGGTGAACCTTGGGCCTAAGTTCTGCCTCTTGCTGCTGGCCCACTTAAGCTGGAGGCAATCTCTTAACTCAGGCAGCTACTGGCTGCCGAGGCTGACAAACCCAAGGTCAACAAACAAAATGGCACAGTCCCAAGATTACCAAACAACAGGCCACTGGTTCAAGTCCAGAGACAGTCCCAAGATTGGCAGGAAACATGGCAGGCTGCTGAATGAAGACTTGGCTACATGAAGGTCCAAGGGTGCCCTAAAGCTCAGAGATCTTTCTCAAAGCTGTGTTCTTATATCCTGGAAGCAGACCACATCCCTAATGCAACTACTTAGCTGCTCCAGTAGATTTCACAAGGGAGTTGATTACCAATCTCATCATGGGGAATAACTATATCCAGCTGCCCAGCACTCAAAACCAGGCCCAGCCAAGTTGATGCACAACTTAACTACCACAAGAATGTTTGCTTATGTGGCTTTTCTCCATGAATATTTCATGATACTGTCTACATCAGTGGATTTATGAAATGTTAATATGAAAATCTATCACTTCTTATTGGTACATGGAAAATATTACTATAATTATGTCATAAGTTAACTTTTTTTTTTTTTTAAGCTGGACTACTTTTTATTTGATTTTGGAATGAATTTGAACATTCAAAGACAGCTCTTTTTCCACAGGGTAGAAAATGACAACAAACAGATAAAATTAAAGCTAAAAAGTTTGGGTTAAATATTATCTAGCTAGGAGCTCTGGTGGCATAGTGCCTAAGGCATTTGACTGCTAACCAGAAGGCTGGTGGTTCAAACCCACCAGCAACTCATTGAAAGGAAAACTGGACAATCTGCTTCTGTAAATATACTCCCTCAGAAACCCAAGGAGGGGTTGCTATGAGTCGAATAGACTCAATGGCAGTGAGTTGGTTTTTTGGTTTTGTTTTTTTTTTTTTTTTGTATTGTTTTTTGTATAATCTAGCTAAAGTGTGGACTCTAAAACAAGAGTTTAATATTTTCCTTTTTAGGACCCATTTTTTGGCAGTTTTGTAATATCCTTTAGAGTGTCAATGTTCACGTTTCAAAAACTTGATTCATTCAGATCCTGCTGAGGGCTCTTCAGCACTTTCTGTAGTTTTCCACAATATAGAGTTGACTGCAAGGGTGACTGCATCGAGGCAGGGTTCGATCTGAAGGAAAGAAACCCTGCAAGGGCAGTTTCGTGTGGCAAGCTTTGGAAATTATTCATCTTCTCTATGTTAAGACTGGACTGTACCTGTTCTTTATTCAATATTGGGCAGTGAAAGTATTGCCAAGAATATAAAAAAATATTAGTCCATACAGAAATAAGACTTCAGAATTAAAGGAAAAGAGAAAAATTAAGAAACATGTAAAGTGTCCTTAAGGAAAACTTTAAGAATTACTTTATTACCACTTTACAAACATGGTTACAAATGGATGCCGCATTGGAGGGAGGCACTCATTTGTTTATGCCAAGAAATTTGGAAGACAGCTACCTGACCAACTGACTGGGAAAGATCCGTATTTGTACCCATTCCAAAGAAAGGTGATCCCACAGAAGGTGGAAATTATTGAACAATATCATTAACATCATACGCAAGTAAAATCTTGCTGAAGATAATTCAAAAATGGTTGCAGCAGTATATTCACAGAGAACTTCCAGAAATGCAAGCTGGATTCAGAAGAGGATGTGGAATGAGAGATATCATTGCTAATGTCATATGGATCTTGGCTGAAAGCAAAGAATACTAGAAAGATGTTTACTTGTGTTTTATTGACTGTGCAAAAGCATTTGATTGTGTGGCTCATATAAAATTATGGATAAAATTGAGAAGAATGGGCATTCCAGAACACTTGATTATGCTCATCAGGAACCTGTATATAGACCAAGAGGCTGTTGTTTGAACATAACAAGGGGATACTGCATGGTTTAAAATCAGGAAGGGAGTGTGTCAGGGTTGTATCCTTTTACCATACTTATTCAATCTGTATGGTGAGCCAGTAATCCAAGAAGCTGGACTATATGAAGAACGTAGCATCAGGATTGGAAGAATACTCATTAACAACCTGCACTAGCAAACAACACAACTTTGCTTGCTGAAAGTGAGGATGACTTGAAGCACTTATTGATGAAGATTAAAGACTTCAGTCTGCAGTATGGATTACATCTCAACATTAAACGAAAATCCTCCCCACTGGACCAAAAAGCAGCATCACAATAAATGCAGAAAACATTGAAGTTGTCAAAGATTTCTTATTACTTGTTTCCATGATCAACACCAATGGAAGCAGCAGTCAAGACATCAGACAATGTATTGTACTGGGCAAATGTGTTCCAAAAGACCTCTTTAAAATGCTGAAGAGCAAAGATGTCTCCTTGAAGACCAAGGTGCGCCTAACCCAAGCCATGGTGTTTTCAATCACCTCATATGCATGTCAGACCTAGGCAATGAACAAGGAAGACTAAAGAAGAGTTGATGCTTTTGAGTTGTCTTGGCAAAGAGTACTGAAAGTACCATGGACTTCCAAAAGAACGAACAAATCTGTCCTGGGAGAAGTGTGGCTAGAATGCTTCTTGGAAGCGAGAATGGCGTGACTTTGTCTCACCTACTTTGGTCATGTTGTCAGAAGGGACCATTCCCTGAAGAAGGATATCGTGCTTGGTAAAGTGGAGGGTCAACAAAAAAGGGGATGGATTGACAATGAGATGGTTTGGCTCAGTGTCTGCAACAATGGGCTCAAATATAGCAAAGATTGTGAGGCTGGCACAGGACTGGGCTGTGTTTTGTTCTGTTGTACATAGAGTCAGTATGAGTTGGAGCTGACTCAGTGGCACCTAACAACAACAACAACTGAAGTATTTATAGCTTGGTATGTTTTAGCAACAAATCATTGACATAGAATCTCCATTTTGTAAGAATGACCCTTTGATCATCTGGATCAAATGAGAGCACTTTATAAACTGAAGTGTTCCTACAATGAATAGCATTATTGTTATTTAGCATTTGGCAGTCAAGTGAGCTGACCATTACAGGGCATGACTGTCTGCCGGGGAGATTGTGGCATTAAACAATTTCATTAGAATAAATGAATGACAATTGGACAATTTTCTATGCACTAAAAAACAACGTATTTATGAAATGAATATAAAACGTTATCTGCTTACCTTGAGGGCAAGAATCTCATTTTTTTTTTTCCCTTAACAAGCAGGGAATTGAGAAAGGAAATTTCAATGTTAAAACAACTTTCAGTGTGTGTCTTCATTATTAATATAACTAAGAGTCATCTTCTCATTTCGTACACAAGCCCAACACCTGGGTTTGAGAAATTCAGGGATTCCAGTCATGTTCTGCTTCACCAATTACTAATCCTTCTCTAGAGAATGAATAAATTTAAGCCTACTTTCTGAAAATAAGGAGTCCTGGAGGCACAGTGCCTAAGGCATTTGACTACTAACCAGAAGGTTGGCTATTCAAACCCATCAACCACTCCCTGGAAGAAAGATGGCGCAATTTACTTCCTTAAAGATTTACCTCTTGAGTGGTGGGCAAGATGGCAGACTAGGCAGAAGGACTGCACAGACTCTCTTCAACAAAGAAAAGGGAAACCAATTAACACAGACACAGAAGATAATCTTGGACCCCTGAGCCTTGAAGG
>NW_006921650.1:8071388-8110255 GCF_000298275.1 Orycteropus afer afer | reverse complement strand
GAACCAGAGACATCAATTGGCAAGTGAGGATAACTACAGACAAAAAGAGGGAAAAGACTGTGTAGTCACAGTTTCTAAATGGTGAGGAAGTTAAGAAAGTTGCAAGATAGAATGGACTGTTATGCTGAGTGAAATAAGTCAATCACAAAAGGACAAATATTGTATTAGTCGGTTATTGTAAAAGTTAAGGAAAGGTTTAAAAAAAAAGATTTACCTCCTCAGAAACCCAGTGGTGGTCGCTATGAGTCAGAATCGACTCAATGGTAGTAGGTTTTATCTGAAAATAAGTCAGTTTTTGAAAAATCAAAACTTTTTACAAAGAAGTCAAAAAGCTTTGATAAGAAGTTGATTAAATGAGCATTTTGCTTTTGATGTGTAGACAAGGAAAGTGCTCCATCTGAAGGTTTTGTTTAACATGGTTGAGGAGACAGACTTGTCTGCATTGGAAGGTGGGCATCTGCACAAATCATCCAAATAGTTTTTTAACAAATCACTTGTATAATCCAGTGGCCAGCTGCCAACATCTTTGCAACAGTGACAACATGTGCACTGTCAAATGAATAGATGCTGGCCTTCCTGCCTCATGGCTTTGCTCTATGAAGAGTGTGATATGGTCTGTGAAACGTGAGAATAGAGACTCTCCACATTCAAGCCAGGTTGCTGTATTTCCAATATCTGTGAGACAAAGCACACCGTTATGCTTCAGGTAGTAGTACCCCACAGTGTATGTAATTTCATCTCATCACCATATGGAATGCAAGTGAGGAATGTTCTAGAACTTTTTTGTCCTTTCATCTGCTTTTAAGCTTTTATGTATACTTTTTGTGTCTTCACTGAATACTCTAATGAGTACATTGAATCCACTACACCTCTATTCTTTCTGTCAAAATTTTATGAGATAAAACATTAATAAATTCTGGGGAAGATTTTTACAGAGATATTTAGAAGTGAATTATTGGGATCAAAATGTAACTTGCCTAGTTTTTGTACAAACAGTTGTATGGTTAGTTTTAGGGAAACCAGTTTGGAACATTGTTTAACAATGTGATAAAAAGCAAATAAACCACTTTACAAAAGGCAGGGACCAATTCCATTCCTATTTCAAAAAACAAATAGGAAAGAAAGAGAAGAAAATTACATCCTCCAGAGGTTATAAATTTTGAAGATGTTCCTTAAGGATCAGGATTTGAACTTAAAATATTTTTGCTCAAAAGTGATTTTTTTTTTTTTTTAAATTCATGTTTCTCAGGTAAGAAAGAAATTTTGAAGGTACTTATTCCTCAAGCAAACACCAAGTCATTCAACAAATATTGTATTCTTCCTCTTATTTCTCCAACCTCTTATTTGGCCCCAAAAGAAAAAACCCTCTGAGTTGGTTTTGCTTTTTGTTTTTCTATTTTCAGGTAGGTTTAGAAATTTAGGTGAGCCTCTGAAGCAGAGTTAGTTGAAAGGGTGAGTAGAGAGAAATTAGAGCCACTGTTTGATCATTTCTTTGGTGGCAGGAAAAAGGAAAAAAAAGTACTAAAAGGTCATCCCTGAGGGACTAGTAAGTCCAGCTGTGCTCACCCTCCCTGCAGCTAGTTCATAGTCAGGTTCTCCGTAGATCAGAGAACCTTCCATGTTAGAGCTAGAACAACACTTAACAACTGACCTGCCCAAGGAATGAAGAGACTCTCTTGCTCTATATTCATGTTCTAAAGGTGCTTTGCACTATGTCTTGTTATCTTTCAAATTTTTTTTAACTGCAGGTGAAGCCTGTGTATGCATGTGCATGTATATGCCTGCTGCATAAGGACTAAGAAAATTGCAGAAAATCATAAGTATGATTAGAATAACCACATACCATTATTTTCAACTTTATTAAGGCATTTGCTTAAAAGTTGCTTATGATATAAAATTCCCTGTGCACACATAGCTGAATTCTTTTGGCATTTTTTATTTCTTCCTTCTCATCCAGATTTCTTTTTTTTAAAAAAAGCTCCTGAGGCTTTTCCCAGAGTTTATATCAACATCTTTTACTTTACCAAAAATGAATTCAGAGTGGTAGTGATGGTATCCTGTCCCACATACCCTACCACATTTATGTGGCCCTTCATGACTGTAGAGGCTCACTGAGTACAACTTCACCAAGCCGATGAGCACCGTGACCCTGAGGTCAGCTGTTGAAGTTGATGGGAGGGGACTTACAATTGGCAGCAGCATCTCATCCTTTGCTGGAACATCCCTTGATATTTGTTGAAGGGAGGGAGGGTGCAGGAATCACCTCAAGGCATCAAGGCCAGGAATCTCCTTCCCTGACACAGAGAAGTCCAATTTCCACTACTCAGTGGCCAACTCTTCATTCCTAAGTTCTGAATGTTCATTTTGAAATACCTGCAACATTCCACCTCTCTAAACTGTTTTACCTTATGAATGTCCTTGATGGTTCCCTCGACCCTGCCCTCTCGCATGTCTATACGGCTTGATGTCCATCTTTCTTAATCAGGATCTAGAACCAGTGCATCATTTGAAAAAATTCTCCTGTGCCCCTTTGTCAACCTCTCCCACTATTCTCAGCTTCTGGCAATCATTGATCAATTTTCTGCTTCTTTAACTTTGCCTTTTCCAGGATGTCATATAAATAGAATCATGTAATATGTAGCCTTGGGAATATGGCTTCTCCTTTGACTTAGCATAATGTGTTTGCAACTCATCTATAAAGTTGTGATATGAAAGAACATTAGTTTGAAGCAACTCTAGTTAGTTACATTTTGAGGCCTAATAGAGATGACTTGATAGAATTAGTAGAAAGGCAGAGAGGAGGGAAAAGAAAGGAAGGAAGGGAGAGAGGGAGGAAGTAAGGAAAGAAGAAACTGAGGAAGACAAAGAAACACCACCAATTTTTACTGATTTACTGATTCTTTATGAAAGAAAAGACCAAAAAAATTAAAAGTATAGATGATTTTATAGTAATGGTGTAGTGCCTAAGGCATTTGACTGCTAACCAGAAGGTTGGTGGTTCAAACACAACAGCCACTCCGTGGAAGGAAGACTGGGCAATCTACTTCTGTAAAGATTTACTGCCTTGGAATCCCACCAGGGATCACTGTGAGTCAGAATCAACTCAATGGCAGTGTTCTGTTTTTTTTTTTTTTTTTTTTCCCATTGCATTGTAGAGATTATAATATGTACCGATAAGGGAAAAAGTCTCTTTCCCTACCAGTAAAACTGACCAAAATGCTGGATAAAACGCAAGCACATTCTTTTAAATGTGTAGCTGAACCAAGAAGAAAATAAGTTAATCACCAAGGGCTAAGGGCTACAATGAAGAAAGAGAGGAAACTGAAGTGCTAATGCTAAAGTTGGAGCTGCCTTAGAAATGTTGTCTGAAAAAGGAATGAGGAGTAACTTGGAGGTCAGGAAACAAGGCTTTGGATGTGGGAAAGGTAGGACATAGAAATGGAGATTCCCCATATAAATAAATTCAGGCCCTTCAAAGCACTGCAGCCCCAGTAGTGGTTCAAAAACATAATCTGCTTCTAGAAAAGAGAGGCCTCAAGGATGATTGTTTATCTCAATCTTGGCTTTGAGTGGGCATGAAAAGATTTCTTCTGAGAATTTCTACATATTTAAATTTACATAAGTTGCATGATTTGGAAAGCCAAGGCAAGATTTTGGAGTGCCCACATGTTGAGAGTGTCTCAGGGACCTGGCAGAAGCATAGAAAACCCCTATGGTACAGATGCTCAACCCAAGCCCCTCAGGAATCCCACAGATTAGCAGTAGCAAAGCATAAATTCTCAATATAAAATTAGAAAACGCATGAGCAAAGGTCATCACAAGTGAGAGTCTATAGCAAAGGGAAAAGAATAGACCCTCTCCCCACCCTGCAGAACTTAAATATTGAGAAATAATCAGGTATAGAAGATAACTATTTTTAAATGTAAAGAAATAAAAGATAAAATGAAAAACTCAAATAAGAGATCATCAAAATTGAATAGGCAGATTTGTCAAAGAATTAAAAAGCATTTATAAAAGAATAATCATTGAAGTAAAAATTCAGAGAACAGGGAAAATAACATTAGGTGTCAATTAGAGAATTGGTCGAAGTGGAAAATGGAAAATTATCCAGAATCCAAAACAGAGGGACTAGTAAATGGAAAACTGAAAGAACAAAGACGTAGGAGAATTTAATAAGATGATATTACATTAGAATTACAAAATGAGAGCAGATAGAGCATTAGGAAAAGGCAATATTCAAAGACTAATGGCTGAGATTTTTCCAAAATTGATGAAGGACGTGAGCCTCAAATTCAGGAACATAGTGAATACCAAGCAGATTAAATAAAAAGAATACCTTGCACTGCAATTGCAGAACTCTGTAGAGGAAAAGAACTAAAAGACAGCAACAAAAGAAGCCTGGAGAATAATATTTTCAATGGGCTAAGGGATAATATGTTCAACCTAGACTTACATACTCAACCAAACTATTGAGAGCATTTTATATGAGCTCTGTCTGACCTACATTAGGTAAACTTCAGAATATTTCCTTTCTGTTGCCATTTTCAGACAACGGAGAGTTTGCCACTAAGTAATCTTCATGGAGACAACCTCTTAAGGTTGTGTTTCGGTAACAAGAAAAATAATCCAAAAAGTAATACCTAAAACATGAGAGGGAGATCTGGTGGCATAGTGTCTAAGGCATTTGACTGCTAACCAGAAGGCTGGTGGTTCAAACCCACCAGCCACTCCTTGGAAGGAAGATTGGGTAGTCTGCTTCCATACATAAACATGAGAAGTAAAGTGATTAAATAATTTGGTTGTTGTTGTTTTGCCGTCGAGTCGGCCCCGACTCATAGCGACCCCTCCTTGGGTTTCCGAGGCAGTATCGCTACGGAAGTAGGATTGCCCAACCTTCCCAATGTAAATCTAAATAGTAACAACAACAGTGTCTGATGTATGTCCTTAAAATGCATACAAAATAGAAAAAATTAAACAATATAGTATAAGAGATGGGGCTACCATAGTATCATCAGAATTAAAGTGTTCTAAGGAGCTCTGGTAGCATAGTGCCTAAGGCATCTGACTGCCAACCAGAAGTCTGGCAGTTCAAACTCTACTTCCGTAGAGATACCACCTCAAAAACCCAAGGAAGGGTCACTATGAGTCAGATGTTCATGCTATGTGTTCTAATGTCCAGGCAGACGATGTATTGCACTGGGCATATCTACTGCAAAAGACTTCTTTAACGTACTGCAGAGCAAAGATACTTCTTTGAAAACTAAGGTGTGCCTAATCCAAGCCATGGTATTTTTAATAGCTTCACATGCATGTGAAAGTTGGACAATGAATAAGGAAGACCAAAGAAGAGCTGATGCTTTTGAGTTGTAGTTTTGGCGAAGAATACTGAAACTATCATGGACTGCCAGAACTAATAAATCTGTTATGGAAGAAGTACAGCTGGAATGCTCCTTGGAAGCAAGAATGGCCAGACTTGGTCTCACTTTGGTCATGTTGTCAGAAGGGACCATTCCCTGAAGAAAGGTATCATGCTTGGTAAAGTAGAGGGTCAACAAAAGAGGAGAAGGCCTTCAACAAGATAGATCGACACAATGGCTGCAACGATGGACTTGAGTACAGCAAGGATTGTGAGGCTGGCATAGCACCAGGCAGTGTTTCATTCTACTGTATATAGGATCGCTGTGAGTCGGAGCCGACTGGCTGGCACCTAACAGCAACAACAATGTTCATACATTATTCAGCAGATGGTAAAGATAAACTTTAAACTTTAAGTTAAATATATATATTTAAAAGTTAAGGAGCCAGAACTGAGGGTGAAGGATAAAGTATGATGTTCTTCCAATATCCTTGATGGAACAAAACACCAAACCAACTTTCCTCAAGGGGGAATGCTTGCTGGCTTCAGTGTCCTGGGCAGATAAATGGACAGGTCTCTGGTGTTCTTGATCACACTCTAAAGGGTAGTGGAGATCATTTTCAGGCCCAGTGCACTCTCTGTTCAGACAAGTGAATGTTAGAAATCCATTACAACTCAACCAAGAAGTACCCATAAGAGCAATTAACCTGGACATATTGTTGTTATGTGCTGTCGAGTTGGATCCGACTCATAGTAACCCCTCCTTGGGTTTCCGAGGCAGTATCACTATGGAAGTAGATTGTCTAACCTTACTTCCGAGGAGTAGCTGGAGGGTTTGAACTGTCAGCCTTCTGGTTATTCTAGTTAGCAGTAAGTGCCTTAGGCACTACGCTACCAGAGGTCCTAAACTGGACATGGTGTTATTGTTATGTGCCGTCGAGTCAGGCCCACCTCATAGCAACCATTCCTTGGGTTTCCGAGGCGGTATCACTACAGAAGTAGGATTGCCCAACCTTATTTCTGAGGAGTAGCTGGAGGGTTTGAACTGCCAGCCTTCTGGTTAGCAGTCAAGTGCCTTAGGCACTATGCTACCAGAGCTCCTAACCTGGACATAGGGGTGTTGAATTAAAATCAAGAGAACATTTTATATGAGCTCTGTCTGACCTGCATTAGGTAAACTTCAGGATATTTCCTTTCTGTTGCCTCAGTGTTGGTCAGTGCATTGCTGTTTGTGTTAAGAGATTCATTTTATTCTCCATTACTCAGCATTCCGTATTCAAAGCACTGAGAATTTCAACTGGAATATGTTGAAATAGAAGTGACTTTCTGTATTCAAATCAGGACTTCCACCATTTCATTCTATTTCAATCCCCTGCCGAGCATTTGCACCCCAGATATATGGAATCAGAATCTACATTTTAACAAATCCCCAGGTGATTCTAAGGTGCTCTAGTGGCACTGTGGTTAAAGCATTGGGCTGCTAAGCAAAGGCTCAGCAGTTCAAACCCACCAGCTGCTCCGTGGGAGAAAGATGAGGCAATCTGCTTCCACAAAGATTTACAGCCTTGGAAACCCTATAAGGCAGTTCTGTTCTGGACTCTTGGGTCGCTACCAGTTGGGATCAACTCCACAGCAATGTGGGTTTTTTGTTTTGTTTTGTTTTGTTTTTTAGTGGCCACAGAAACAACGGCTGCAGTAGATAAAACTGATCTGCCTGATGCTGTTAACTGGATGTGGAACATGAGTCAGGATCTAATTTATCATGTGTATTTGCTAATATGTAGGCTTGGTGAATGAGAAGTCTAATGAAGCTTCATAGGAGTATTGATAAGCAGTTTCACAGGCCACAAGCTTGAAAGAATTGCAATCTTTGTGTTTGGATTATGATCAGCCTGTTTGGACACTTAACAAAAGATTCTTGCTATTCAGCATTTTTTTCAACCGCCTTTTCCTGAGTTCATGCGGTATTGAGTTATAAGCCTTCTCCAAATCTGTTTCAATGCCAGAATGTTATCAGTGTATAAGAAATTTAGAGAAATTAGGTGTCAGTATACCCAACATATTTGTTTGTTTTTAGTATCATGCAGAATTAATGTCTGAAGAAGTAAACAGCACTCTAGATCCTATGTGTCTTATCCCTTCAGTTATTTCAAACTTTGAAAATAGGGCCTAGATGGTTTTATGCTTGTGACATTATGGTTACATCTTCCACATTCATACCAGTGTACTTCAGTTATGCAGCCATTGATTTTCTTGGATTTTTACCAAATCTTATGATGATTATTTAATGTTTTTCTATAAATCTCATTTCATGGTGTTATGAAAACCTCCATGTTGAAAATCACAAACCTATGGTTGAAAAGTTCATGTAAAATCTACATTGTACAGAAGCATATGTCTTTAATGTCTCTAGACACACACACACACATACAGCCCTAAAATTAATTTACTGTTTGCACTTTGGGTTGTAACTTGAAAGAGAGGGCCTAAAATAAGAATGGGGAGAGCTGTTAAATACTTTTAATAAAATATCGTTTATGTCTTGCACAGGATGTATAGAATATTTTTTTAAAGGAAGAGATGATAACATAATTCTTAATCACAAAATTTCTGCAAGTCTTATAATTTTTCCCTGTATCTAGTGGAAGTTGTTTAACAACTATTTTTGTTTACAGTGTAATTTACTTTTCTTCTCAACCTCTCTTGTTCTTTAAAAAAAAAAAAAAAAACAAGAAGAAGTTGGTTCCTGGTAATTAACTGAGAAAATACTTTTCTTTAAAATGTCTTTGAGTTGTGTAACAATATTTGGATATTTGGTCATTTCTTTTATTATGTAATTTATTATGTAATTTATAAAATGAAGATGTGTACCAGTGTTAGTTCAACCATACATTTTGTTGTCTGGAATGTGTGAATATGCTTTTGTAGGAGTATATTCACATTAATCAGTTTGTCCTTGTTAACCAGCTTGAAAAATTTTTTATTTAGGTAAAGTCTTAAATATATAAGGGAATAATGAAATGCATAAATAAATAAATCACCAAATACATGAAAATAGAATATATAACTTCCAAGGTAGATGGAAAATGGTGAATTTTAAAAATCATCCAGTGAACTTGGAGGACATTATGCTGAGTGAAATAAGTCAATCACAGATGGACAAATATTGTATTAGTCTGTTATTGTAAAGGTCAAGTAAAGGTTTATATATGGAAGGAAATTTTCTTTGTTGGTTACTGGGAGTGGGAGGGTAGGGTAGGGAACACTGTTAGATAGGTAGAGATAAGTATTGATTTGCGTGAAGAGAAGTGCAATGTACCAAATGTGAGTAATCAGTATGGTGGCATTGAGGAAGAAGACATACAGAGGTATATGGGAGGTCCAGACAACAAAGATGAACCCTTTTGCACATACAGTACTACGTTGTCAGTAAAGGCAAACACGGGTATATGGGTGGATAGGTGGATAGATGGGTGGACAGGCTGAACTATTAGATATGTCTATGCAGCAGAGAGTGTACCTAAGACCACGTATAGGGTTGGCAGACAATGGTTCTACAAGTGTATTGATATGTTCTGTAAGAATTCCCTGGTGTATAGTAGAGCTGACAAGGGACAAGGTTGTAGTCACTTCTTGGTCACAGCCAGCTACCAGAGGGAGCAAGTAGTTGAACCTGTGGGCTCGGGACCATAGTCACAGGGGACATCAAGCTCAATTGCCATAACATATTACACAAAACGTTGTTCCACCTCCTACTTTGGCAAGTAGTGACTGAGATCCTAAAAGCTTGCAAGCAGCTATCTGGATACAATGATGGGTCTCTCCTCGTCCAGAGCAAAGAAGAATGAAGAAAACCAAAGATTCATGGAAAAAATTAGTCGTAGCAACTGGTACACCATGCGATCCTCAGCCTATACGACTATGAGACCAGGAGACCTAGATGGTGCCCAGCCACCACTGTCAACCACTCGGAGGGGGATCTATGTAGGAGATCCTGGATAGAGAGGGAGAACAATGTGGAACAAAACTCAAAAGCATTTGGAGGGAAAAAAAGGGGGGAGACTAGGTTTGTTGGTCTGATAGAGCCGGGTGGAACCACTGAGACTATGGCTCCTAGCTGCCCTTCAGGTCTGGAATTGAACCCACACCTGTGGCTTCCAGCCAAACAAAAGACAAGCAGATGAGGTGAACATTTACCTGAGGTAGATACACTCCTTGGAGAAAACAATCATGGGAGAAAAAAAGGGCTGTTTATGCACAGGGAGACTGCTCAAGGGGCAGGAGTGCATGGAAGGATGGACACAAGGAAGAGGTAACTATTGGGAAGAAGCAGAAAGGTAGCTGTTACATTGGGTAAATTGTAGTCAATGTCATAAGACAAAGTGTGTGTGAACTGTTGTATGGAAAGTGAATTTGCTCTGTAAACTTTCACCCAAATCACAATTTAAAAAAAAAAAAAAAAATCAATCCAAAAGAATATAGGAAAAGAGTGAAAAAATTAAGAAAGCAGCACTGATTCCAAAAATATTCCAAAAAATCCAAACTTACTGCCATTGAGTCAATTGGACTCATAGCGACCCCTCCTTGGGTTTCCGAGGCAGTATCTCTATGGAAGTAGATTGCCCAATCTTCCTTCCAAGGAGTGGCTGGTGAGTTTGAACAGCTAGCTTTCTGATTAGCAGTCAGATGCCTTAGGCACTACGCGAGCAGAGCTCCCAACAAATATATTAGTAATCATAAAATCTTAATGGAGTAAACTTTCCCTTTAGAAGACAGGGATTGTTTAATTGGATAAAAATTAAAATAAAGCCCAGCTATACTGGTGGCATAGTGCCTAAGGCATTTGACTGCTAACCAGAAGGCTGGCAGTTCAAACCCAAAAGCCGCTCCTCAGCAGGAAGACTGGGCAATCTACTTCTGTGGAGATACCACCTTAGAAACACTAGGGGTTGCTTTAAGTAGAGTGGACTCCACAGCAGTGAGTGTTTTGTTTTTTTTTGTTTTTTTTTAATAATGATTGAAGAGGCCTAGTGGCACAGTAGTTAAAGCAGTAGGCTGCTAACCAAAAGATCAGGTGTTTGAACTCACTAGCCACTCTGCAGGACAAAGAGGTAGTAATCTGTTTCCGGAAAGATTTACAGCTTTGGAAACCCTATGGGACAATTCTGCTCTGTCCTATAGGGTTGTAATGAATTGAACTTGCCTCAATGGCAGTAGGTTAGTTTTAGTTTTCATATAATGATTAAGGACCCATGGTAGCATAGTGATTAAGCACTTGGCTGCTAAACGAAAGTTTGGCAGTTCAGATACACCCAGCCACTCCCCAAGAGAAAAGACCTGGCATGTGTTCTTGTAAAAATTAGACTAGAAATTAAACTACCCTGTGGGGCAGTTTTACTCTGTCATATTGGGTCACTATGAGTCAGAATCAACTTGACGACCCATAACAGCAACATAAATATAATGCATAAGGAGCCCTGGTGGCACAACAGTTAAGCAGTCGGCTTCTAACTGATCGATTTGCAATTACGACCACCCAGCCACTGCACTGGAGAGAGACCTGGCAATCTGCTGCCATAAAGATTGGTTGATTCTAACTCATGGTGACCCTGTAGGACAGAGTAGAACTTGCCTATATGGTTTCCAAGGCTGTAATCTTTATTGAAGCAGACTGCCATGTGTTTTTCCTCATGGAGTAACTGGTGAATTCAAACCTTCAATCTTTTAGTTAGGTGAGGGCTTAATCACTATGCAACCAGGGCTCCTTTTATAAAGATTATAGCCTAGAAAATCCTCTGAGGCAGTTCTGCGCTGTCACCTGGGGTCACTATGAGTCAAAATCGACTGGATGGCTGGCACTAAACAACATAGAATGATTATGGCAGAGACACCTAAACTTCACACATGCAGAGCATTAAAAGTAAGACAGCAAAAGATATGCCAGAAAAATACTGAACAGCTGGTTACTTCTGGGATCACTGCACATCTTGCACCCTATTATAGAAACGCAGGGAATCAGTGGGTGAGAACTTTTAGAGAAGAGTTGTTACAGAGAGAGAATAACCTATGAAAGCTCCTTTGGAGGATGTAGTTCTGGATGGGTTTAAATGTCCACTCAAGCTGCTGAGAAGTCACTGTCTTCTGTGGCTCATTCCTTGGCTTCCGCTGCTATTATATGGAAACAGAGAAAGACGACTTGTCAGATTCCAATAAACAGAGAGTATGTAAAGTGCGTAGGAAAGTGCCTGACACATATTCAACTTTCCATAAATGGTAGACACTATTAGGAATACTTTCATTATCATTATTATGTTCTTGATCCAGATTTACTAGATCTGAGCAGTGAAATACTCCATGAAAAGCAAGGCTTCTTGTGTGGTGCTGCTACTCACTTGAAAGCTTATACCACATGGAAGATTTGACTTCTCTGCTCTTTTTGGTAATATCGAGACATATTTTCTATGTACTGTTGTATTAAAGGTCATCTTGAACTGATTCAGCCCATATGGTTTAAGCATATTGCCTTTGTTAACCTCTATGTTAATAGTATGATTGTTTACATTTGACAGGATACTTATTCCAATAATTTTATAGTCAGTGCAAGAAGATTCACATTCTTAGAGTATAACTTCAGTAACTAGAGAATTTAATAGCAGTTTGATTTTAATTCTCCTAGTTATTTTCTATTAATCTTCCTGTAAGTATATCCAGATGTATATGCAGTACATCGATTCTATGAACAAGTTCTTTTTTTAAAAAAATGCATTTCATTGAAATAAATTTATGTACAGTGAAATACACAACACTGAAGTGATATGGGTCGATGTGTTTTATTTGTTTGTTTGTTTTGCAGTGTTCCCTCCCCTTCCCTCCTACCCCTGGCAACCAACAAAGAAACTTTCTCTCTCTCTATAAACCTTTCTTGACCTTCCACAACAATGAACCAATACCATATTTGTCCTTCTGTGATTGACTTATGTCACTCAGCATAATTTCCTCCAAGTTCATCCATATTATGTGGTGTTTTGCAGACTCTACATTGTTCTTTAATGCTGCATAACATTCCATTATGTGTATGTACCATAGTTTGGCCATCCACTCTTCCACTATAAATCTTAGAGATAAGTCCCTTGCCAGATATGTAGTTATCGGCAAATATGAATTTGTTGCTGTCATTTTTGTTACGTGCTTTTTCATGGTGTTGATTTCTTTGTCCCAAATAATTTTCTATGCTGAGCTCATTTTGTTTATGACTCATGTTATCACTTCCTTCATTGCTATTGTTTCAGTATCTACTAAATACTTGTGCTGGTCCTCTTTTTTCTTTTGATTGAAAGGTTATCATTTTTCTGTGAGGTTACCCTGTGAATTATACTTTTCTTCCCCAGTTTAGAGCAGTTTGTTCTTCTTGTAGTTATCTTGACTTCCCTACCAATTAGAAGTTCTGTAATGACACAGTTTTTTCCCTCTTTTTGGTTTGTAGTTATCCTCATTTGTCAATTGATGTCTCTGGTTTCCTGTTTACAATCTTGTAGGCTTATTTACTTTGGATACTTCCATAGCCGGGTTGGTTTCTGGGTTATATCATCATGTGTGTTAATAGTCAGTTGTTGTTGGCTGTTGTTGCTTCTCTGTCCAAAGGGCTCCCTTTAGCATCTCTTGTAAGATTGGTCTGGTTTTAACAAATTCCCTTAATTTCTGCTTATCTGGAAATATCCTAATTTCACCATCATATTTGAGGGACAATTTTGCTGGGTACATAATTCTTGGTTGGAAATTTTTCTCTTTAAGTGTTTTATATATACCATCCCATTGTCTTTTCATCTGCATGGTTTCTGTGGAGAAATCCAAGCTTAGTCTTATTGGTTGCCCCTTGCAGGTAAGGGCATTTCATTTTTCCTATGCTGCTCTCATGATTCTTTCTTTGTCTTTGGTTTTGGTAAGTTTGATGATGATATGTCTGGGTGGTTTTCTTTTGGGGTCTATCCTATTTGGGGTTCATTGGACTTGCTGAATGGATATATTCTCATCTTTTATCATACCAGGAAAATTCTTTTCCAACAAATCCTCAATAGTTTTCTCTGTGGTTTTATTTTTCTCTTCCTGTTCTGGAATTCCAATTACATGTAGGTTACTCCTTTTGATGGTGTCCCACATGAATCTTAGGCTTTCTTCATTTTGTTTTGATCTTTTTTTCTGATTTATCCCTTTCTAAAGAAGTGTTGAGGTATTTGCCTTCGATCTCACCAATTCTGTCTCCCATTGATTCAATTCTGCTCCTTTGCCCATTCAATGTCTTACGTATTTCTGAAAAGTTACTATTAATCTTCTGGATTTCTTTGTGTAGATTTTGTATCATTTCTAATTTTTCATTTGTTTTGTCATTTTGTTCTTGTGTTGTTTATTGAAATTGTTCTAGGGTTTTCTCTGTGTTTTCCTTGATCTGCCTCTCAATTCGTTGAAGATACCTAAATATAACTCTTTTGAATTCCTTATCAGGGAGTTCCAATGCTGCATCTTCCTCAGGGATATATTTTAGGTCTATATCCTGGGAGCTCTGGTAGCATAGTGGCTAAGACACTTGCCTGCTAACCAGACGGCTGGTGGTTCAAACCCACCAGCCACTCCTCGGAAGGAAGGTTGGGCAATCCTACTTCCATAGTGATACTGCCTCGGAAACCCAAGGAGGGGTCGCTATGAGTCGGGGCCGACTCGACGGCACATAACAACAACAACAACAACATCCTGGTCCTTTGTTTCTCCTGCTTTATGTTGCTTCTTTGTGTGGACTGTGATATTCTGTTGTCTCCAAGGCATTGTGACATTTTTGTGTTTGTATTTAATTGGTGATTGTATGTAGGAGTGACTTGCCCACAATTTTGTTTTCTTTGTTTTGTTTGTATGTTATCTACACAAACAGGGTACTGTGGTGTGCTCCTCTATTCACTAGTTGACAGCACTTATACACTCACTACCTGTCTCCTTTCTTGTTGTCAGCCTCGTGTATGTCCCTTGGCAACCTTGGCAAACAGAGCCTATTCTTAAGTCCCTGGAATCCATATGAGAACACTGTAACTTTAAAATCCAAAATGGTTGCCATTTGTAAAGATTCAAAATGGCTGCACTTTCAGTCACTTTAAGTATCCAAAATGGCTACCACTTGTAAACATTCAAAATGACTGCATCCTCAGTCACTTTAAATATCCAAAATGGCCACCGCTTGTAAACATTCCAAATGGCTGCGCCTTTGGTCACTTTAAATATCCAAAATGGCTGCCATGTGTAAACAATGAAAATGGCTG
Source organism: Orycteropus afer afer (assembly GCF_000298275.1). Taxonomy (NCBI): domain Eukaryota; kingdom Metazoa; phylum Chordata; class Mammalia; order Tubulidentata; family Orycteropodidae; genus Orycteropus; species Orycteropus afer. Next base: position 8,095,597 of record NW_006921650.1, on the reverse strand, counting down.
CGCCCTCCGGACATTGAAAAGTCAGCAGCTCAGGTTGTCTCCCTGCTTGCTGTTTGCCTTCCTAGTCATAGGCCACCAGTGCAATTGTCCCTGCAGCCCTTGGTGACCAGGGCTGATCTTTAGGTTAATTCTCAGGTCCCAACACCACTTGTCAGAGTAGCTGACAGTCTGCAGCTCCGACCATCTCTCTGTACTCACTGTTTTCATTCAGGTTTTTCCACTAGTTGGTGCCTAATCTACTTCTGCCTAGTTCTTTTCAAAGCTCAGGGCTCCAGGATTATCTTCTGTATCTCTGTCAGTTGGTTTTTCTTTTCTTTGTTGGAGAGGGTCTGTGTCGCATGTATGCCTCTGCCTCCATCTTACCAGAAGTCCTCTATGAACAAATGAACAGATTCTTGCAACTACTTGATAAATTGCCTTCTGAAAAATTCTGCCTCTGGACCTACTTCTGCCTATTCTGCAAATATCAACCTTTAACTTTTAGTGGAAATGTTTTTAATCAATGATACTAGGGTAGCAAAAGTACAAGCCATTTTGGAGTAACCGATACCCTAAGCAGAACCAGCATGGATTCTGCTTCAGAATTTAATTTATTTTCTTGGATAGGACTAAAAATTAGGAAGTCCAAAAAAAGTAGGGACTCCTTAGTTTTATTTAATGAATTTTCTTGTTTAGTCTGATTTCTCTCTTTTTTGCTTATGTTTTCAGGCTCAGTTATGTGAACCATGCAGAGGACCTGGCTTCCAAGCTCCTACAGTGTTCCCCAAAGAACAGACTATCAGCACAGGCAGCCTTGAGCCATGAGTATTTTAGTGACCTGCCCCCACGGCTATGGGAACTGACTGATAGTGAGTATAGCAAATCTGCTACACTCGATCAATGCAGGGACCTCACTCTGTATAACATACATCTAGAGAGATTCACATATTTATATGTGTACATATAAGAATATATGTTTGTGTATACATTATCCGTGTGTGTGTGTGTGTGTGTGTGTGTGTGTGTGTAAAGAGAGCGGGAGAATGAGGGTGGGAAGATGTATATATTTAGTGGAATGCTGCCATTCAATTGCTAGCTTACTCGACACAGGAAGAAAATGGAGACCTTTTTTTTTTTTTTTTTTTATTGCTATCTCTGCTCTGCAGTCTGCAGCTGTGAATCTTTGTATTTGATTATGTGTGTGTCCAAAAAAAAAGATCTGAGCAGTCATAAAGGAAAAGAAAAATACGATTTACATATTTAGTGCTTTTGCATACAGTACTGTTTAACTGGCTGCAGTACACACAGGAGAAATGATTCATTTCTGTTTGATTCTCAGAGACCATCTTGGTTGTAACAATAACCTTAAAAAGTGCTGCTATGCAGTGAGCTGAGGAACAGAGTTGGCAATTGGCTAATGCACTGAATTGACATGTAAGAACTGAAGGCATGTAACTCATTTTAACTACGAATCTCTTGGCATTCATACAGACAGCTCGTCTCTGAATCTTTTTAAAACAAAACACATTCCAGGGTGGGTTTTGTTTTCTTTTTACAAAAGTGTTCATATTTACACAGTCTTTTTCAATTACATTTTAAATATTTGGTCAAGAATTTATGACTTGGAGAATCTCATCTTTCTTCCAAAGTGTGAAATAGAATTTTTGCGTAATTGTGCAAACAATAACAGTAAGAAAATTGTTACTCAGTGGTGATACATTCTTTCCAAATGCTAATTAGAGATACTTCCTTTTGGACTCTTTTCTGACTACATTAAAAATTAACATACTGCAGATAAGCACAAATATTTATATGATGTTTGTTAATGCTTGGATATATGTCACTTACAGTATATATCCATAAAGTTATTTCTTTAGTCTCTTGGATTTGAGGCCTTTTTCCCCCATTGTAGTGTTGAATTTTCTGTGACATTACCCTTTATTTTGGAACTAAATACAAAGCAGCAACTTTTCTTGCCTATTCCTACCCTAAATCTTTTTGATATCCTAAATTCAATTCTAATTACTACAGATGTATTAATTTAGTCCTCCTGTGCTCATTAGCAAATCTTTTATTACCATTTTATATATTCTCAGCCAATGACCTACTCAGTATTCAGCTCTCCTTCCTTTCTAAAAGTTTATCTGCTGACCATTACAATTACCCCCAATTAAAAAGGAAAAATTAAAGTTAAAATCCCTATGTGAAAGAAAAGTAAGGAATTAGACGTCTTTGTGTACTGAAAAAAAAAATGATGCGAAAAGATTCATTGGTTTATGGCTCATCAAACTTTAACATATGGTTTGTTTTCCTTTTACTTAACTTGTAACTTAATATTACTCTTCCTTGGTGACATCTCAATCCCATCTGACTCAATGACTGAGTTTAAGCCAGGATTTTGATGGTCTATGAATTCTGAATTCTGTAGTTGTACTTTTCTGCTAATATGGACTTATTACCCACTTGCCACTTAGTTTATCAGCCAGTGGTTAAATCCAGTTTCTATCAGTGAGTAAATGCCTACACATTATCACTCGGCAGCAGGCTGCCAACGGAGACAGCCTTGTCCCCGTCATTATTAGGCACAATGTATGCAGAACACCAGAGGGGAATTAAAACCACAAAAAATACCTCAGGGTGGTATTTTTAATATGAGAATTTAATTTGTAATTTCACAGATTAAGAATTTTGGCTGCATTAATCCCTTTATCAGCTCACAGCAGGCTATTTGCAGAAGCATAGCCATAAGGCGATATTCATTGGCAGAAACACGTCTTTGCATAACGTTAAACATCAGGAGCAGTGAAACCTTTTGAAGGGGGGAGAATAAAGATGAAAAATCATTTTATTTTTAAAGCAAGATTCTGCTAAATGCCTCTGGTAACAATTTTGAGTTACAGAAATGCTTTTCCTGTGTCTAGGAGATAATCATTATGAAGCACAAATCCAGTCACGAGAAAGGACAATCCCAGTATTAAGCACTACAGTCATTTCCATTTGGAACAATGTGACTGTACTTGTAAACATGTTTACAAAACAAAGAATTCCCAGAGTTTGGAGACTTAGAGACAGTGCCTCTGTTTTCTAGGTTAATGTTCTGCAGATCATATTTAGAAACTCTTAAAACTAACTTTATGTTAGTGTGGAATCTTGTAAAAGCCCACCATTTGGCAAATGCCAGCAGCAGCACCCCCATGTGCCTCCCTTTCAAAGAGAGTTGGAAGGAGGCCCATCTGGGAATAAGTATTAAAGAAGCAATGGATGGATTATTTTAGCATACTCATCGTGGTTTGAATTAATCAATTCCAGTGGTCTTGTGTTTTTAAAGAATGTCCCCAAAGGAGACTTATGCAAGCAGGAAGCAAAACCAGGTTAAAAGGAGAAGACTGGGAGCTAAAATAAGTTAAAAATGGGCTCAAGTCTTCTTGGCCTACTTTAATATATCAGATCCTAAGAGAAGAACATCAGGTTTCGTTATAGCATTGATACCACAGAGTACCCCAGTCATTCCATGGATGTGTATAAAAATGAAGTTGTATGCTATACCAGACTCTTACTTGCTTTGGAGGAACACATAACAATTTAACATCTTACTCTTACTGTTCCTTAAAGTTTCATCAATTTACAAAGGGAAAAAAAAAAAAAAAACACTGCTGTCGAGTGGATTCCAATTCACAGCGACCCTATAGGATAGAGTAGAACTACCCCATAGGGTTTCCAAGGCTGTAAATCTTTGTGGAAGCAGACTGCTTCATCTTTCTCCTGCAGAGGAACTGGTGGGTTCAAACCATCAACCCTTTGGTTAGCAGCCAAGCACTTTAACCACTGTGCAACCAGGGCTCCTCAATATTAGCACATGAGGTGCATCGCAGTGGTTAAGTGCTCAGGTGCTCACCAAGAGTTTCTAAGTATGGACTTCAGAATAATTTAGAAGTAATGCATTCACGTGCCATGGAAGCAGGGATTATAAATGGATCAAGCAAGAGCAGTGATGCAGTTACCTGGGGATCTGGCAGTTAAAGTTAATTCTGGTGGCACCCTGTCATCATCCTCCCTCTGTCCTGAAACCCCAGCAGCCTTGCCCCACTTCTTCACAAAGATTTAATTGCAGGGAAGTAAGTTAAGGGCTGATTTAGAAGAAATTCATTACTTTTCCCAAATACACCACAGAACATTCTCCTGTGTATACTATCAAGTTACATAAATAATTGAAGCTGAGCTATCCTTGTCAAAGTAAATGAACAAAATACACTTCATAGCACAGAGTCCTTGATTTTATTACATTCATTTGCTAATTCACAAAACTCAAATCTGCAGTGAAAGGAGGCCAACAAATTGATGCAGCGTAAAGAGCACTGAGCAGGGAACCAGACCACCTGGACGCTAGCCTCTGCTAGCAGCTGGGCAACCTGGGACAAGCCCCTTTGTCTCTCTGGGCTTCAGATTTCTCATTAAGAAAATGAGAGGTGGGCTCAGTAATCATCTCTAAGGACCTTTCCAACACTTAATGGGTTTTTTTTTTTTTTTTAATATATTCTATATATTTCCTTTATATTTTAATATATTTTTCTAAAACAGCAATATGCCATTTATTTAGGTCAACGAATGGCATTGTTGCTGTTGTTGTTGTTGTGTGCCCTCAAGTCAGACCCGACTCATAGCAACCCCTCCTAGGGTTTCCGAGGCAGTATCACTACGGAAGTAGATTGCCCCATCTTCCTTCCAAGGAGTGGCTGGTGGGTTTGAACCGCCAGCCTTTTGGTTAGCACTCAAGTGCTTTAGGCACTACGCTACCAGAGCTCCTATGAATGGCATGGCATTTTTTAAAAAATAAACAAAGCACACCCATTTCAGATGTATTTCCTGCCTCCAATTCCTAACCTTCCTTTCTCTCATGGATCCTTTCCAACCAGGCTTCTGTCCCCACCCTCTGGAACTGCACTTGTCAAAAGTTTCCAGTGACCTCTATGGTGATCTATCCATCAGTCTTTTCCAAACCCTCATTTGATCCATCAGCAGAATACAACTCAAATGACCATTACCTCCCCCCTTGTAACACTTCTTTCACTGGGTTTCCAGGACACAGTTCTCTCATGGTTTTTCTTTTGCCTCCCTAGACTCTCCTTTCCTGTCTCCTTTGCTCATTTCTCCTCAGCTGCCATAGTCTCACTGTCAGAGTGCCCTGGGGCTTAATCCTCACATCTTTCTATCTGCATACATTCCCTGGAGCCTAAGCAATCTCATTCAATCTCATGATTTAAATATCACCTATACCCTGGTGACAGCCTCCAAATATATATGTCCAGCCCTATCTTCCCTGACTCCAGACTTGCATCTCCAACTGACTCCTCAACATCTCCATTTGGCAATCTAGTAGGCATCTGAGTATTACTGAAACTGAACTCTCATCCTTTTCCCCAGAGTGGCTCCTTCTTGTAGTCTTTCCCTTGTCAGTAAAGTGCTATTCTTCCAGTTGATGAAGTAGAATCTTGGGAGTTATCCTTGACTGCTCCTGTTCACTCCATGTCCAGTTCTTCCACAGACCTAATTGGTGCTACCTTCAAACTATACCCAGAATCACATCGCTTCTCACTACCTTCACTGCTGTCACCCTGCCCCAAGTCCTTGCCATCTTCTTCTACCTGTGTTTTCCATTAGCTTCCTAGCTGGCTTCCTGCTTCTGTTCCTGCCTCCTTTGAGTCAACTCTTTCTCCTTGTTCTTTCTCCATTTTGTTTTTGCTCTTCCTCCAGATATACACATGAGTTGCCTCCCTCACCTCCTTTGACACTCTGTTAAGATGTATCTTAACAGGAAAGCCTTCACTGACCTGTTCCACGTCAGTACATCCAGTTTCTCTTCTCTGCTTTATTTTGCATTATAACACTCATCACTGTTTGATATGTTATATCGTATATTTGCTTGTTTATTTATTGTCCGTCTCTTCAGCTGGAGTCCATGAGAACAGGATTTTCTTTTCATTCTGGTTTATTGACTACAGGATTCTGCAATAGCTGGAATAGTGTGGGGCTCAATAACTATTTCTTCAGTGCATAGATGAATGCCTGAAGAAAGGACAAAGTATGTTGTTTGCAAATCCAAGTTAATTGTTCTAAATCAGAAAAAAGTGAAAGTTAACTGAGATGTGGTTCTGAGGGGAAAGCATGCTATTCTGTCATATGTGTGTATATATGCATGTAAAATGTATAGGTGGCTATGACCATTTGACATTTCCAAGGCTGATATATACCATAGTGTTTGATGTGTTGGACATCTAGAATCCCATGTCAGTTTCTATTTTTAACAGAAAAGCCTATGAATATATAAATGAAAACTTTTTGTTCTGTTTACAGTGTCTTCTATTTTTACCATCCCAAATGTAAGACTGCAACCAGAAACTGGAGACAGCATGCGGGCTTTTGGGAAAAACAATAGTTATGGGAAAAGTCTATCAAATAGCAAGCACTGACAAGCACAAAGTTCTCAAGAGAGTGCTGCAGGTAAGATGACTATTTTACATGGAAAGTAATATCAGCTAAATCTAGAAAAAGCAGGAACTCTGGCAATACTGCACTCAAAGACTTACAGAAGTGAAGTCTTAGCATGTGACTGAATCATGGCTGCCTCCTTTGGAGAGTACTTATGCTCCAAAGTTTAGCTGAGCTGCCACTTGGGCCACTTCACCCATTTCTGATTCCTATCTGGCCCCTGGTAGAGACCCTGTCATGATAAATGAGGTTTTTCTTGTTTGCTATCCTACTTTTTGACATCTACCATTCTACAGATAGGAAGCATAATCTAAACATGGCAACCTGTGGGCACGTCAGCCTGTCCCTGGCATCTCACATGCTTCATGGTAATGAGCGTCAGACGGCAGCGTCTGAGAAATCTGTGTCTGTCTTTATTGACAGGTCTGGGTTTTTTGGAATTTTGTGCCTATATGTATCCATTCCTTCCATATAATACAACTCTTTAAAACAAATAGAGAACAAATTCAACTGTAGGGAAGGATTTTTATGTGCCAGTCCATAAAGAAAATTGCTTTCATACTTGTACTGGAGTTGTTTTTGACCAGTTACCTCCTGGATCTGAGAGTGGTTTTAATTCATGAGGGTGGCAGTATCTGCTTTTTACAGTATTTAACCTGCATTACCATAATGAGGGCCTCCTGGGTTTATAAATCCCTTGGCCAATTCAGTAGAACAAAACAAAAAGTAGACTTTATTTGTTCTGCTGTGTCATACACACATGCACACAAACAAGCCTGAATTTCAATCCCACGGCCTCTGTGCTTTTTCTCGGCTCCTTTGAGGTCTCACTGACCTGAGTCCAGCCAGGCAAAGCCACTGAAACGTGTTTCAGGTCAGTTCCTCCTAGTAAGATTAGACCAAACTCACTAGACAGAATCTTTGCCAGTAAAGTCTCTAAAATTGTCAAAAGAAAAGAGATTTTAGAAGTATTTCTTCAGTATTTGAAAGCTTTTACAAGAATATATTTTATTTGCAGTTTTTTTGTTTTTTCAACTAAAGATTAATGTGTCCCTGGTGGAAGCTATTGCTCTAGATTTGGTCACAATACAAATATTTTCTCTGAATTTTGTATTTTTCACATCAACTTTTACAGCTTTCATAGCATTATTATTGTTTTGGTTTGGGTTGTTATTATTGTTTTCTTCCCAATGCAAATATTTCTGCTAGGTTCAACATTATTATTGAGGAAACATCTGTATCTTCTTCTTCTTTTTTTTTTTTTTTTTTTTACTAGACTCTATGAATTTTCTTCCAGTCAGCAGAAAAAGAAATTGTTTTAATTCTTCATTTCTGTGTGTTTTCTTTTGTTAATCAAATGAGGTCATCTTAAAGGTCAAATTATAATATAGCCTATATGTGAACCTAATACACCCCATGCAATGGCCTTATTCTGAACAATACCTGAATATGAAAATTGTAGACATAATGGAACAAAAGGTCTACCTAAAACAGGGTATTCGTGGAGGAAAACATGTAATTCTCTAGACTTTGATTTTGTTATTGTTGAATTAATCAACTGCTTAGAGCAGGCTGCAGCATCCTAACCTTCCCTCAAATGCCCCAGTTCTTTGTAAAGCAAAGAGAGGTTGGGAAGGAGAGGGAGGAGGAAAGGGTTGGGGGTTCAAAAAGGCTCAAACTATAGGAAAGTACTTTAACCAGCTCTCTTTGTGGAGTTACGCACAGCTAATGTGCTAAGTATAGTGTATCACTTCTGTTTTTGATATGATAGAGGACTGAGCAGACAGGAATATCTAAGGTCCTAGTTTCTCTCCTATGCCTCAGTGCCAAATTATTTCCATACTTGAATTCTAAGGTCACTTCAATTATTTAGTTAATAATGCTGGATTTGCATAAATTGGCCTTAGTGGAAAAGCTAATGAGATGCATTTTGCTTTGCAGTGGAAAACAATTTTGGTTTCAGAATCTTGTAACCAAATTAAGTGAAAATAAACCCGCAAGTACTAAATTAAAAATGGGATAGGTGCCACTAAATGATGAAAATGCTTCCTACCTTTTATAATCTTCTAAAGATATTAGTAGAATAATGTTTTCATGGTTTGTGCCCAAGATTTTCATCACCTTTGAAGGGTAAGACTGTCAGAAAGTTTGAGAGAGTGCCTTAAATGTGCATATAAATTTTCCTCAAGGATAAGACCAGAGCCTATATTGAATACTACATCCATTAGTGTTACTTACATTTGCATACATTGATACCAAACATTCATATGTTGAGTCCAATTTTCTAGTCATTTTAAACAAGGACAGGAAGTACAAGGTTGCTTTATTTCTTCTTTTGCTGAATACACAGGATAAGAATATCCTTTAATTGTTTAGACAACAACTTTTTAATTTTTCTGAAATGATAACGTGCTCATTATGGGACATCTCTTTTAGCAAATCCATAGGTCTTCAGACTCTATTAAATCCATAATAAATGTACAGATATCTGCCTTGTTGTTGTTGTTATGTGTCGTGGAGTCGGCCCCGACTCATAGCGACCCCTCCTTGGGTTTCCGCGGCAGTGTCACTACGGAAGTAGATTGCCCAACCTTCCTTGCGAGGAGTGGCTGGTGGGTTTGAACCACCAGCCTTCTGGTTAGCAGTCAAGTACCTTAGGCACTATGCTACCAGAGTTCCTTAGTGCATGAAATAATTTTATTGGTTCAAATGCAAGAAGTTAACTGCATGCATATTTTTGGTGACTCTTTTCTGGCCTTTGGGATTCCCAGGGTGTACACTCAGCTGTTAACTGAAAGGTTGGAGGTATGAGTCCACTGAGAAGAAAAGGCTGGCAATCTACTTCTGAAAAATTAGGAAAAACTCTATGGAAGACAGTTATTCTCTGACACTTGAGGTCACCATGAGTTGGAGTTCTCTCAACAGCAACTGACTTTGCTGTTATCTATGTTGTTGTTGATTTGGTTCCTACTCATAGCAACCCTGTGTACAACAGAATGAAACGCTGCCCAGTCTGCGCCGTCCTCACAATCGTTGCTATGTTTGAGCCCGTAGTTTCAACCACTGTGTCAGTCCGTTCCATTCAGGGTTTTCCTCTTTATCACTGACCCTTTACCAAGAGTGATGTCCTTCTCCAGGGACTGGTCCCTCCTGATAACGTGTCCGAAGTAAGTGAGATGAAGTGTCTCCATCCTCTCTTCTAAGGAGCATTCTGACTGCAGTTCTTCTAAGACAGATTTGTTTGTTCTTCTAGCCATCCGTAGTATATTCAATATTCTTCATCAACACTATAATACAAAGGCATCAGTTCTTCTTTGGTCTTCCTTATTCATTCTCCAGCTTTGACACTGTATATGAGGTGATTGAAAAATACCATGGCTTGGGTCAGGTGCACCTGAGTCCTCAACGTGACATCTTTACTTTTGAACGCTTAAAGAGTTCTTTTGTAGCATATTTGCCCAATGTGTTGTTTGATTTCTTGTCTGTTGCTTCCATAGAAGTTGATTGTGGAGCCAAGTAACTTGAAATCCTTGACAATTTTAATCTTTTCTCAATTTATGGTGATGTTGCTTATTGGTCCATTGTGAGGATTTGTGTTTTCTTTATGTTGAAGTGTAATCACCTACTAAAAGGTATGGCCTTTGATCTTCAGCAGTAAGTATTTCAGGTCCTCTTCACTGTCCAGCAAGCAAGGTTGTATCAGCTGCATATTGCAAATTGTTAATGAGCCTCCAATCATGATGTTGCATTCTATATTATTTATAATTATTAATAATCAATATTATTTAAGTACTGAATGATAATGAAATGTAATATGTTATACTATATCTGTTTGGCTCACTATTCAACTCAAAAAAAAAAAAAAACCTCGCTACCATTGAATTGATTCCAACTCATAGTGACCCTCTTTGGGTTTCTGAAGCAGTAAATCTTTACGGAACTAGATTGCACGGTCTTCCTTCCACAGAGTGGCTGGTGAGTTTTAACTTCCTAATGTAGGCTGTCAGGTAAACAGAGGAGAATACATAAGTTACTCGGGATATTTTAATTAAATAAGATAAAGAGTGTTAAGAAAAAGAAAAAATTCCAGGCGGAATATAGTGGGTTAGGAGTAAAGCCCTCTGGTCTCACTAGCTGAGCATTCAGTAGAACAGTTGTTCTCACACACTGGGATGCCAAGACCCCTGTGGAGTTTTCTTTTAAAATCCAGATTCCTGGGGCTCATGAATCTGTATTTTAAATCATCCTGGGGGTGATTTACATCATCTGCATGTTCAATTCCTTCAGTGGATATTCAATAGTGATATGCTTACGAAGTGAAATAAGCAACTTACTTGAGTCAGGACTGGAAAAAGGCAGACTTGGAAAATCCATATTGCTTGACTGCTAACCAGAAGGCTGGCAGTTCATATCCACCAGCCACTCCTCGGAAGGGAGATGGGGCAATCTACTTCCGCAGTGATGATGTTGTTGTTGTTGTTGTTATGTGCCATCGAGTCGGACCCGACTCATAGTGACCCCTCCTTGGGTTTCCGAGGTGGTATCACTATGGAAGTAGATTGCCCCATCTTCCTTCCGAGGAGTGGCTGGTGGATTTGAACCGCCAGCCTTCTGGTTAGCAGTCAAGTGCCTTAGCCACTATGCTACCAGAGCTCCTTTCCGCAGTGATACTGCCTCGGAAACCCAAGGAGGGGTCACTATGAGTCGGGTCCGACTCGACGGCATATAACAACAACAGCATCACATGAAGTAAAGCAGTTTCTCTCTCCTACACTCCTTCCTTCCCTCCTTTCTTTCCTTCCTTTATTTCAAGAAAGAATAGTATAGATTGTGCTGTACAACTCGGTAGCCAGTAGTGATGTGGCTATTTAAAATTAAATTTAAATTAATTAAAACTGAAGCATAATGTTTACGTGATTGGCTACTATATGAGTGATCGGTGGTTTGAATTCACCAGCAGGTATACCAGAGAGCAAACCTGGTGATCTGCTCTCATGATCTGCTCCCATAATGATTTCAACATAGGAAACCCTGTGGGGCAATTCTACTCTCTCCTATAGGGATGCCATGAGTCAAAACCAACTCGACACAGCGTACAACAACCAAGTTAAATTAAATTAATAATTCACTTCCTCCATAGCAATATCACATTTCAAAGGTTCTATAGTCACACATTGGGAGCTCTGGTGGCATAGTGCCTAAGGCTTTTGACTGCTAACGAAAAAGCTGGTGGTTCAAAACCACCAGCCACTCCTTGGAAGGAAGGAAAATTGGGAAATCTACTTCCATAGATATACTGCCTCAGAAACCCAAGGAGGGGTTGCTATAGGTCAGAATCGATTCCATGGCAGTAAGGTGTTTATTTTTGTTGTTGTTGTTGTTTGTTTTTTCCATACAGCAATTCATGCACATTTTGTTTCATAACATTGACTGCAATTCCCTGCAGTGTAACAGTTCTCTTCCCACTTCCTCCCTGCAGTTATCTTTTCCCTGTGTCCTTCCCTCCCATGCACTCCTGCCCCCCCACTCCCCCCACCCCCGTGCAAACACTATTGATTGATTGATCTCGCCAAGGAATGTATCTGACTGATGTAAATGTTCACCCCATATGCCTATCTGTTGTTTGGCTGGAAATCACAGGAGTGAGTTCAGTTATAAACCTGAAGGGTAACTAGTCTCAAGGGAATCACCAGGATCTGTCAGACCAGCACACCTGGTCTTTTTTATGATTTTGAGTTTTGTTGCACATTGTTCTCACACTCTATCTGGGAGTCCTGCACCGATCCCCCTCCGAGTGGTTGACAGTGGTAGCTGGGCACCATCTAGTTCTTCTGGTTTCATGATCATATAGGCTGAGGATTACATGGTCTACTGGTCCCTTGGACTAATTGTTTCCATTCGTCTTTGCTTTACTTCGTTATTCTTAGCTTTGGACAAGGAGAGATCCATCATTGAATCTAGATGGCTTCTTGCAAGCTTTTAAGTCACCAGTAGCTACTCACTAAAGTAGGATGTAGAACAATGCTTTTGTGTAGTATGTTATGGCAATTGAGCTTGATGTCCCCTGCAACCATAGTCCTGAGCCCACAGGTCCAACTGCTTGCTACCTCTGGATAGCTCACTGTGGCCAAGAAGCCACCACAACCTTGTCCCTTGTCAGCTGTACTGCACACCCAGATGTTCTCACAGCACATACAGATACACATGTCAAAACATGTGTCTGCTAGCCGTATACATATGACCAGTGATTGTGTATTGGACAATACAGATACCATTTCTAGCATCACAGAGTGATTAAGAGCATTTCTCCTACCTCCCTTTTTAAAGAAGAATCTGAAAAGTTAAACTCAGTTAACACTAAGTAAAATTATGTTTCAGTTCTAGCTTGTAGCCACTGTAGAAAAGACCAAAGTGTGTGAAGAGAAATGTACAAAGGATGGAGAAGTCAGGTGGCAGAGTGGAAGGGACAGAGACAGAAAGCACAATGTCAGGAAGAGCTGTGGAGACACGCGAAAGCTAATGCCCACAGGAACAGGAGAGACCACAAGTAAGTGGGGTCCTTCAGGTTGCAAGGGAAAGAAACATGATCAGGTTTCCTCAGTTAACAGTGGTTTGTGTTGAGATTCTTCTGGGATGTGAGGAAGAAAAGGTTGACAGTCTAAGTAGCTGCAGGCAGCCTTGAAGACCAAATTATCAGTCAGACTCCAATAGTAGCTTTAGTTCATCCACCCCTCAAACTGCCATCTCAAATCTGACTCCTTGAAAAACAACTATCTCTTGCTCTTCTTCCATGCACTAACATTATAACACCTCATTCTCTGTGTCTCTGCATCAACTAATACTGCTTCTTCTCTTCACCTCATGGCTTCTCCTGACTTGTTTCTGCTTATTCATGGATCTCCTTATGGTCATATATTTGTCCCTCTATTTCTGGGGCAGTCCCTTGCCTAGTAATTCCCTCTTTTTGTTTTAGCTCAAGCCCACCTCCCCCCACCCCCCCAAGACTATCATGAAGTAGAAAGCAATGTTTTGGACAAGGTTGTTGTGTTGGCCACAGCTGTATAAACTGTTGGCTGACTGTAGACTATCTCTGAATCAGGCACTGAGCTCTGATCCAGTCTTCTGAGCTGTCAACTGGGTGGCAAGTTTTTTTGTTTTTTTTTCTCCTAAGAAATCCCTCAGAAGGGAGTTCTGGATTTAGCACTCTCTGAATTCTACAAAGTGAGCAGTATAGTTGGAAGGCACTTTATCTGGCCTGCAGACTACAGAGGAAAAGACAGACAAATACAAATGGAAGTTCTAGTTTTAGTGGAGTAACAGCATCCTTGTTGTGTGGTATTTTCTGATATTGACTAAAGGTCTTTTCAAGGCGTGATGCATTTTCTCAACTATAGACACAAAGAGAGACAACACCAATTAGTATGTTTAAGAATATAAGGAATTCAACTGTTAAATCTTACTTTCTTCCAGTAGCAGGCTAGTTTCTGTTTTACCTATAAGACCTATTTTCCTCCTAATTTTGAAAATTTTCTGCCTATCAAACAAGTATACTTTTATTTTCTCTGTGCTTTATGTAATTGTCAATAGCAACTGTGAACAAAACAGGCAGAGGGTGGTAACACACCTTAATGTTGCTCACAGGTTTTATCTGAAAGAATCCTTGGTTTTTGTCATTACCACATATTGCCGCAGATTAAAATTTGTCATCTTTGGGAATTTGATAATGCCTTAGACCACTAATGCATAATGCATATTATGAATACCTGATTGAAAAGAGGTTGGGATATTGTTTACTTCCCTCCCCATTCCTGTCCCCTTTCCTTATCAGTTCCCCTACCCTGGTGGGTATATTATCTCCTTTAAGTTGCTGCCAAATATAATCTAAGGAAATGCCTCTCTTCTCTCCTCCCTCTCCCTTTTTCTGCCTCTCTACCCCTTCCTTTCTGGGCCTTCTGAGATCTGGACTCTACTCCTCCCAACCCGTGAATGGATCAGCAAAGGACTTTAAGGCCTTTGCTACCTAATCTATATAAACATATACATGCTGGGATTGTCACCAAACAGAAGGAAAATAAAGTTTAATATACCATACTTCATCCAGAGTGCATTTTTTAAAGTTTATATATTTTTTTATGTTGACATAATTTCATGTTTACAGAAAAGTTGAGAGAATTAAAAAAAAAAAAAAAAATTCACTGCCCTCAAGTTGAATCCGACTCATAGTGACCCCTCCTTGGACTTCTGAGGCGGTATCACTACGAAAATAAATTACCCAATCTTCCTTCTGAGGAGTGGCTGATGGGTTTGAACCACCAGCCTTCTGTTTAGCAGTCAAATAATGCCTTAGGCACTACGCTACCAGGGCTGATACCCTTTACCCAAATGTTAACATTTTACTACATTTTCTTTATCACTTTCATTCTCTCTATCTATCTATCTTGCAATCATAGTGTATGTGCCTATTTGTGTTTTAAAATTTGGTATGTAATCCAAGTATATGACACACAAGATGACTCTTTCCCCTTAAATCATTCCTTAAAAATAAGAAATTCAGAGTGATATTTTTAAATTAAAAGTAATAATAGTCTTTTGCCTTTGCTTTTCCTTTTCCCTCTTTCCTCTCCTGATTGAGGGTTTTTAAAAGCAAAATAACTAAAAGAGAAGAAAATGGTTTGATGGTCCACAAACTGGTTCATGGATCCTTTTTTGCCTATGTTTTTGTGATTTACTGTTTCCAGGTCAGATGAGCTTTCAAATTAGGGGTACAGTAGCACTGCAACTTGCATCTTCTGTCTGTTTAAAACCCAAATTAATTTCTTAGGGACTATTTAGCCAGCAGCATTAATATTAGCGAGGCTTGCTTATAAATATGGGTGCAAGATGTGATGTGGCTGGTAAGCAAGAAACCTATTATGATGCTTGGCCAAACCATTTTGAAATTAGCAGCTGCATATAGCAAGTGGTTATAATCAGTTCAGGTGTTCTTTTTTTCCTTTTCATTTAATGTTGATTCTTATGAATTTGGGATACAGAAGGAATCGTCAGTGCCCTAAGTGCACTGTATTGTATTATTAATACCAGGATAGCAGCTGAGTCCCACTAGACAGTCTTTGTGGTCTGCTGATGCTCTAAGAAGTGTCTGAGCATAAAAGGAGGCTGTTTGAGTTGAAGTGGGCTGATGGTCTGGCATGACATTTGAATGCATGGAGGACAATGTCTAAATGACAGTGTTGAGAAGGGAAGGCAAAAAGAAGCTCAAAACTATTCCCATTGTCCCACGGATGCTCATAACTCCTCCTGGGATATTCCCCACATTGGAGCTTTGTCTAGGTACAAACAGGGAGTAGAACCCAGGAGGGATAGAAACTGGGGCCTTGGGACAAAAGCCAGGGCTTCAGTTCCTTAGACCTATTAAAATTCTAGACAGATAGCACATGTCTAACAAAGTTAAACATTTTAGCTAAATTATTACAAGTATATTTAACAAAATGTTTGCAACACTCTGAGATGCTCCTATGGATAAAGCTTTTAAGAACATCAAATTGGTTGTGCAAATGAATAATTTACTGAGTCTCTTTTGGAATTTAAGAGAGCTGCTTCCTCTCCAACCTACACACATTCAGACATACAATATACTCACTCAGCCAGACAGTAATTTTTCATTAGTCCCGAGTTGTTAGGCTACCACCACAGATTGATGAAATGATTACTTTTCCACCTAAGGAAATAATGTACAAGTTCTAGAACAACAACAGCAACAAAAGTTAGGGAAATTGGTAGAAATTTATCTCATAATAAATACTATCATGTATGCCAAGTATGGCATCAAAAACTTTATTGTTAAATCCATATTTGGGAAACATTTTTCTTTTTAAATTATCACCATTATTTTAATGTAGTTTGCATTATGTATAGTTCCCTTGGATTTTTAATTGCTCTGGATTATCATTTTCAATGCAATTAGTAAAATGCCCTCAATTACATATATTAATTACAGTAAATGGGGCTTTTGGCCTAATTACTATAAACGGGGAAAGATGTGTGATTATCATGTGCAATTAAATCTTGTACAGTATTTATTTTACATTATTACATACAATGGTGTAATGATAACACACAATTATATAAGTTCTTGGTCAGCAAATCTATTCCATATTAAGATACTCAGAGTTCTGATCCGTTGCCAAATAACTATCTTCTGGACTTTTCTTCCTAAAATAATGGATCATTCTCTGAGCTGGGGACCCACAAGTTTAAATGTCATTAAATAAACTGTTCTGCCCAGGCAAGAAAATTCTGGAAGTGAAGAAGATAATTGTTTTACCTCCATTAATAAAAATGCCCAGATTATCCTATTTTTGTCAGTGTCAAGAATTTAATCTTCCCTGAGCTCAGTACCAAACTCCACCATACCTGTTTGTTTTCATGGGCATGTGTAAAAGTCAACACCCCTAAAAGGTGGCAATGTTCAAAATATGCGGGGGAAGAAGGGGGTTCCTTTCTTCATTGTGGCAAACATTATAATCATCCCTAGTTGAAAATGCACACTTAACGAGTTTATAGCATGTAATTAATTCTGCAGAGGATGCTGTTTGACAGAGTGGGATTATGAGAATTGCATATTGATAGTGGCAGGAGAAATAAATCTATTTTCTCTGCATAAGGTAGGATATTCTTGTGTTCTTTCAAAACTGGCACATCTCAGAGGTGTTGCTCTCAAAATGATCTCAGGATGGGAAGATATCAGTAATTACAGAGCCAGGCATTCAGTTGTGTCCTAATTTTCCCACCAGTTTTTCAGTGTTTCAGCTGCCTCAGAGACTTAAAGTATTCTCATTAGGTAGCTTGCAGAGGCAGCCGCTTGCCTACTCCCTCATTCTCTCACTTGCTTTTCCTTTTTTTTCCAATCCTGCCTTGGGAGTGACTGTGAAGATCATTTGCTGGAATGATTGGCAGGTTAGAGGATTCGATCAGATGAGTTCCTCTTAGTGCGGGTCAAAAAGGCTAGTTAGCAGGAGCTGTCGAAAAATGCCAGCAGCATTCGAAATGGGAAATGTCATGACTTCGAGGCAGGGGGTGCCACCTGGAACAGAAAGCCCCCAGCTCATTAGCAAGTTACAGGATGCGGGCTTAACTGGAGGGAGCGGGGAAGGGAAGATAATACCCTGTAGGGAAAATGATTGTGAAGTGGAATTGATTTCATGTATAATTTGTTTATCACTAGAGGGGACAAATGCTGTCCTTCTGACATGAGCGGAGGAGTGTGGACTATGAATAAAGCAATTTAGCATAATCTCCAGGTTGAGCTTTGGATTTAAAGAATGCAAACTTCTTAATTCTTAACTGTGGAAATGATCAGGTCATGTTACATTAATTAAAGCTGACATACTCTCAAATGTTATCTGGGCAATTGTGCAATTCAACAGAAACAGGGAGAGATGGGCAACTTTAGAAAATAAGAGAGTTATTTTCCCCCCTCTGCTGTTGTGGAAGACAAGCTCAGTTGCATACGGAATTATAACAGAGCTGGTGTTTATCTTCAGTGGTTGGCTAGGCTGCACAAATCAAACTGGAATTCCTGATTCACATGCCGTCTCATTTGTACAAGAGGATGTATGCCCTTTGGGAGATTTAGAAGTAGACTGTGGTTTTTTGGTTTTTTTTTTTTTTAATAAAATACATATATATATATATATTTAATATGACTGTGTCATGGAGTATAGTTAAAAATTTAATCTCTCCTTTTTTGAAAGGGGAAGCTCTCTAATTTCTTAACTGCCTAGTTGTCAGTTCCTCTGGATTTTGATATTCTGCTATAAATTTGTAGTGACCATATTTACAAACAAAAGTCCTAATAGAAAATATTAATTTATAATTCACAAAAAGAGGATATAGTTGCAAAACAGAAAGGGCTATTGCCTAGTGTCTACTCACACTGAGCTCTCAATTTAAAGCTACCATTGTTTTTATGGTATATTAAATGGTCTTTAGTGGAAAGTCTTTTCCTACATAAATTCCATCAGAAAATGTATTTTCTTTTGATAAGAAACTTTACAGTATCATTTATCCTTCACATGGAGATCTTTGTCTTGTTGTTTTAAGTCACAACTGCCACAGCTGCAAGTCTTTCTGGATGAACTCTAAAGGATGTTTATTTAGCATCCAGATTCTGGTTAAAACATATATTTTCAAAATGTCTTTGCCTTGAGCTTCCCATAGCTCATAAATATTGAGACATTTTATGAGGCAGTTTTGAAATAGCCAAGACTTGTTTTATCAAGCAGCTTCAGACTGCTGTCTAATATGAATAGGAATCTTAAAACCTCCTAGTCAAATCAGTGATGGTAAATTCATTCTATTCTGCAATCAGCACATAAAAAGCTTAGCATTAAGCTACTATATATAGCTGTCAAGATACACTGCATTAGTTTTGTCAGACTTAAAAATTTAAACATCAGTGTGAGTCTGTTTGTCCCCTCATTGTGGAATTTTATGGTGTGGCCCAGAATCTGGTCTTGAAAAAAAATGTTGTGAAATATTATTTGAAAATGTTCATCTAAAGTTTTTTTATTCTTCCCCAGAAACCCAATTTATTAAATACTCACAGATTTATGGCTAAATTATTTTGATTATAAATTAACAAGTCAATGGTTTTGAGAGAAAAGATTGTCCAACAAAAGACATGAATTGGGTTTAGTTATCCACAAGTGAGTTTCATACTCTTCAGACTAGCTCTGAGAAGCCCTTTTCTCTCCTGAGAGCCGGTCCATAGGAGTCTGGCCAAGCAAACCGTGAGGTGAATTGTGGTATTTGTGTATGCTTGGTCTTGTTGATCACTCCTTTCTCCATTCCTTCTCCTTTATCAGCCTTCCAAAGTCAACTACACATTTACTGGCTTTGAAGACTCTCCACTATTTTGATCTTATCTCAATTCATCTCCTCTCCATATGTATAATAATCTCTGGTATATATTGACATTCTTATATTTGTCATTCCATTTATAAAGTCTTTAGTAACTATGGATTGAGTGGCCATGTTGTTAAAAGTTTCACCTTTAGGGTTACGCATCTTCTCAAATGAAGTCCTAGGTTCTAAAAGCAAAGAAAGGGTATCCTTCCAATTTTCCTCTACATTGGTTCTCAAAGAGTAGTCCATATACTCTGGGAAACCCCAGGGGCTCCATAGGGTCAAAACTATTTTCATAATAATAGTAAGATGTTCTTTGCCTTTTCATTCATTGTGTTGACATTTGCACTAATGGCACAAAAGCAACTGTGGGTAAAACTACTGCCTCCTTAGCATGAATTAAGGCAGTGGCACTAACTGGTATTCCTAGTCACACCACTGCACAATTACAGTTTAAAAAAAAAAAAAAAGCTAGTTTCTTGACAAAGAAGTAAAAGTTACTAACTTAAATCTCCACCATTCAATGCATGTCTTTTTAATATTCTGTGTGATTCAATGGGAGTTTGAGAAATCATTTCTCCACTCTATCTAATCACTGTAATGGCTCAAGGAAAAGCCCCTGTACAGTTGTTTGAGTTACACACTGAACTAGCTGTTTTTTATTTGAAAGAATGACTGACAGACAAACCATAGTTATTCAAACTTGGATATTTTGCAGAAGTTTTCTCAGAAATGAATAAAACAAGTCTGTCACTCAAGAGAAATCACTGATGGTTTTTACTGCCAATGATAAAATTAGAACTTCCAAGAGAAAATTAGAATCATGAGAAACTTTGGAGGGGAAAAAAAAGCCACTATGAGCTTGACAGCTTCCAAAGATGTTTCTGATGAGAATGGTGCTGAAATAAATCTATGTCATTTTTAAAATTATAGTAGTGAAAGTGTGTCAGCATTTGGAAGGTCAGCAATGTAAGTGAATCAGTATTTTCCAAAGAGTCAACGGAGGATGGTAGAAAATCATGCATGGATAAAATACTCACCAAAAGTACAAAATAAACAGATTTAAAATTAGATAGTACAAAGAATCCATTGATATGGTTTAAGATTTCCCAGTGGAGCTAACCCTTAAGAATCTACCACTTGGTAAGTTTTATTGTAATATAAAAGAAGAATATCCACAGTTATTTGAAAGAGAATTTAAAATAATGTCTTTCTTCTCTAACTTCATACTTCTGAGAGCCAAATTTTCTTTGGTTGCTTCTACAAAAACAACATATAATAGATTGAATGCAGAAGCACATATGTAAGAACCCACCTATCTTCTATTTTTACAGACATTAAAAAAAAATTCATCGTTGTAAACAGTCCTATCCTTTTCATTAATTCTCTTTGTAAAATATAGTTATTTTTACTAAAATAATGTATTTATGTTATCATATAATGAGTTTATTATTATTTTAGTTGTAAATTACATAGCGTGGCTTTTTCTAGCCATAAGTCTTTGTAAACTCAGTGGTAGAATTTGCCATGAGCAACTGAACAGCTCCTGGTTGTTAAAGTTATCCACCTGGGGTATTTCTGTTGGGAGCAGCATGAAGTAATTTTCTGGGAAGTTCGCTCTTTCTCAGGTGTATAGAATTCTGATGTTGGGATTGCTTAGTTTGGCCACTCTGCCAGACTCAAAAGGAGCCCTCCTAGAGGCAGAAGGAATCTCTCACTGCCAGCTGAGGTTCACGAGAGACACACATTACTGAGAGAGAGACATGAGAGACATGTACTACTGAGAAAGACACCAAGAAACATGCATTGCTGAGAGAGAGACACCAAGAGACAAGCACTGCTGGGAGAGATTCTGAGAGAGACTGTCAGCTGAGAAATGGCAGGCTGAGAGAGACTAAGCATGTTCCTGAACTTGAATTGTAGCCAGTTGCTTTCCTAATAAACTCCATAATCTGTGAGTTCTGTGTAGCCACTGCAACAAATTATTGAACTCAGAACAGAGGTGGTGGGTGCTGTGGGAAGAACGGTTGGTGTCAGGGTTGGTGAAAGAGCTTGAGAGAGTCATAATGTCTGACCTCGCAGGAATAGGCCTTGGACTACTGATGGTGATTCTGTCTCCCTCTTGTGAGATTAGAGGAGGTCAGAAGATGCAACCTCCTTGCCTCTTTGGCATGAGTTAATAAGAAATATATTTAAATTATTTGTTTTAATTTCAAATATGGTTAATATCAATAGTTATAATTGATAAAAACAAAAGTTGTTTGGGGTTCTTTAATAACTTTTAAGAATATAGAGGGTCCTAAAAAACTATAAGAGCCATTACTCTGTATTGGTTATGCCATTTATTATCTTTACCATGCTAATTATGGTGGTAATAGTTTATCCCCTTGAAGAAATTACTAGTTACTGCAAATATCTTTGCTATATAATATTATTCCAGTTATCCACCTGATTTGATACCTGTTTTTGTGGGATGAAACCCAGAATACCAAATTTGTTGCCATCGAGTCAATTCGGACTCACAGTGACCCTATGGAACAGATTACAACTACCCCATATGGTTTCCAAAGCTGTAATCTTTATGGAAGCAAATTGCCACATCTTTCTCCCATGGTGTAGCTAGTGAGTTCAAACTGCTGATCTTTTGATTAGCAGCCAGAGCTTAGCCACTGCACCACCAGGGAGATAAAATCTCTAGTCTTATGTTCACACAGGTGCCATCTGAAAATTACGGTAAAATGCCCTTTACTATTCTCCTTAATGGTTAGCATACCAACTCTTAAGAAACTTTTGCTATATGTTAGCTTTTTGGCCATATGACACCAAATAATAGGGACATTTTCACAGATTGTTGATAGGACTCAGAAGGAATTCCAATACAGAACCCTGAGCAGACACTGTAAATGTGACATCTTGTCAGAAAGGGTCCGGGCCTTTGTCTGCCTGGCTGCTATGAGGTAGCTCTTGGACATCTGGATGCATTTTTGAGCTCAGAATCTAAACAAAATAACTTAGTATGATATATTTAAGCGCTATGAAGCTACTACTGAGAGCTCTACCTTTCATCCAACTTCTGCTAATATTAACATCTTATTAACCATGGTGAATTTATCAAAACTAAGAAATCAACATAGATCCCACGCTATTAATTAACCTATGAACTTTGTTTGATAAACTAGTCCTTCTTCACCATATTACATTTGATCACCTTGTTTCCTTAGTCTCCTCTGGTCTGTGATACTTTCTCAATCTTTACTTGTTTTTTATGATCTTAACACTTTTGAAGAGCACTGGTCAGGTATTTTCTAGATTGTTCCTTATAATAGTTTCTCATGAATAGACTGTGGTTATGGGTTTTTGACAAGAGTACTACCAACATGAAGCACTCTTCTCATCCAAGGATACGTGATATTAACATGATTTTTCATGGGTTAACCTTGATCATCTGGTCAGGGCAGATTAGGTTTTAAAGCCAAGATCACATCCAGGAATTAAAGTCAGAGGACCAAAGGGTCAGGAACAGGTTCTCAATCAAATGGAAGTATGTTAAGTCAGGTTACTGAACTGAGGACAGGGTCACTGGATGTCAGAATTAGGAGACAGTATCCAGGAAGATTTTCTGTCTGGAAATAGGTAGAAATGGTAAAGAGGAGCCAGCAGAAAGGAGAAGGACTGAGTTAAGAATCCTGAAACATTCCAGCCTCTGATTCAGAATCGGTGATAGAATTTAGCAAGATGCCTAACAGAATGTGAAATGTGTTTTGTGAACATGAATAAATATATGGCTCTTTCATTCACTTGTTTGTCTTCCTTCCTCACCAGAATAGAAATCTCAGAATAAGGATCTTGTTTACTGTTTTATCCTCATTTCACTGTTTTATCTCCATCTCCTAGCCTGGCACATAATCTATGCCCCTCACATATGTTTTAATTGTTTACTGACTTAATGAATATCCAATTAACTCACAGTACCATTACATTTCATTCTTTCAATAAAAAATTTTTGAGCCACTACTGTATTCCTGCTGCACTAGACAACAGTGAAAAAGACAGTTTCTAGCTGCAAGACACACCTAGAGACACAAATACAACCATTTAAAATTCGGAGTGGTAAAGGCTTTAGTAGAAGTTTGCCTGAAGCTACATGACAGGACAAATGAGGGGAAAATTACTTCTGCCAAAAGACTTGGCAGAATGTTTCACAAAAGAACTAATTTTGAGAAAAGGGAGGACTTGGATTTTCCATGGATTTGGATCTTCTGTTTTCAAGCAGAGGAAACATTATGAGCAAAATACTGTCACAAAGTACAACGTCTCTAGGGAATGGTCTGGAAGAGCAAAAGGGCATGGAGGGGGTAGTGAGAAGAGATGGGACTGAAAAGTTCTTTTAAAACCAGATTGTGAAGGACTTGAAGAGTTTAGATTTCAATTTGACTGCCCGTGGGGAAATACATATGACTTCCTGGTCAGACACAAGAGAATCAATACATTTTAAAGCTGGAAGGTCTTTTGGAAATCACATCACAACTCTGAAAGAAGGTGTGTTTTTTTGTTTTTATTTTTAACATATGATAGATCATATGTTGAAAATAAGTACATCCACAAAATACTGTCCACATTTACGTCAAACATAATGTTAGAAATTACACCAACACTCACTCTTCTCTTTGGTTGAAACCTATTTATACTCCCACCCTGAAATTTTGTGACTCTATTATGAGTATAGGAGCTCTGGTACCACAGTGCCTAAGGCACTTGACTGCTAACCAGCAGGCTGGCGGTTCAAACCCACCAGCCACTCCTCGGAAGGAAGGTTGGGCAATCCTACTTCCGTAGTG
>NW_006921650.1:8053578-8066713 GCF_000298275.1 Orycteropus afer afer | reverse complement strand
TGAGACAAAGTATATGTGAACTGCTGTATGAAAAGTGAATTTACTCTGTAAATCTTCACCCAAATCCTAATTTAAAAAAAAAAAAAAAATTATATTTATTTTTTTTAATGACTGAAAGCAAATACATAATCTATCACTACTTTAGCAGGGAAAGTGATTTTATAAGTTTTTTTGTATAATTAAGAAAGTTAATTTATAGTTTCATAGCTATAGTAGACTCTGTAGTTCCAATCTCAGAGTCCCATTGTGTGTGTGTGTGTGTGTGTGTGTGTGTGAACAATTTGTTGCCTTTCTAATTCTTTTTCACTTTGTTTGTGACTTTCCATATGATACTTCATGATGCAGTAAGCTTTGCCTTTTCAACTGTTTTCTGTAGTTCATAGTCTCCACCTTCATTCTAGTCTCTTTACTTGAAATGTTAGCAGGTAAAAGGCAAAAAGAGAAAAAGGAGATGGGGAGAAGTGTGAAGTGAAAAAAAGGCAGAGAGAGGAAAGACTGGAGTCCAGTTTCTCTGCCATGACCTCATCGATCAGACTCTCTTCCGTAAATAGTGGTATATAAGAGTCAGATACCCAGCCAGCAAAGGTCATTTTACTTCCACAGAGCATTTCATAGTTTACCATTCAGAGAATGTTCTGCTGACTCTAAGAGATGCTAGTAAATTAGTATTAGAAATGGCACTATCCAGATAATTAAGAGAAAGCATGGAAACATAATGTAGCCAAAAGTAAATGG
Source organism: Orycteropus afer afer (assembly GCF_000298275.1). Taxonomy (NCBI): domain Eukaryota; kingdom Metazoa; phylum Chordata; class Mammalia; order Tubulidentata; family Orycteropodidae; genus Orycteropus; species Orycteropus afer. The sequence continues at coordinate 8,065,978 of NW_006921650.1, read as the reverse complement.
AAAACCTAAAATAATCATGTCAGAAGAAGAATTTGGGACTCCAGATTCTTCACCTACTGCTTACCTAAATAAGTTTTTCCAAAAGCTGGGTTTGGGATCTTATTTTTAATTGGAACATAATCTACTTTCCTGTATCAAAATTAACCAGAAGGCTGGCGGTTCATACCCACCAGCCACTCCTCAAACTGAAGTCTAGGCAATCTATTTCTGTAGAGACACTGCCTCAGAAACCCAGGGAGGGGTCGCTGTGAGTCGGGATCGAATCAATGGCACTAAGTTTGGTTTTTTTGGTTAGTGGCTTTGTGTGTTGGGAGGATGGGACATTGCACTAAAGCAATGACTGCTTTCTAATTGAATACATTTAAGAAAAGTGCAACAGCTCATGGCTTAAGGGTAAACAATTTGTTTATCACTTCACTCATCCCCGAAATCTGTCATGAACATTATGTTGATCTGCCATATGTAACATAATATAGTCTTCACTTGTCCACTGTCCACATACCTGGACCTGAAATTATTTGTAAGAGATCAGAAATGAGGTTATTGACAAAATCATTACCTTTTATTTGTAAGGCAGGGTGCAAATAAATTTTCAGAAGAGTAGCCTATATGTTAAGAAAATGAATTTGTAGAATTTTTACATTGTATATATAGACAAACATATCTTGGGACTCAAAATCAGCTTATTATATGACCATGGCTATAGATACCTAGATAGAGAGATCTAGATAACTGTATAGCTAGATGATAAATACAAACAAAAACCAAACTCACTGCCATCAAGTTAATTCTGACTCATAGCAACCCCCATTGGGTTTCCAAGGTTTTAAATCTTTACAGAAGCAGACTACCCTAACTTCTGCTGAGCAGCTAGTTGATAACTTTGAAGCAATGACCTTTTGCTTAGTGGCCAAATGCTTTAACCACTATACCACCAGACACCAGAGCACCTGTGTGTGTGTGTGTGTGTGTGTGTGTTTATGAACAATTTGTTTCCTTTTTAATTCTCTTTCACTTCCTTTGTGACTTTGCATATGATACTTTATGATGCAGTAAGCTTTGCCTTTTTAACTGTTTTCTGTAGTTCCTAGTCTCCACCTTCATTCTCGTCTCTTTACTTGAAATGTTAGGGGAAAGGCAAAAAGAGAAAAAGGTGGTAAGAGGCGTGAAGTGAAAAAAAAAGGCAGAGAGAGGAAAGACTGAAGAAAATTAAGTGGGGTGGGGGAAGATTTAACTGAGAATTGGGATGAATGCTTCACTTGTTGGCTTTTAGCACAATTACCATACCTTAGGAAAAATGCAGGGAATCGTTAATTATGACTAACTGAACCCCTTTTAGAGACAGTAGCAGACTCCGGGATCTGCCTGACAGAGCTGTGAAAGATGTTGAATTGGAAAGCTGGTCTCCCTGTCAGGCGGTAGATGGTCTGCCTGGGTGAGCCGGAGAAAAGATAGCTGGGTAAGAGCAACCCCTGACAAGGGAGCCACGTATAGCATTTGCATACTTCTCCTGCAAAGGGGGTTTAATCCAAAGAAAGAAGGAGATTTCAATATTGTCAGGCAGGCTTTGTTCAGGGTGAAGAGTGGAAGGAAATCTGCTGAAGGGATCTTTCTCAAAGCCTTGGTCTCAGCCTTGAGGTTGTTCTAGTAAAGTTATGTCCTTGAGGGTTGTTTGCAGACCATTGTCTGTCTGAAGATCTTCTAAACCCGAAGGGCTCAAAGTATCCCCCTTTCCCAGCACAAAAGCTGGGAATCTGTGTGGTAAAAATGATTTGTGTTGCACACTGAACCCAAGTCCCCTTTGTTCTTGCACAAAATACTCTGAAGTTCCAAGGATGTCTTTGCAAGCCAGACTGAGTGAACCAGCTGAACCGCACAAGTGTTTGCAGTCTGGAAAGCAAGGTAAAACCAACCTACTTTTGTGTCTTTTTTTGCCAGCTCAGAAGAAGCCTTAATCCACTTCCTAAAAAAGATGACTCAAAAATATGAGGGAGGTTAAAAACAATTTTTGCCTGGCAGGGCTAATTTTTGTCCCACTTCCTTGCAAAATGTTCTCAAATAGAAATGTTACCTAAGTCTAAAGCTGAGGGAACACTAAGCAGTACATAACAGCTCTGGTAGTGTAGAGCCTAAGGCACTTGACTGCTAACCAGAAGGCTTGCAGTTCAAACCCACCAGCCACTCCTCGGAAGGAAGGTTGGGCAATCTACTGCCATAGTGATACTGCCTTGGAAACCCAGCTATGAGTCGGGTCTGACTCGACAGCACATAACAACAACAAGCAGTGCATGTTTTCTTATCACCGGACCCATCCTATCCTTCATCGGACAGGATGAGTTTATTTATGATTGCTCTGTGGATTGTCCCATTTTCAAAACTATGCCTTCTTTTCCAAAACATGATGTGCTATGTAATATGGAATGGTCTGCTCTCCCCCATATGTTTTTCCAATTATCTACACATTTATAATGAAAACTCTGTATCTATGATACCTGCTTATATAGTAAGTCATCGGGCTGCTATGGATCAGAAATTAGCACTAATTTCAACTTCATTAGTTGGTTTGAACCTAAGTGTCCAGAATCTGCATAGTTCGGGAAAATGTGTGTTATGTTAGGTGTAATGTAATGTTAGGTGCCGTCAAGTCAGTTCTGACTCATAGCAACCATGTGTACAACAGATTGGAACACTGCCTAGTTCTACGCCATTCTTACGATTGTAGCTATACTTGAGCCCATTGTTGCAGCCACTATGTCAGTCCATCTCATTGAAGATCCTCCTCTTTTTCAGTGAGTCTCTCCTTTACCAAGCAAGATGTCTTCCTCGGGGGGCTGGTCCCTCCTAGTAACATGCCCAAAGTTTGTTAGATGAAGTTTTGCCATACCTCTTCTAAGGAACGTTCTGGCTGTCCTTCTTGCCAGGTGGATTTGTTCGTTCTTCTGGCATACCGTGGTATGTTCAATATTCTTCACCAACACTGTAATCCAAAGGCATCAGTTGTTCTTCGGTCTTCTGTATTCATTGTCCAGCTTTCACATACATTTAATAAAAAAAAAAAAAAAAAAAAACCTCACTGACATCAAGTCAATTTTGACTCGTAGTGACCCATCCATGGGTTTCCAAGGCGGTACCCCCATGGAAGTAGATTATTGCCCAGTCTTCCTTCTGAGGGGTGGCTGGTGGGTTTGAACCACCACCCTTCTTGTTAGCAGTCAAATGCCTTAGGCACTACCAAGCTCACCTTAGTCCTCAAAATGACATCTTTGCTTTTGAACACTTTAAAGAGGTCTTTTGCAGCAGATTTTCCCAGTGCAATACATCGTTTGATTTCTTGACTGCTGCTTCCATGGGTATTGATTGTGGATCGAAGTAAAATGAAAATATGTACTAAAAACAAAAAAAAAAGAGTTTAAAAATGTAGCAATGTGTTTGTTTCCAGTTTCAAGTGCTGCCCTTTGAATTTATAACATTCCAAATGGATCTTAATGCTTTAAAACTGCAGTGTCTTATATGTAATTCAAAATATATAAACTAAGCAGTGCATGTAACTAATCAGGTAGATTAAAGAATAAAGCTTGACACTGAAGGTTAGAAAAAGAAATGTGTGTGTGTGGGAATTAATACAGCCTGAGATTGTTTTATCAAGAATGTTGCTTTACTGATTTTTCAATTGTTGATCCTCTTGCTAGATGTTTGCCTCATTTTGAGACCGGCTTAGAAGACCCTATGCAAATGCAAAATAAAGCTTTAAATAGTGAAAAATCTGTTTGTCTGAGAGTCTACAAAGACAACAAAATGTCTGAGTTGCAAGACAAAGCCAAAATGCACTACATGTGGAAAGAACAAGAAAGCTTACTTTGAAATTAACATGAGCCAGCTTCTGAGAGAAAAGTTATGCCCTCTTCATTGGTAGAGAAATTAGGACATCGTTTATCTGGATAATCATATTTTGGGGCTTCGACTGTTGTTATATAATGGTAGTAAGAAGTATGGATCGCGGCTGATGTTGGAAGCTAAAGCATTGGCAATGGCCAGAGAAGAACTTTCTAAAGTTGTAAATGAGTGTGTAAAATGGTGTGCTGCTTTCCTAAATATGTTATTTTTTGTCCTGCTTCAGATACTTATCTCTGATCTAAGTAAGCTCTACTTTGCTGGAAGTGGTAGACTTCTTTCTCCTGCTTTGCATTTTGCCCTGTGAGAAGTGAGTCTGAATTGGGGGACCCTGAATATACCTCTTTGTTGCTGAGCTTGTCAAGCACAGCGCTGTGTTCTCTTTCCCACCAGGAAGGTCAGGCCGCTGGGGGCCAATCTGTTTTCTGAAATGAACCCTACTCTATGTCCCTGGTGTCTGACAGATTGAAACAGTTGTCTGTGTTAACTGTGCTTTCAATGCTTTTTAAATGCCTCTCTTTCCAGGGGAAAAAAGTAAAATATGTAGGCAACTCTGAAAAGATAATTTTTTAAAAAAGGACTAGCCTAAGGATGTTAATATTTATCTAGAAGGCAAACTTAATTAACTTCTAAGGACATATTTACAGATTCAGGAAGTTACTATGTGCATTGTACACATACACACACACACACTCACACCAAGATAAGCCTTCACTTATGAGTTCTACTTCTAAAGACTTGTATTGTGTGTGTGTGTTTAATTGGAGTAATAAAATTATGAAGTATGGAACTGTTTCAATAGTAGAATTGTAGAAGTAAGCGTCCTTTGTTCACTTAGATTTCAGCTGCATGTATTTTGATCAGAGGTATGCATAAAGCCTGAAGAAATTTGTACTGTGCTGAGCCTCACTTCAATACTCTCCAGATAATTGAGCTAATTAAATCTTTACCAACATTAACACAACTCCGGCATTCCTTGGACAGTGGATAATTATTGCATGAACATGGCAAGCTTAAACTAAACAGATGAAAATAGAGTTCTGTGGAATGGGTATTGAGTTTATTCTTTATTCATCTTTTGATAAGGTTTAATTAAAACTGCTTTTCTCCATTGTGGTAAGAATGAATGTGCTTGTTTTCTTAGTGAAAGGAAAATTATTCACTTCAGCCATGGTTCAATAATCAAAGCCTTTGCAAAGTTTTGGGTTATAGTGTAGCTGTGGGGATATAATTGCTGCAATTCTGTATGAAGGCTTTATCTTTTTTATTGCTTTCCCTTATTTATTTTGGTAGAAAGAAATTTACAAAAGCCTATTTTGTAACTTGGTGTTGAAGTGCATATGTTTGAAGGCTTTTTATGGGTCTATAGTGGCTGGATTTTTAGAGCCTCTTGCTAAAAGAAAAGGTAAAGATAGACACATTTAAATAGAAGACATTTGAGATCAATTTTTTTAAGATAGTGAAGAAAATTCAGTAAAATCTTTAAATCTTGTGACAGCTACTGAGATGACCTAGTGAGTAGATACTTCTAAGGGTTGAAAAGTAAGACATTGGAAATTCTTCCTGCAGATTCTCTTTCCTTTTTTTTTAAAACCCACCAGAAATATTTTCTATATTGTTTTATTAAAGGGGTAGGAAGTATTTTTTGTTACGGTGATGATAATTTTATATCATGTAGATTTTTTTGTATATTACAAATAACTTAGAACTTACTGTCATGACTGTGCTGCTATTTTTTTTTTCCTTTTTTTCCTTTTTTTTTTTTTTTTTAATAAAATGGAAGATTACAAGGACATAAGGTGTTTTATGGGACCAAGGCTAAAAACAGCTTGACTTTGGTCATAAATTGGAAGTAGGGACACAGGCACAGACAAGATCGTTCATACTCTTTCTCCATCTTTATTGATTGATTGATTCATTTATTTATTTTTTGCTTTGATTCTTGCTTTCCTTGGTTCTCTGGACCTTGCAGTTGAAGCATTGGCCACTAAGTGTCCACGATCATTGGTCCCATGATTTGCCGTCAGAAGAGAGACTAGACGTCATTCTAGGTCAACATTCCCAATTCCCTACAAAGGGATTCTGCCCGTCTTAGGGCAAGTGATCAGCCCTAGGTAAACATTCTATCACCTTTACCACTTCTTCCACCACTTTTAACTCAACCCTTTTTTATAGAGAGAGGGAGAAAATAAACTTAAGCAAGATTTCTTCATCTATAGAATTATTTTGAGGATTAGGACTTTGAATGCAGTGTTTTTCGACTCCCTAATGTGTAGTGGTATCAATTTAGTGGAATGGAGATAGTTTTTGTTTATTTGTTTGTTTTTAAATATAATAGGCTAGAATGGAGAGGAAAATGTCAAATATGGCCACATGTACTAAATATTATTTCGTGAAATTTTTATTTCAGTTGTGTATGTGTGTGTGTGTGTGTATGTGTGTATGCATATGTGTATATACTGGGCCACTAAAGAAAATTTATTTCTTACAGTGAGTTGTGGCCAAAAAAGGTTTGAAAGCCAGTAACTGCTCCTCAGATCCCTTTCAAGGTTTCTCTTAGGAGGGAGAAGGAGGGGAAGGGGAAGACTGGGCAAGAGTCCAACCATATCACCCTCCCCATCAAAGCAACGCCACTTTAATCTGCTTTACACTTTACGTTTCCACCTAAAATACCTTTAAACAAAGGATTGAGTGGCCAAAGTTTGAATAAATTATTTCCCAGGTCCCTTGTTGGTATTTTTAGAACTAAGTATAGTAGCCATCAGGACCAGCCTGAGTTAGGTTCTCTGTCCTAGAAAGGTCTTGGGAAACCATCCAACCCTTGATCCCCACCCCAAAGTTGAAATGCAGTTTCCCTATTTAATCCCATAGAAAATTCTGAGACTTAGCACATAACCAAGACAACACTGGATCTGAATGAGACTTTAAACAGCTTTACAATTAAAAAAAGAGAAAAGCAACAAATCCTTCTCCCTGTACTTTTTCCTGTTCAGTTCCTTAGGGAGGGATGAAAGGCAGAAGTAAGTAATGGTGACATGAGTGAGACGGATTTGGGCAGCCTCCTCACATGCCCGACTGAGGTCCATGGAGACCTGGGGATCGTGAGGAGAGGCAATCTGTTTAGTAGATAAATAGCATGAGAACAAAGACTGAATAAAAAAACAAGCTGACTTCCCTAAAAATGTGTTTTAGATGACTGTCTTTGGGAAGTTGAGATGGGTTTAGCAATCCCTTTTTTTGTTCTTGACATTGTATGATTGAATCTGTGACACAGATGGTCCTGAAAGCCAGTATCTTTTGTGGAATTATTTTAATTATGAATTCTGCTGTGTCCGTTTGCAAAAAATTATATGAAACGGTTAGGGGCATCTTTTTTTTTTTTAACCTTATGTTAGTGAACCTTTTATTAGTCACTCATTACATACACATTGATCCTGTTAGCAGTAGACTTCACTCACAGGCACCCATCTTTAACTCAGGAAAGGGTGCAGAGTAGGGATTAAGATCTCTGGAAACAACCTGGGCTTTGTGGCTTTACTGTACTATTTACCAGCTTTATAATACCTGGTCTTCGCATTCAACGTCTCTAAACATCAGTTTTCCTCTCTGTAAATTGGGAATAGCAATAGTGCCTTTCTTGCCAGCTTGTTGTGAAGTAGGGAGATGAATATGAAAGGCTGTTCTCAATGTTTTCTTGGTTCTCTTAGTAAGTGCTCAGTGAGTGTTACAAGTCTGGTAATTGTTAAATTTCATTGAAGTCCAGGATACACAGAAGATAAATGTACATATTTGAACATTTTTATGACAACCAGTTTTCTGTTTGTCTTTTCATCTCCTCTACTTAAAATGAAGAAAAAAAAAAAGAAGAAGAAGAAGAAGCTAATTGGTTCAAATCATACATAATTATGACTAAGGCAACCCATAGCTTGCTTTGGTATTTTTTAAAGGGAATAAAGAAAAGTGAGTGGTAGAAAATGGAAAAAGACTTTCAAGAGAATTTTATCAGGAAAAATGCACCAAAAAATAGCACTGAACATGTTGTATGCAAGGGATGGCAAGCATTTACTTGGGTGAAGCCAAGACAGTGATAGAATAGAAGCATTCTTTGAGGAAGATTATGTAAGTTACATGGCCCTCAATAGGGTGTTGTTGAAAACCATTGCAAAGAAGTAATGGAGGTGATCTAGTCATGTGGTTGGAATGGGAGGAGATAGACAAAAGAGTTAAAATTGCCCCCCAGTTTGTGCAGCTGGCAGATTGGGCAGATGGCACCTCCACTGGTGGCCTGCAAGAACTCAGAATGAGTAAGCAGCAGGTGAGGATGATGAGGCCACATCACTCCTCAGAAGGAAGGTTGGGCAATCTACTTCCAGTGATACTGCCTTGGAAACCCAAAGAGGGGTCACTATGTGTCGGGTCTGACTCAATGGCACATAACAACAACAACAGCGTAGTAGAAGGGTTCTTAGTTTGAATTGGAAAGAGAGAAATCAGAAATAAGAACTGAAGATTTGGAGCCTTTAGCATGATAGCGCTCTGATGCCAAAAATGTCCAAAACCAAACTCACTGCCATACAGTCAGTTCCAACTCATAGTGACCCCTCCTTGGGTCTGAGGCGGTATCTCTACGGAAGTAGATTGCCCAGTCTTCCTTCCGAGGAGTGGCTGCTGGGTTTGAACCACCAGCCTTCTGATTAACAGTCAGATGCCTTAGACACCATGCCATCAGAGCTCCCAAACATAAAAGTTGTTGTTGTTACGTGCCAACGAGTCAGACCTGACTCATAGCGACCCCTCCTTGGGTTTCTGAGGTGGTATAACTATGGAAGTAGATTGAACAATGGTTCAAAAATTGTGGGTAGAAGTCAGCTCAGACAATAAACAGAGAAAATTCAGTGAAAGAGACAGAAATAAGTTATAGGTGCATCCCAGTTACCGTCTTCTCCCTGAAAACAAGCCAGTACACTCCAGCCTACAATTAACCTGTCTCTTCCTGAATTTTCAAAACACTTGTTGAGGTTGTAATCTGGTAGCTTTGACAGATACTGCCCAGACACATTATGCTTACCTGAAACAGTGTTTCTAAATCTTTACAATAATAGTTAACATTGCAAACTGTATGAATTTTATGTAAAAATCTAGATTTTTCTTTATTTCATAAAAATAAATGGAAGATTGAGCTACTTTGGTATTTGTGCACAATAGTGATCAGCTTGGCTTAGTAATGACTCTTTCCTTTAGAAAAGGCTGAAGTTTGCCACAGTCCCCACTGCTCTTTGTCTCCTTTTTTGCTGTTCCTTATCTTATTAAAAGAAAAGTGAATTATTTCTTATAGCCATATCTCTGTCATAAATGGCAAACAGAAAAAATAGCCCAAAGGAGCCTTGTGTTGGACAAAGAATTGAACAGGGCATATTTTTTTATATAAGTAATCTAACCCACTTAACTCATTTAAAGGAGCTCTGGTGGCATAGTGCTTAAGGCATTTGACCGCTAACCAGAAGGCTGGTGGTTCAAACCCACCATCTGCTCCATGGAAGGAAGTTGAGGCAATCTACTTCCGTAAAGATTTACTGCCTTGGAAATCCAATGGGGATCACTGTGAGTTGAAATCGACTCAGTGGCAGTGGGTTTAACTCATTTAAGTTGTCTTCTTAGCCCTTTTAGGGACTCTGTCTTAGAATCTTATGTAATTGCTTGGTAATTAACCAAGTTTACTTTTACATGTGCTTACTTTGCATTTCCAAGGAAACAATAAAGCTTCTTAAGGTAGAGTCCAAACACCCCATAACATCTAGCATGTTTGAAACACCAACCTTCTAGTTAGCAGCTAAATGCCTTACCCACTACACCACTGAAGCTTCTTAATACACAGCATAATGCTTAAACAGTTTGCACACAGTTGCTGGAAAACCAGGAGCAAAGGAGGGCAAGTTTCCAGGGAAGAAAAATCATCATAGAAATAAATGGCCTGCATGAACGAGATCCCAAGGACAATTTAGCAAAAATTTTTCAAAGGCCAGCAAATCACTGAGATAGATTTTGTGAAAGATACAACGAAGTACAAAATATGTTCCCTACTGTCAAGCAGCTTACAGTCCAGTAGAAGACAAAAGATACAGATGATTAGCTTGGGGTAAACTATGAAAAGTACTACTATACAAGTATAAATCAAATGCAATGGAGAGAGAGCAGGAGCAGAACCCATGGAGTCAGGGAATGTTTAGAGAAGGTAGCATTTGAGCTAAAGCTGTAAAGCTAGGTGGAATATTTATAGGCAGGGATAAGAAAGAAGGGGCTTCCAAGAAGTGGTGTCAAAACACAAACAAAGGCTAGAAAGTGCAGGTGCATCTGAAGCCAGATGAAAAATGTAAAGGAAGGCCTCAGTGAAGGGTGTGTGAATGGGAACATAGATCCTTGAGGAAAGGCGGGACAGAGAGTGTGACCAAAGACCATTAGTTATAGTGTCAGAATAGGAGCTCTGATGGCATAGTGCCTAAGGCATTTGACTGCTAACCAGAAGGCTGACAGTTCAAACCCACCAGCCACTCCCTGGAAGATAGACTGGGCAATCTACTTCCTTAGTGATACCACCTCAGAAACCCAAGGAGGGGTCACTATGAGTCAGATCCAACTCGATGACAGTGAAATAGTGTCAGAACAAGTGCAAACTACTGTTTTCCTTAACCTTTTCTCTTTGCTTTTTACTTGTAGAGAATTCTGCCATGTCATAAAGCACTCCAGTAATAATAATACCTCACATTTGTTGTTGGGTGCCGTGAAGTCTTTTTCTACTCATAACAACCCCATGTGACAGAGTGGAACTGTCCCAGAGAGTTTTGTAGGCCATGTCTTTATGGGAGCAAGTTGCCAGATCTTTCTCCCATAGGGCCACTGGTTGAGTTCGAACAGTTGACCTTTCAGTTGGTAGCTGAATGCTTAAAATGTTGCGCTACCAAAGATCCTTACTTCCCATTTACTGAGTGCATACTGTGGGCCACGCACTATGTGAAGCACTTTGCATGAGTAAACCAAAAAACAAAAAACAAAACAAAAAAAACCTCACTGCCATCAAGTCAAATCTCACTCATAGCAACCTCTCCTTGGGTTTCCAAGGCAATATCTCTACAGAAGTAGATTGGCCAGTCTTCCTTCTGAGGCGTGGCTGGTGGGTTTGAACTGCCAGCCCTCTTAGCAGTCAAATGCCTTGGCACTATGCCACCAGAGCTCCCTTTCCATGAGTAGTCTAACTTAATCTTCAAAAAGACCCTCTAAGGTAGGTGTTGTTCTTACCTGCATTTTGCAGAGAAAGAGACTTACATGTGAGCTGTTATTTGCTACCAAATGTCGACAGTTAAGGAGTGGTAAAGCTACATTCCTAACCCTATTGAACCATGTGCTAGAAAAGTAAACTAGTAGTACGCCATATTATTGCACTCATAACTGATCATTTTATTCTGAATTCTGACAAACCTGCTTTATTTTAGAAGTTTCCCTGATAATCTAAGTCTATACAAGTCTTTAGTTGTTAATGTCTAGAGGAACTTTGGCTACCTCTGGAGATAAAATTAGAAATGTGAGAATTACAGTGCCCTCCAAACCCTGTCCAAATTGAGTTAATTAATCTGTAACTTGAACACCCTAAAGGCCCTATTTAAATACAGTTTCACTGTTAGTGATGAGCTCTGGGAACCTTGATTAAAACTGAACATATTCAGAAATGAAAAGTGCAAATCTGTCTGTGATATAAAATTCTCAACATGATAATGTGGCACAAGTTTCATATTGTTTCAGTTGGCTCTGCAAATACATATCACAGTTGTTAATAAAATGATAATGCTCTATATGAATTTCATGAAGGCACACTTAGTCTGGGAACATCTGAGATTTCCACATAAGCATTCATTTTTTAAAATATATATATATGCAAGGTGCTTGTGGTAGTTAAAGTTGTGTATCAGCTTGGCTGGGCCATGGTTTTGAATGGCTTGGCAGGTGGATGGAGTTCTTCCCCATGATAAGATTGGATGTAGTGTAATCAACTCCATGGTAGAATCTGCTGTGACCAGCTAGTTAGTTTCCTTTGGCGTAGGGACTGCTTCCAGTATATATGGAGAAGCTTTGAGAAAAGTCTCTAGCTTTGTCACATTTGGATCCTGCATTTGGCTGAGTCTTCGTCTCCAGTTTCTGGACTTGAACCACCGGCCTGCTGTGTTGCCTGCTGATGCTGGTATTGTGCCATTTTACTTGTTGATCTTGGGTTCGTCAGCCTCAGCAGCAAGCCGTTGCGTGAGTCAGAAGAAGCCTCTAGCTCCAGTGGGCCTGGAACAAGAGGCAGAGCTGAAGCCCAAGATTGAGAGGCCTTCACCCAGCCTCTAGAGCCAGCACTCTGAATTAGGAACTCTGGTAGCGTCATGCCTCAGGCACTTGCCTGCTAACCAGACGGCTGGAGGTTCAAACCCACCAGCCACTCCTCGGAAGGAAGGTTGGGCAATCTACTTCCGTAGTG
>NW_006921650.1:8049370-8053303 GCF_000298275.1 Orycteropus afer afer | reverse complement strand
AGACTTTGTCTCACGTACTTTGAACATATTAGCAGGAGGATCCAGTCTCTGGAAAAGGACATCATGCTTGGTAAAGTAGAGAATCGGCAAAAAAGAAGACCCCTTAATGAGATGGATTGACACGGTGGGTGAAACAATGGGCTCAAACATAGCAATGATTGTGAAGGTGGCGCAAGACCAGGCACTGTGTTGTTCTGTTGTACACAGGATGGCTATGAGTTGACGGCAATGAACAACAACATTATGGACTATATTTGGATGGTATTATCAATTCATAAATATTTCTTTCAGGATCTAAAATGCAGTAGGTACAGTACTCAAAATTCAACCCCAGCTTCAGTCTGTGACCAGTTTTAATAGATTCAGGCAGCTCTTGTTTATTTATGTTAGTACAGGGTAGAGGTGACACAGATAATCCAGGCATCTTTCAGTTTGAAGATGTACTGTTTGAGCATTACTCTCTTAGTAATTGGGAGCTCTGGTGATGTAGTGCCTAAAGCATTTGACTGCTAACCAAAAGGCTGGCATTTCAAACCCACTAGCCACTCCTCAGAAGGAAGATTGGGCAATCTACATCCACAGAGATACTGCCTCGGAAAACCAAGGAGGGATCACTATGAATGGGGATCGATTCCACAGCAGTGAGTTTTTCGTTTTTTTTTTTAAATCATTGTAATTTGGGCATCATCTAGTAGCAAAATTAGTCTGTATTCTTTAAAATATTATCCAGATGGGAGCAGGAATTATAGAATGCCCCAATACCTGGAATCCACAAAAGGAGATATCCACTCCCAAATACATATGAGGGCTTTAAAAAATATATATTAAAACATAAATAATGTGAGAAATCAAAGGTAAGAAAACATGCAAGGGAGAGAAGATTGAAAGAAAAAAAATAAGCGATTTCTGGCATTTTATTTTACTATCAGACTTTTAGGTTATATCCTTATATTTAGAAAGATATTGGGGAGATAGAGGCAGGAAAAAGAGAAAGAAAGGGAGACATACCACCCTAGACAGAGACTTCAACACCAATATCATATTACTCTCCTTCCGTTTTGACCATTTTATTCTTAGTCAACTAATTGCTGAAGCTTGTGCAAGGAAAGCCATAGGTGTTTGCTTCTCAGATATCAGTGATCTTAAAAACAAAAAGGCATAGGGTTCCTACAAAAAACACTAGCTGAAGGAGACAGAAGGGGGGTTGACCTATTCTCTTCGGTGTCTGAAAATTTCCTATTGATGTTGATAGCCAGTATATGTGAAGACCTGTCCTGATTGAGCAATCTTGCTGCGATCCAGATAGTGCCTTATTTCTTTAGACATACCTTTTTTAGAAGACTGAAACTTAAATTAATCAACCAGCCAGGGCTGCATGCCGACATGACTTGAAAGTTAACTGGAATTTATTGATCTGCAGCCTACAAGCAGTTCTATGCTGCACGGCACCTAAGAAAGGAAATCTTTAAAGTTGCCAAAAAAAATTTTTTTTAATTACCTCAAAAAGATCTTTTGCATCTTTTAGACTGTACTGGTATTTGACTGGAACTTTCTCTCTTCCATTTCTCTTCCTTCCAAATTGGGTCATTAGTGCCTCGTGTTGACAACAACAGTAGCTAATGCAACATTCATAATCCACACTCAGTTTTCTGCATTAATGCCAGGGCATGGAAGAAATGGCATGCCAAGCTGACCACTGGCGCTACTGGCCATAAGAGGAGGAGAGAAAAGTTCAGGGAGGGAGGATGACTGTTTGTTTTTCTTTTTCTTCTTTAAATTTTATTTACTTTGTTGTTGCTGAGAATACAACAGAAAAATAACACCAATTCAACAGTTTCTGCATGTACCATTTAGTGACATTGTTTACATTCTTCAAGTTGTGTAACCATTCTCACTTTCCTTTTTGAGTTATTCACATTAACATAATTTCACTGTTCCATAAAGTTCCTATGTAATCTCTGGGGTTTCTGTTATCAGTTTGATCCCATAGAGATAGTTTTTCAAAGAACATAATGCTCCAGGGAGATATTTTTTACTCTCACTGCTGTCCAGTCAGGTCTGACTGTTAATGACACCTCCTTGGGTTTCCGAGGCAGTATCACTGTGGAAGTAGGTCACCCAACCTTCCTTCCGAGGAGTGGCTGGTGGGTTTGAACCACGAGCCTTCTGGTTAGCAGTCAAGTGCCTTAGGCACTATGCTACCAGAGCTCCCTAGTTAAGCTAAAACTATTGTTTAGTCTTAAGAAGACTTCAGGGAGTATTTTTTGGTTTAAGGTTTAAAGATTATTTCAGGCCAGTAGTTTCAGGGGTTCACCTGGAGTCCATGAGACTTTGAAATTCTGTTCTGCATTTACCCCCTTTTGATCAGAGTTCTTCGGTGGAATCTTGGATCAAAATGTTAAGCATTGGTAACCAGGCACCTTCTAGGTCTTATGGTCTCTCATGTCATGGAGGCAGTTAACCATTCCATACCCTCCTCCTGTTAAGGACCCTCCTTCCCGTGTTGTTCCAGGTGAATAGAGACCAGTTGTTGTGCCTTGCATGGCCACTTGCAAGCTTTGAAGGCCCCAGGACTACACATCAAACTACAAGGTGCAAAAGATGAGCTAAACATGTTATTAGGACAATTAACTAGGATGTCCCATGAAACCACAATCCTAAACCTCCAAACCAAGAACCCAAATCCCATGAGGTGTTTGCTTAGACATAAGCAGCTTCAGCAGCTACTTTTTTTGTGTCCTTGTTGTAAATATATCTATCACACAGCTTTTGCCAATTTAACTTTTTACAGGTGTACAGCTTATTGACAGCAATTACAGTAATGGACCATGCAGTCCTGCCCTGAACGCAGTATTTCCATCATCGTTAACTGCCCATTTCCCCCTCCCTCCCACCCCTGGTAACCACTAATAAACTTTGTTCTCCATATATTTGCCTTTTCTTGTCTTTTTATGCAAGTGAAAAACCCAAACCAACTGCCCTCAAGTCGATTCTAAGTCAGAGCAACCCTGCAGAACAAATTACCCTATCGTTTCCAAGGCTATAAATCTTTAGAGAAGCAGACTGCCTCAACTTTCTCCTGAGGAGTGACTGGAGGATTTGAAATGCCAACCCTTTGGTTAGCAGCCCAATGCTTTAACCACAGCACCACCAGAGCTCCTTTTATATAAGTGAGGTCCTTTTGTGATTGACTAATTATGACTATCCTTCTTGATGACAGTTTCAAACAGTAAGAGATGCAACTAGAAACTCCTGATTTCCTTCATTAATCCGTTAAGGATCTAACCTCCTGGAATGTCTCAAACTCTTTAAGCCTCCTTCAGTTTTTCACTGGGCACATTCTCTTAAAGGACCACCTGTTGTGTAAAGTTGTCATGTGCCTAAGGAGCCTTTTAAACTTCAAAGGGGTTTACCTAGGTTTAGTTTTCAGGCATGACTTAATGAATGCCCCATGTGTGTCCTTTGTGCTTTTGTAAACTTTGCCTGTTGCTCCCCTGCACTTCTGTTTTTCTATGCTGAATAACCCTTCCTTTATATATCCTCTGTCAGCCTACATTTTTCTTTGAATGATCTGTGTGTGTGTGTGTGTGTGTGTGTGTGAAGTCAATGATTTTTTTTTCAGCTCATTTTTTTAAATTATTATTATTATACTTATAATATTCTTTTTCTCCAACTTCCCTAACTTTGTTAATCATGTAACTTACAGGCTATAGTAATCAAAATTGTACATATCAGGTGAGTGAGGTAAGCCTATTTGGAACCAGATTAAGGATCGTCTGCTTTTCACTTTTAGGTCCCCCAACAGCCCTGCTATACCTTCACCACATATCTTCACCTGCACTTATACCTACCTACCTATCTACCTCTCTCTCTCGGTCTCTCTTTCTCTCTCCCTCCCTCTCTCTCTCCCAACCTCCTTCCTCCACCCCTCCC
>NW_006921650.1:8045077-8049145 GCF_000298275.1 Orycteropus afer afer | reverse complement strand
GGCAATCCTACTTCCGTAGTGATACTGCCTCGGAAACCCAAGGAGGGGTCGCTATGAGTCGGGTTTGACTCAAGGGCACATAACAACAACAACAAGAAGAACTTTTAACACTTCTCTCATAGAAAGTGTTGATTCTACTCATTTTTCCTCATCTTTAGTTAAGTTCACTCCATGTAGAAAACACACTCCTTCCCTTGTAACTCAGTTTTTTAAACTATCTTTGATGTAGAACCTTGTCAAAGGGTTTTGAAAGTTTAAATAAATTATATGCCCCGCTTATTTACCCTCTCAAATAACTCAAGAAGGTTAGTGAGACATGGCCTTTTTCTCTATGAAATGGTGTTGCCTTTCCCCTAACAGATTATGACTGCATATGTGATCATTAGCTTACACTTTATTGTAGATGCCACCAGTGTGTCATATATGAAGTAAGACGTTGAGTGTCAGGATCCAAACTGAGTTCTTTTTTTTCCCCGATAAAAAGTCTGGATAGGTGCATAAATAATCCAAGATTACAAGCTGCTGAAATTATTTCTCTTTTGGTGTGACAGTCCTTCATAGTTTTAATTCTTCTAATCTTTCTTCTATTATGTTCAGCATTAAAATTAGTGTTGAACATAAAATCATCATCAGAGGATGAGTCAAGAAGTAAAAGGAGACCTAGAGTTAAAAATCTGTGTGTGTGTGTTTATACACACTATCTGTGTGTGTATAGTAAGCTTAACCAGAAGGCTGGTGGTTCAAACCCACCAGCCACTCCTCGGAAGAAAGATGGGGCAATCTACTTCCGTAGTGATACTGCCTCGGAAACCCAAGGAGGGGTCGCTATGAGTCGGGTCCGACTCGATGGTATATAACAACAACAACAACAATAAGAAAATTCGTTTTTAGAAGAGAATATGCAAATCAGATAACAATGTGCATATAATTACACTTTATTTACTAGGTACCCTTCATTTCTGGCCCATCTGATATGAGTGTAGTTACCTTGGCATGTGGGAAGATCTGCCTCCAGGTAGAACATGGAGTGAGCTCTATAAACCCAATCCTTCCCTAGGACGTTTAGGCTACAAAGTCAAGTGAGCTGTAACGCCCACCCTTAAGACTACTGCAGTCTTCTAAGGGGGACAAACCACAATCAATGAAACCTGTCAAAGTAATGAGCCCTGTGGCGGGGCCACCCAGAATCCCAGGAAGCCCTGAGAGGGGTGAAATGAGGCTGCCAGCCAGACTCCTTCCTTACAATTATTGTTTTATGCCCTCCGTTTCCTTCATGTCAGTCCAATTCAGCAAATATTTACTGAATACTTTCTATCTTCCAGGCATTGTAGGAGACAAGATACAGCCACTGCCCAGAAGGGTCCTGCAGACAAACGATAAGAGTTGTTGACATTTTATACAAAAACGTGACATACCATATGTGGAAATTTAGGATTAGAGAGACTGCACCCTGTATCAGAAGCCTAATGATTTTAGAGAACTCCTGATGGACCAGTAGTCCTAATTCATTTTTAACAGTATTCATTCAACACGCCGATTTTTACCATAAAACAATTTTGCCCTCTTGACAAAGAATCATCAGGAGACTATAAACAAAGGGCTATGTCAGGATACTGAGTAAATAGCCCTGGAAGTGATAGAGTAGATACGACACGTTACTTGGTTGAGAAGAAAAGTTGATGTGAGCTTTATTTTGAAACATTCCTTCCGTATTCTGCAATCTTGGCGGAACACACCCTCCACCTTTGGAGTTTCTTCCGCACATGCTACAGCCTACTTCTTCACATTCCTTCCTTTTTTACTTATTTCCCCTTCATACCACTTGTCCTTGCCTACCCCATTTCCGGTGCACGCAGAGGATTCCAAGTAGAGAGGAGAACTGCTGATTGACTATAAATGACATTCTAATTGTTTAACAATTCAAGCACCCTCAGTTAGCATGGAGCTAATTCATAAAATGTTAATACTCCTTAAAAAGAACATATGTTACAATCACAGTGTCCTGTCAAACACACCCTAATCTGTTAGCAATTTTCGGCCTGACAAAAGCTTGTTCTTGGCCATGTATCTGTCTCTACATTTCTCTCCATTATAACATGTGCAAGTTCAAAGCAGGATGACGACATTAAAAAGCACACGTCTTGGTTTTATTAGCTGGCTCCAAACTTTGTTAATATGAACACACTAATTTCACTGCACAGAATTAAATATGCTGGTTGGTGTGCTCTGGTTGCCCTGATATATTCATTTTATTCCACTCTACTTTTTTTTTCTCCTTTCCTTATTGACCCTATGCATCCAGATCTATAATGGAGAAAAAAAAAATTGATTGACTCCAAGAGTAGGGGATTGAAATGTAGTGATTTCACGCTCAGTTGTTGGCTAACAAGGCCCCATAGTTTTTATTTAGTGAAGCCCAGTGGCAGGAGATGAAGAATTGTGTAGAGCCCAGCTGCCACGGTTACAGAGCAAGCAGCTTAACAGGCTTCGAGGTTCCAAGTGTGAGGGGAATTGTCTCTTCCCAGCAGGTAAGGAATAGATCTAGACAGGGGCTGTTGTGTTCAAGATGCTGAGTGGCCTGGCCAATTCATGAATCCCAAAAATTACAACATCCTCTGGTCGGGAGGAAGTGGAAGAGACATTTGGTGGTACCTTTAATCTCTTTAATACCAGGTACATATACCTCCTGCTTGTTGGCTATTTACAAGGGGACATTGTGTTTAAAGCATTTTTTAGAATGTAATTCTCCTTCCCAAGTCTCCTTTTAAATTAAAATATACTAGATCAACTAATTATCTATTGAGCTGAAATCTAGTTAGTAAATCCATTTACTTTTGCTACTTTTTTCTATTCGCATTATTTTTTAGACAACTAGTGGTTTTGTTTTATGTGCTGATCTAACAGAACTAGAAAGAAATGTGCTGATATTGTGTGTGCACATGCTCACACATGTATGTCATTATTGCTATTTTTATATAGTTCTGAAACACATCAACTTCGATATATAATAATTTTTGGTAAGTCAAAATGGCTTGGTGAATTTGGCCTTTCTTCCATCTATGAAAAGTAGTTGCAAAGCCAATAAAGGTTCTGAAAAAGAACACAAGGTCACTGTTTATGCTATTTAAGAAAACTGTTTTCAAGCATATTAAAATTACTATTAATATGCTATGTCCAAGTAAGCCAATGAAGACCTCTGTTTGATAAAGGCCATGTATCTGTCTCTACATTTCTCTCCATTCTCTTTTAGTTCCTGTATAACTCATTAATACACAAAAGTATTTTCATTGTGTTTATGTGAACTCACTGCTAACACAGAAGTCATTTTTAATATTTCTTAGTTGATGCCTACAATGTCCCAAGGATTGTATATCCCATGAAGCAGGCATAATGTACTCTTATAACTGGAGTTACCTTATAGAGCATATAATATGCTTCTGTTTTAGTGTAGGAGCTCTTGTGGCATAGTGTCTAAGGTATTTGACTGTTAACCAGAAGGCTGGCAGTTCAAACCCACCAGCCACTCCTCAGAAGGAAGTTTGGGCAATCTACTTCGTAGTGATACTGCCTCGGAAACCCAAGGAGGGGTCACTATGAGTCGGATCCCACTCCATGGCAGTGAGCTTGGAGCTTGAGCTTAGTGTTCGGCCTCCTGCTCTCACCCCCCTCACGACCACTCCCCACTCATTGAATTTTGTCACAATTTGGGAGAGAGAACTCAAATTCTCAACTCCAAAGTGAGTCCTATTGAAAGTGGCTTTTTGTCATGGGAATTCAGATAAATTCAGATATGGGTCTAGGCTTGCTCTCGTTCATACAAAACATAACTTCACCTATTCAAAGCCTGAGGGAATGTGGTTAGCCTATAAAGTGGGGGACTGGGCCCAAGTTTCCCTAACCTGAGTTATGGTGGGGTTCCAAAGAATCTTACATACTTTTTTGTTGTTTTCTCCCATTTCTCAATTTTTATTTCTCTGCTCAAGAAATAATACTTTCAATGCTTTTACAACAGTCTAAATAAAAACTGACTTGGAGTGACCTCCCTCTTGGAGTTCCCAATTTGGTTTC
>NW_006921650.1:8042639-8043717 GCF_000298275.1 Orycteropus afer afer | reverse complement strand
TTTAAGAACCAAGAAGAAGCCCTAGATAAAAGAGCTGGAATTTGAATCTAAGCAGAGAAGCTTTCAACCTAATGCACCAAACAATAAATATTGTGTCCTTGAGCAGGAAAATGACATTATAGAAGCTGTGAGATTTGGATATTATTTTAAAATGACGTTTATCGTGGGGTGGAGGTCTGATTAAAAGTGCATTGTATATTCATTGGGTAATTTTGGAAAATAATTTTTAAAAATTCCTCCGAGTACCAATACCTCAGAAACCATTTCAGTTAATATTTTGGTATATATTTTGCAATTCTTTCATTTTGTTTTGTTTTTGCTCTCTTTTTGCCCACAGAATTAGATTCAGACTCCACATTATTCTACACAACTCTTTGATAATCTGCTTTTTTCCCACTGGTAAATCTTGAAAAATTCTCCATGTCCTAAAGCAGTCTTCTACAATGTTATCTTTTAATGGTGTATATTCCCTGTTATGAGTGCTCCAATGTGATATTTAACCATCTTTGAACATTAAAATTGTTTTCCAGTTTTGAACTATCATGAATCATGCAGCAATGAATATCCCTATATATAATAAATCTTTCCATATATTGTTAATTATTTCCTTAGGATAAATTCCAAGGAATTTTAAGTCAAAATGAATTTTGAGCCAACAGGTATGAATAATTAAGGTTGCTGATATATGTTGCCACATTTAAAACACTATTTTAGAAAAATGAAGTGTATGTAGCATTCTTTGTGGTTTGGATGAGAGAGTCTGTGAGAAGCAATTCAATCTAGCCCTGAAAAACTCTAGAGCCAGATGGCTTGGGTTCAAATCCTCGCTCAGCTTGCTGTGCTAACCCAGTCAAGCAAATTAATCTTTGTGCCTTGGTTTCTTCATGCATAATGAGATAATTCATGTTAAGCTTTAAGACAGTATCTGGCGCGTGAGAGCTGACATTATTAAGTTACTGTTACTATTATCATGGCAATAATTTAGGTTTAAAATGAGGGGAGCCTAGATTAAGTCAGGGAGCTCTGGTAGTGTAGTGCCTAAGGCATTTGACTGCTAACCAGAAGGCTGGTGGTTCAA
>NW_006921650.1:8027964-8042111 GCF_000298275.1 Orycteropus afer afer | reverse complement strand
CCTCGCAGAGGTGGAAAGAGAAGCAAAGCTGTGGGAGCCACAGAAGAGTGAATGTCATAAGAAGAAGGGTAGATAGCCAGGCCAAATGGCAGAGTTCAGAGGAGCGGGGAGTACAGATCATGGAATTCCATTCCTGATTCTAGTTAGTAAATTGAAGTTAAGAGTTTGATGACGCCTTGTGTGTTTTATGACGATCAGTTCTTTTTGTTGATTTTTCTGCTATCTTCTCCAAGTTTTTTTTTGTGTGTTTTTGTCACTATGTTTCCTTGGCGATGTTCAAACACAACTGAGAATTCCTTTTTACTCTGTAAATTACTTTTTAAGAACATGTGTAAAGTAGTTAGTCCTCTAACTCACCCTATAACTGATCTTTATTTCTCTTTTGTATCGTCTTCCACACACTTGCCTAAGCAGTTGGTTCATGTAACCATTAGAAATACACAAACGAAAAATGCTTTAAAATAAACAAGACCGCAATGTTTTATGCAATAATCACTTGCCAAGTCTCCCCTTTGAAACCGAAGCCATTTTTGTGTCATTGAAGTATAGAAGAGTGATCCATAAACAAGATTCTGTTGGGTTTATACAGTAAAACAGATGAAATCATTTTAAATAAAATGTTAAAAGATTTTACTTCCTAGCTCAGACCAATCTTGATCCAAAAAGTATTCATTCTTGGTTCAAAATTAAAATACAGACACAATTAAGTTTTGATCTCCAATTCATTACTGTGTAGACCTCTAAACACTTTCATAAAAACTGTTACTAATGTAAGTCACTTATTTCATTCCACTATGTGCAAGTTGTTTTCCTAGAACCATTTCACTCCTCTTACATTTTAAGGCTTGGCTCATTGGCACTCACTTATCACCTTCTACTTTTATGGGTAACTCTTATTGGAACTGGCAACCAGATCTATCATTACCTGATTATTGGTGCTTCTCATCACCTGTAAAGTACAGTTTGTTTTGTTTTTTAATGTAATTCGAAGTGTAATTTCCCTTTAGGCCTGGTCTACCAGACTTTGCATTAAATCATTCTGAGGTTGACTTTTTCCCAAAACATGTGACTGGGTAGTTTTTAAATATCTTGGTTAAATTCAGCTTAAATGGTTTTTTTTTTTTTTTTTTCCTGTTTTCTATTATTTCTTTGGTACTCAACACAGCACTGAGCCCAGATGGATTCTTTATAAGGCTGTTTGACATTGATTTGCAAAAGGGAGCAGGGAGATCCTTTCCCCCCCCCCCCTTGCCTACAGCTGCTCTCAATATGGCTCATCGTGACTGAGAGGAAATGAAAAAAAATGAGCTATCTGAACTGAAAATCAGCCACAGAGCAGAAGCAATTCATACTCCCTAACCCATCCACAAATCCAGTGGGAAAAAGGAAGTCATGGTCATCATTTATTTATTCATATATCTGTAATGGTGTCAGGGCTATTTTTTCAATCTCATACCTTTGAGGAGTGGCCATTTGGAACATTTGTGCCATGCCATATGGTTTCAAATGAGATTCCCATCACATTCTGTGCATTTGAAACCACTTATGCTGAGTTCTTGGCACGGTCTATACTTGGAGCATGAACAGACCCATGAAAGACTCTGTAGACAAAACTAAGGAACATGCAAATAGCATTTAAGGAAATGTTAGTGGTTGAAAAATGCAGTTTTTGGATCAGCCCTCATTTGGATGATACAACCTATATTTTATTTTAAGCAGCTATCATTTCCATATTTTGTGCATTACATGTCTCCAGCTATTAACTTCCACTCTTGTGACTAAGGTATCTTCAGTGCTCAAAAGCATTTAAAACTAGGGCCTCAAACCAGTTCATTCCGGTTGGACCGCCTGCTGAAAAATTGCCTTTCTACCCAGATGTACTGAAGCAGACTACATTTTGATAAGAGCCCCTTATAACCTAGGCATCTTTTTTAAAATTTAGCATGTGATTCAGTATATCTGGGGTGGAAAGGCAACTTCTCATCAGGGGCTCCAACTGGAATGAACTTGTTCAACGCTCTGTTTAAAACAGGGAAACATGTGGAAAGAGATTTTTGAGTTTGGGTCAGTTAAGATTAGAGTGAAGGATACGGCTCATCAGAGAAGTTGCTGAATCACATATGTCATGCCTTCTCTGTTTCTGTAGAAAGAGAAAGGATGTGTGTAAGAATGAAAGGCACTTTCTAGCTAAAATGATTTCACATTCCCTGAGATTTGGGTATATGAGCACCTAAAACTGGGCCACGGTCAGCTTTTGTCCGTGATGAACAGGAAGCGCACGTGGCTTTTCCTTCAGAGGGTGCATGGTGCTAGTCAGTGTATTTCAGATTCACACAAACTTGGGTTCAGATCCCAGTGACATCACTTCTTACTAACTTTGTCATCATGGGCAAGTTATGAAACCTCTCTATAGCTCATTTTCTTCATTTCTAGGTGTGGATAGTAATATTGATCTCACAAAACCGTTGTGAGAATTAAATGAGAGAGAAGGAATGTGAAATGCCTCACATTACCTGAAAGGCATTGAGGGGTGGCCACTAGTTCAGGTTCCAAAGTCAACAGTCTCGGTTTGCATAGCATTTACAAACGTTTTGGCCTTGGGAAAGTAACTTCATCTAGACAGCAACAGTAATCATAGTCACAGCTCCCAGATCGGCAGTGAGAGGCGAATGAGATGCTACAGGGAAGGCACTTAGACAGTACCTACTTGGCACAGAGAATGCGCTCAACATTCTCTGGCAGGATGGTTGGGTAGCTGGGCATTAATGTCTGCAATTGCTGGCACATCACAAACATGTAAGTACTAGCTGCTATTATTGTCATTCTTCTCGTTGCTGAGTTCATATCAAGCCTTCCATCAAATGTGGAGTCTCACATCATCATGGGTACTCTTGACTGGACATCCCTGGTTCATTGCGCTGGACTACCTCACGGCCGCAGGAACATCTGGTCTGCCACTTACCATCCGAGAAGCTATACTTCTCCAAAGCCATGATAAGTTCCACAGCTCCCAAGGAACTTTCTTTTTCTCTAATGATAGCCATTTGCCAAACAGAATTTTTTGACATCCAATTAGGCTATCCACTTCCAGACTTGTTACCTTGGAGATGTGGAATTCATCCCAATTTACATATTAATGTAATGTGAAACAGTCTCTAATTCCCCAGTAGTTTTCTCCACAAAGCAATATGTCTTTTATCTAGATAAGTTACATGATATTGAAAATTGCTATAGAAAAGGACAGTGAACGCCATTTCAGGTCATGCGTATGAGTAAGTGACAGAAGTAAAGACATGATGAGCAAAGGGTTGACACCTTTGTCCGGTGTAGATACGGTTAGGTTGTCGGAGTATTTAATGCTGTAGCTCTCTCAAAGCAACTTGGAAACACTAGATTAGTTTAGATTATTAAACTATACCCCTCAGGACTCAAAAAGAGAATGAAAATTATATTGCATTTCAATGACATGCCTTTCTCAAGAGGAAAAAAATCTTCTAATATCTGTGAACATTTTATTTAATACTCAACAAACGTGATATGCTGCTGATAGGGAAAAATATACCTATTTCAATTTTGTGCTTCATGGTAATGGAACAGTACAGAGCTGATATTGCAGTAAAGGGCTCTAAAATTGCCCTTTTAATGAAAAACAGCACTGTTTGGGCAAACATTTTCTGGTGTCTTTATAGTTCCTTTAACTGGAAACAGAAAATGCTGACTTGGTGTCATGACTATTGGACACTGTGTTTTCTAACTAAAAACAAATTGTGGAGACAGCTTTGCCAAAAAAAAATGAAGGTGGTTAGAAGGTATGAAACTGACTACTTCTGACTGCTCACATCTAACGGCCGCATCATGTACTTATGGTTTACTACCTGGCTGAAATGACTCTGTGTGGTAATGCTATTGTCTGCTGTTGTTTTCTTGATAGAGTCGCCTAATTCCCTTTCTGCCTATCACCTCAGTGATGAAAAGGGGAGTGTGGTAGTTAAGTCTGTGTGTCAACTTGGCTGGGCCTGATTGGGTGGCTGGGCAGCTGGATGTAGTATTCCCCATGAGGAGACTGGTAATCAACTCCAGGGTGGAACCTACTGTGAGCAGCTGAGTAGCTGCCTTGGAGAATGTGGTCTGCTTCTTATATATAAGGAGAAGCCTTTGAGAACGGGAATGGTCTCTAGCTTAAGGCACGCTTAAACCCTGCATGTTGCCGTGTAATTGTTCAGCAGCCTGCCATGCTCTGACAACCTTGGGACTTCCAGTGGACTTGAATTAATGGCCTGCCATGTGATTTGGTAACATCAGGACTATGCCATTTTATTTGTTGACCTTGGGCTTGTTAGCCTCAGCAGCCAGTAGCTGCCTGAGTGAAGAGATGCCTCTAGCTTCAGTGGGCTGGGAGCAGGAGGCAGAGCTGAAGCCCAAGGTTGAGGAGCTTTCACCCAACCCCTGGAGCCTGGCACTTTGAACTCGGACTTAAAGCTTCCTGAATTGTAAGAGAAAAACTCCTGTTTGTTCAAGCCAACCCATTTGTGGTATTTTCTGTTAGAGCAGCACAGAGGTAACCAGAACAGAATATAGTACTGAGAGAGTGGGGTGCTTCTCTGACAGATACCTAAAATGTGGAAATAGGAGTGGAGTGCGTCCTTGACCCAGGACCCTGGCAGAGAGACCCCAGCATACGGCATGAAAGACAGCAGGAGCAGAGACCAGCGTGAGACAGCGACAGCCTTACCAGCCCACAGAGGCGGCTTCCTGGCAGAGCAGGTTGCCTTTGGGTGTTAATTGATAGAAGAGACCGGCACGAAATGGAGTAGCAGGTTGGCCAGCCCACGGAGCAAGAAAGCTGAGTGCTTTTGGGGCAGGAAGATTTCTGGCGGAGTGGGTTGCCTTCGGCATTAAACGACAGAAACAAAGAAACCAAGGAAACAGGAAGCAGAGCTGCCTCAGCCTCAAAGGGTAGGGCCGTGGCCTTTAGGGGTGAAACCACCACAGCCCCCTAGGTTTCAAAGAGCTAGAACTTCACCAACTTGGTTCTGGAGTGTGGGGCTGCTCATTCATGTGAGCCAGTGGGATGGAGTCATAGCTGCTGCCCAAGAGAGGGAGCAGGGGATGCCACCCAATGAAGATGTGTACAGGTGCCAAGTTGACAAGGGGTAGAATTGTGCTAGTTAAGTTTGTGTGTCAACTTGGCTAGGCCTGCTTGAGTGGCTGGGCAGCTGGATGTAGTATTCCCCATGACGAAACTGGTAATCAACTCCATGGTGGAATCTACTGTGAGCAGCTGAGTAGCTGCCCTAGGGATGTGGTCTGCTTGCTGTATATAAGGAGAAGGCTTGGGAAATGGTCTCTAGCTCATGGCATGCTTGAACCCTGCATGTAACAATGTCATTGTTCAGCAGCCTGCCGTGCTCTGCCAACCTTGGAACTTTCAATGGACTTGAATTAATGGCCTGCTGTGTGGTTTGGTAACATTGAGACTGTGCCTTTTCACTTGTCAACCTTGGGTTTGTCAGCCTAAGCAGCCAGCAGCTGTCTGAGTGAAGAAATGCCTCTAGCTCCAGTGGGCCAGGAGCAGAAGGCAGAGCTGGACCCCAGTGTCGAGGGGCTTTCATCCATAGTAGTGTTTATAGAGGTCTTGCAATTTCAGTTATGGATGGTGAGGGAGGTGGCAGAGGTACAGCAGTAGATCACATGACTGCCTGGTTTTCTTCTAGTTTTCAGCCTGTTGGCCATACGTTATTATGTTAATATTTGAGTATAATGTGAAGACGTATTTGCAGTGTTTAACAGCTAGGATCAGAATTAGTCTCAAGGGTTTTATCTTTGCTGAAAAAAAGTGTTGATGAGAGATTACATTTAAAAATGAGAATCACTTTGGGGTGGAAGGATAAGACAATGCCAAGATTTTCTCTAGAATATCTGGATTACTTGGTCTAGGAGGGAAAGAATGAAGAGGAAGAAATGGAGGATGATAAGGAGAAAGGAGCCATTTGGGTGATAAAAGAAAACGTACCTCAGTGCTACCTTCCCAAATCTTCAGTGAGCTCACCTACAGCATCTGTTGTGAAATAAATTCCACTGTGCACATCCTGTCCCAGCAGACTAGGAGAGCACTGGAGCCCAAGAGCACCCGATCCCTGGAATTTACAAAAATCTTGGGGACTGTGGACTTCTGTGGTCTGAGGAATTAGCAAGATTCCTGACAGTTTTACCTAGACTGAAAGGGCAGAAAAGTGCCCAGCCACTATCTGAGTAAAAGAAAAAAAACTCACTGTTGTTGGGTCAGTTCAACTCATAGTGACCTCTCCTTGGATTTCCAAGGCGGTATCTCTATGGAAGTAGATTGCCCAGTCTTCCTTCCGAGGAGTGGTTGGTGGGTTTGAACCTCCAGCCTTCTGGTTAGCAGTCAAGTGCCTTAGGCATTGTTTTGGTTACCTAGTGCTGCTCCAACAAGAATATACCACTGATGGGATGGCTTTAACAAACAGGTGTTTATTCTTACAATTTGGAGGCTTCAAGTCCAAGTTCAAAGTGCCAGGCTCTAGGGGCTGGGTGAAAGCCCCTCAACCTTGGGCATCAGCTCTACCTCCTACTTCCAGCCCACTGGATCTAGAGGCTTTTCTTCACTCAGACAGCTGCTGGCTGCTGAGACTGACAAGCCCAAGATTGACAAGTTAAAAGGCACCGTCCCGATGTTACCAAACCACATGACAGGCCATTAACAAGTCCATTGAAAGTCCCAAGGTTGGCAAAGCATGGCAGGCTGAACAGCAATGTGGCTGCATGCAGGGTTCAAGCATGCCATAAGCTGGAGACTATCCCCCAAGCTTCTCCTTATATACAGGAAGCAGACCATATCCCTAAAGAAGCTACTCAGCTGCTCATAGTAGATTCCACCATGGAGTTGATTACCAGTCTCATCATGGGGAGTACTACACCCAGCTGCCCAGCCACTCAACCAGGCCCAGCCAAGATGACACACAAACTGAACTACCGTAGGCATTATGCCACCACAGCTCCCTTATCTCTAGGGATTATGTTATGACAGGAAGAAGAAATAAATTCAAATTAAAAACTGTGTTGTTGTTGTTATCAAGTTGATTCTGACTCGTAACACTCCTGTGTACAACAGAACAAATACTGCACCATCCTCACAGTCGTTGCCGTTTGAGCCCATTTTTGCAACCACTATATTTATCTACTATGTTGAGGGTCTTTCTCTTTTCCATTGACTCTGTAATTTACCAAGCATGTTGTTCTTCCAGGGACTGGTCTCTGCTGATAACATGTCCAAAGTACATGAGACAAAGTCTCACCATCCTGTCTTCTAAGGAGCATTCTGGCTGTACTTCTTCCAAGACAAATTTGTTCATTCTTCTGGCAGTCCATTATATATTTCAGATCCTTTGCCAAAACCGTAATTCAAAGGCATCAGTTCTTTGGTCTCTCTAATTCATTGTCCAGCTTTCACATGCATGTGAGACAATGGAAAATACTTCGCCTTGGGTCAGGTGCACCTTAGTCTTTAAAGGGACATCTTTGCTTTGTAACACTTTCAAGAAATCTTTTGCAGCAGATTTGCCCAATGCAATATGTCATTTGGTTTCTTGACTGATGTTTCCATAGACATTGATTGTGGATCCAAGTGAAACAAAATACTTGGCAATCTCAATATTTTTTCCATTTATCATGATATTTTTACTGAGCCAGTTGTGAGGATTTTTGTTTTATGTTAAGATGTAATATATACCAAAAGCTGTAGTCTTTGATCTTCATCAGTAAGTCCTTCAAATACTTTGCTGTTAGCAAGCAAGATTGTGTTATCTGCATATCTCAGGTTGTTAATGAGTCTTCCTCCAATTAGGATGCTACATTTTTCTTTGTATAGTCCAGCTTCTTGGATTATTTGCTGAGCATAGATTAAGTTTGGTGAATTAATACAACCTTGACACACAAACTTTCCTGATTTTAAACCACACAGTATCTCCTAGTTCTACTTGAATGACTGCCTCTTAGTCTTTGTACAGGTGATGAACATGATTGAGTGCTCTGGAATTCTCATTCTTCAAAGTGTTATCCATGATTTTTTATGATCCACATAATTGAATGCCTTTTCGTAGTCAATAAAACACGAGTAAACATCTGTCTTGGTTCTGTAGTGCTGCTGTAAAAGAAATACCATATTTGGATGGCTTTAACAAACAGGAATTTATTCTCTTACAGTTTAGGAGGCTTGAAGTCCAAATTCAGAGTGCCAGCTCTATTTTATTGAGCTAGTTACTTATTTACCAGCACCTTGACCTCGTGCTTCAGCTTTGCCTCTTGTTTACACCCACTGGAGCTGGAGGCAGTGTCCCTTTACTCAGGCAGCTGCTAACAGCTGCAGCTGATGAACCCAAGGTCAGCAGGTAAAATGGCACAGTCCCAAGATCTGCAGGCAGCATGGCAGACTACTAGTTCAAGTCCAGGAACAATCCCAAGATCAGCAGGCAACATGGCAGGCCACTGAGATGAAGACTCGGCCAAATGAAGGATCCAGATGTGCCAAAAAGCTAAAGACCTTTCTTAAAGTGTCTCCTTATATACTTAAAGCAGGCCAAATTCTGAAGTCAACTAATTAGCTGCTCACAGCAGATGCCACCATGAAGTTGATTACACCATATCCAATCTCATGATGGGGAATAACTGCATCCACCAGCCCAGCCAAGTTGACACACAGCCGTAAACTACCACAACGTCTTTCTGGTATTCTCTGCTTTCAGCCAAGATCCATCTGACGTCAGTAATGATACCCCTTATTCCACATCCTCTTCTGAATCCAGCTTGAATTTCTGGCAGTTCCCTGTCAATGCACTACTACAACCATTTTTAAAATTATCTTCAACAAAATTTTACTTGTGTGTGATATTGACAATATTGTTTGGTAATTTCTGTATTCTGTTGGATCATCTTTCTTTGGAATGGGCACAAGTATGGATCTCTTCCACTTGGTTGGTCAGGTAGCCATGTTCCAAATATCTTGCCATAGATGAATGAGCAACTTCAGCACTGCATCCATTTATTGAAATATCTCAAATTGGGATTCTGTTAATTCCTGAAGCTTATTTTTCACCAATACCTTTAGTGCAGCTTAGACTTCCTCCTTCAGAACCATCAGTTTGTGATCATATGCTACCTCCTGAAATGGTTAAACATTGACCAATTCTTTTTGGTACAGTGACTTTGTCTAGTCCTTCCATCTTCTTTTATTGCTTCCTGCATAGCTCAGTATTTTGCCCATAGAACCCTTCAGTATTGCCACTTGAGGCTTGATTTTTTTTTTTTTTTTCAGTTCTTTTAACTTGAGGAAATACTATAAATAGTGGTACTTTAATGTTCAGATCAACAGGGATTGAAATTTGTATCCAGAATTTATTTTATGGTTATCTGTAGATTTTAGTTGTCCATACTTACAAGTAATCATAATCAAATATTCATTATATGTTGTATATATTTTTTGAAATTTTTTTCTATTTCACATTTCTTCTACTATATTCCATACTTCTTGTTTACTTTTTTTATTGGCTTTATTATATTTTATTTATCAGCTCATGGTAGAGGTAGAATTTAATCTGGGGCAGGACAGATTGGTAGGATTTTGACTATTGATATGAATGTTATGCAGCAGAAGTGTGTAGGGTGAGCAGAAATGATTCAGGCAGGGGCTGTGCCCAGGCACAGGCTCAGTAGTGGGACAGGCAGAGTGTACTTTAAGGGCAGCACAGGTAAATGACTACAGAATGGGTTTCTTAGAGTGGAAATAAAGTTGGAAAATGTAGTTCACTTCTTCTAGAAGTCAGTGCATGCCCTGTATAATTTATGGCATATCCAGAGAAAAATGTGACTGGTGAGGTTCCTGATATGCAAGGTTTTTTTGCTCATAGCATAACTTCATCTTTTATTTGTAGCTAACAACATAAACTGTTTCTGTGATAGGCAAGTCCTAAAATGGCTGTGGAGTGAAAGTACCGATATGATGCTTTTGCATTTAAATCATTATATTAATTATTTGTTTTGTTGTTAGCTGCCTGCAAGTTAGCCCTGACTCACAGCGACCCTATGCATCATGGAAGGAAACACTGCCCAGCCCTGTGATTGGTTGCGAATCACACCATGTGATCCATAGGGTTCTTTCAAAGTAGTTTGCCAGCCTTGTCTTCCTGGTCCATCTTCGCCTGGAATCTCTGCTAGAACCTAGTCAGGTTCACAGCAAGCCTCCAGTGACAAATAGGTGGTGACTGCACCACCAATGCAGTGCATTGGCTGGGCATCAAACCCGTCTCCCTCATGGAAGGCAAGAATTCTACTTCTAAACAACTAATGACCTCTAATTTTAATTTTAATTATACTCCCTTAAGGGAGCTCTGGTGACATACTGTGTAAAGCATTTGACTGCTAACCAGAAGGCTGGCAGTTCAAACCCAACGACCATTCCTTGGAAGGAAGACTGGACAGTTGGCTTCCATAGACATACCGCCTCAGAAACCCAAGGAGGGGTCGCTATGAGTCAGAACCAACTCGATGGCAGTGAGTTTGGTTTTCTTTTGTATACTCCCTTATAATCAATCCTTACCATTACCATTCCAAAACAGTTTGAGGCAGACAACTGTTTATTTAATAAATGAAATCAAATGAGCCTAAAATGACTTATAATATATGATTACAAAATAAATAGTGATATTGGGTATTAAAACAGCAAGGCTGTAGATACTACTCAGTTCTTTTTGGAATTCAGCACATGGCTACAACATAAATAAAATATGAGTCTTAGCTTTTCTCTCAATTTGTGAGTCAATAATTTCTATTAACAGTTCATAAAATCACATGTCAACATGAAATATAAGTACATTTTTTATATAACAACACTAATAAAATCTCCACAGAAGTTGAGTAAGCAAATTAGCTATTCTGCCATCTCCAAGCTTGATACTCAAGAAAGATTAACTTTTCTCTTGGTATCTCAAATATTTGTTATTTTTTAAAAACTTATGAAAGAGAGGTACATAAAGAGAGAACAGTCACTGCCTTCTTTGGCAGGCAAACAGTATTAGCATGGACAGACTTGTTGAAAAACCCTCAATGAAGGACTTTATAACATGTAGAAACATTAGATTATATGTATTCTGACAAAACTGTTTTTTCTTTCAAGAACATCTTCTCAAAGCAAACTAACACAAACATCCAAGCTTAAGTTTTCAAAAACCTCTGTTCAAATTCCATAGTCCAAAATTGACTTCATTCATTCATTCACATATTTATTGCCTCTTATGTGCATGGTTAAGAAGCTCTGGTGGTGTAGTGGTTAAAGCTTTTGGCTGCTAACCAAAAGGTCAGTGGTTTGACCCCACCAGCCACTCCATGGAAAAAAGATGAGGCAGTCTGTTTCAGTAAAGATTTATAGCCTTGGAAAACCAATGGGGCTCAGAATCGACTTGATGGCAGTGAGTTTGGTTTTTGTTTTTATGTGCATGATATTGCAGTAGGTGAAGTGTTCTCTTTTTAAAAAATATGTATTTGCACTTTTAAGTACTTTTTCATTATTTTGTACTAAATATAGCGAGTCTCTGGGTGGTAAAAGTAATTAAGTGCTCAGCTAACTGAAAAGATGGAGGTTCAGGTCTACCCAGAGGCACCTCAAAGGAAAAGCCTGGCGATCTAGTTCAAAAAAATAGCCATTGAAAGCCCCTTGAGCAAAGTTCTGCTCTGATGCCTATGAGATCACCGTGAGTCAGGATGAACTCAACAACAATTAGCTTTTATTGATGGTGCTGAATGTCTTCTGCATGTATTCCTAGGATTGGATTTTTTTTTTTTTTTTTGGTCAAATGACATGTCTGTGTAAATAATGTGCCCACACATATAATACTCAGAAATGATGAAATTAAAACAAAACAGTTCTGGCATAGCACAGTTGTCAAATAATAATAACAACATGTATGTTATTTGTGTGGGAGCTCTGGTAGCATAGTGCCTAAGGCACTTGACTGCTAATCAGAAGGCTGGCGGTTCAAACCCACCAGCCACTCCTCGGATGGAAGGTTGGGCAATCCTACTTCTGTAGTGATACTGCCTCGGAAACCCAAGGAGGGGTCGCTATGAGTCGGGGCCGACTCAATGGCACATAACAACAACAACAACATGTTATTTGTGTAAAAATACGGTAATCATTTAAGCTTAATGTTGAAAGGAACTCTTGTTGTTTTTGTTTATTCTAGTGATACATTTTAATTTCACTTTTGGAGAAGTCTTCACAGAGCACATAGAAAGGCCTTTTTGGAGAGGAAGGGGGTTGCTCCTTTTTGAAGAGGAAGGGGGTTGCTTAGTAGAGGTAGGACACTTGGGAATCAAACCTTGGGGAGAGGCCCTTGAAGGTGCCAAATGAAGAACAAATGAGAGGAACAAACCTGAGAAGGCTGATGCAAACTAGGCACAGGGGGAGCCAGGGACCAGGGGCACCTGTCGTCTAGGGCAGTGATGAAGAGCAGAGACGCCAGAGTCAGACTCCCAGGGTCGGAACCCAGCCTGACCACTCACTTACTGGCTTTGTAACCTGATTCCCCATCTGTAAAACTGAGAAAATAATAATAGAGTAATACCTATCTCATAGGATTATCGTGAGGATTAAATGCAGTTGATACATGTAAAGTACTCAGAATGCTGTCAGGCACATAGTAAGTGGTCTGTAAATTTTAGCTATAACTAGAGGTCCTCTTATAGAAGTGCTATGTAGTCAGAGAGGACAGCCTCAGTTTGAATATGTGGTTTGCCAAAGCCATTCCAGACTCCTGTCTCTGAGGAATTCTGTAATCCCTAAATGTATAGTCAATGTCAAATTACCCAACAAGGAAGGTAAGCACAGGCTTACTTGTGCTTAATTACTATCTGTCATGAACAATTTCACATTTTTTACCACATCAAAGATTCTGCTTCTAAATATGGCTGACATCTGTCTCTCTCCCAACCCCACAGCACCTTCCTACAGAATCAAGGCCTTTTTTCAAATATACAGTCCCTGACAGAGACAGAGAACTCAGTAAACAAGGTAAGCGGGAGCTTACTTGTAAATAAGCACAAGTAAGCCCATCCTTACCTTGCTTAATGGGTAGTCTGCCCCTGTGCACAATAATGTAAATCATGCGTTTAGTATACAGGCAGTCCCAGGTTATGAGTACGATCTGTTCCTAAATGTGTCTTTAAGGTAAACCGGACCAGGTACATACAGTTCTTATTTAGCCTGCCTTTGGTGCAAGAAGAGGCTCAAAGCCTTTTCAATGATTTAAAAGCTTCCTGTACAGCAAAATGAAGGTGATTTTGATGATAAATTTGTTGTGACTAGGGGTTCATTTACTTGTTTCAAAGTGAAGGCAAATTTACATAACATTAAAGGGCAAGTAGAAGTTGTCCTGAAGTCCAGTGTTCATAACCCAGGGACTATCTATACATAATTGTTCCTCAATTATCATCTCTATCTTAAAACAAACAAACAAACAAAAAAAATGTATCTGCATGCCCCTAAAACTAGCACTTATGTGATTCATTTACACCGCTCTCAGTAGTGATAATACGAACTTTCTTCTTCACCAGCAAGGTATTTAGTCAGATTGTATTACACGTATTGTACGAGCCGTAGCAGGTGAAAACAGCAAAGAAAATCTCCTTGGACCCATCACGTTGCTTCTCAGGTCCACTCTGTGTCTTGTTGGGCCAGGCAGTCTGGACACGGAAGTGAACAGGTCCTTTAGAAGCTACTACAAGGTTATATGAAGTGGTTGGTGGTGTAGCAATTCCTAATAATAGGTCAAGGATTTTAAATTGAGGAGTTTGGGTTCAGGAGGAAAATAATACCTGAATTATTCTTAATTATGAAGGAGTGAAATGATTGATTAAGGCGCTCTGGTGGTGTAGTGGATAAGGCCTTTGGCTGCTAGCCAGAAAGTCAGCAGTTCAAACCCACCAGCCGCTCTGTGGAAGGAAGATGGAGCAGGCTACTTCTGTCAAAATATACGGCCTCGGAAACCCCCAGTGGGGTTTCCCAGTTAGAGATTGATTCATATAAGAATAACTTAGACTCACTGGGAGGAGGTAACTATGGGGAGGAAGTGGGAGGG